>NC_060139.1:297395888-297708555 GCF_021461385.2 Schistocerca piceifrons | reverse complement strand
TCTGACAGCAAGAAAGAGTAGTGACCCAGAAACTATAAAACGTAATAAAAACTATTGTGTTATATTAAGAAAAGTTATTAAAAAATCCAGAAGTGTGTGTACAATGTCTGAAATCAGCAACTCTGATAATAAAATTAAAACAATTTGGAATATTATTAAAAGAGAAACAGGTCAACCAAGAGCACAGGAAGACAGTATTACTATCAAATTGAATGAAAACTTTACGAACAAAAAGTCAGAAGTTGAAAATATTTTTAATAATCATTTTCTAAATGTTGTGGAAATAGTAGGATCCAGGTGCTCATTAGAAGATGCTAGGTTGTTAATGGAAGATGCCATACCTATGCAATTTGATACAATTGAAATCTCACCCACTACTCCCTCTGAAATTAGGAAAATAATAAACTTGCTTAAAAGCAAAAACTCACATGGAATTGATGGCATTTCCAGCAGAATACTAAACGTTTGTTCTCAACAGATAAGTAAGATTCTTCGCCACCTGTGTAATAGCTCTCTGGAACAGGGCATTTTCCCTGATAGACTGATATATGCTATTGTTATACCTTTGCATAAAAAAGGGGACAGATCTGAGGTCAACAATTACCATCCAATCTCCCTTCTAACAGCTTTATCCAAAATTTTTGAGAAAGTGATGTATTCAACAGTAGCTTCACATATCTGTAAAAATGAAGTACTAACAAAATGTCAGTTTGGTTTCCAGAAAGGTTTTTCAACAGAAAATGCCATATATGTTTTCACCAATCAAATTTTGAATGATCTGAATAACCGAACACCACCCATTGGGATTTTTTTGTGATCTCTCAAAGGCTTTTGATTGTGTAAATCATGAAATTCTGCTAGATAAGCTCAAGTATTGTGGCATGAGTGGGACAGTGCACAAATGGTTTAATTCATACCTAACTGGAAGAGTGCAGAAAGTTGAAATAAGCAGTTCTCATAAAATGCAAAGATCAGCACATTCCTCAAACTGGGGAACTATCAAGAAGGGGTTCCACAAGGGTCGGTCTTGGGTCCCTTGTTGTTCTTAATATATATTAATGACTTGCCATTCTGTATTAAAGAAGAGGCAAAGTTAGTTCTCTTTTCTGATGATACAAGTATAGTTATCACACCTGACAAACAAGAATTAACAGATGACATTGTCAATAATGTCTTTCAGAAAATTACTAAGTGGTTCCTTGTAAATGGACTCTCACTGAATTTTGATAAGCACAGTACATACAGTTCCATACAGTAAATGGTATGACGCCATTAATAAACGTAGAACTTAATCAGAGAGCATATAGCTAAAATAGAACGTTCAAAAATTTTATGTGTGTCCATTGATGACAGATTAAATTGCAAGAAACACATTGATGATCTGCTGAAACATTTGAGTTCAGCTACTTATGCAATAAGGGTCATTGTAAATTTTGGTGATAAACATCTTAGTAAATTAGCTTAGTACGCCTGTTTTCACTCTTTGCTTGCATATGGCATCATATTTTGGGGTAGTTCATCACTGAGGAATAAAGTATTCATTGCACAAAAGTGTGTAATCTGAATAATAGCTGGAGTCCACCCACAATCATCCTGCGGACATTTATTTAAGGATCTAGGGATATTCAGAGTAGCTTCTCAGTATATATACTCTCTTATGAAATTTGTTATTAACAACCAAACCCAATTCAAAAGTAATAGCAGCGTGCATAACTACAATACTAGGAGAAACGATGATCTTCACTACTCAAGATTAAATCTAACTTTGGCACAGAAAGGGGTGAATTATACTGCCACTAAAGTCTTTGGTCACTTACCAAATAGTATCAGAAGTCTGACAGATAACCAAGAAGTAGTTAAGAAGAAATTAAAATAATTTCTGAATGACAACTCTTTCTACTCCAAAGAGAAATTTTTAGCTGTAAATTAAGAAAAAAAAGGAAAAAACGTTGTTATATTAACGTAATTATGTTGTTAAATTTGACTCGTTCCACATCATTACGAAATATCGTATTCATGATACATGGAACTTGTATTAATCTAATCTAATCTAACCTAATCTAATCCTTAACTATCTGGTTATTTCTTTTATCTCATCGTATGTTTCCTCAATGTCTTCCTAATCTGCAGAGCTAGTTGACATGTAAGCTTGTAGTACTGTGGTGGGTGTGGGCTTTGTGTATATCTTGGCTTCAGTATTGTGTTTGCTGTGTTGTTCACAGTAACTTATCCACATTTCTACTTTTTATTGACTATTAAATCTCCTCTTGATCCGATTTATGGAACACCAGTTTTGTTTCTCCTGATAACGATGACCTCCTTAGTAGCCTCTGCCTGGAGATCCAGATGGAGGACTATTTTGCCTCCAGAATATGTTGCTCAAGAGGACCCCATCATAATTTAACCACACAGTAAAGCTGCATACCATCAGGAAAAATTACAGCTGTACTTTCCCCTTGTATCAGCCATTCGCAGTACCAGCACATCAAGACCGTTTTGGTTGATGTTTCCAGGCCATATCAATCAGTCATCCAGACTGTTGCCCCTACAACTACTGAAAAGGCTGCTACCCCTCTTTAGTAACCACACATTGGTCTGGCCTCTTGACAGATAGACCTCCATTGGACCTATGGTATGGCTATCTGTATCATTGAGTTCTGCAAGCCTTCACACTATGGCATATTCCTTGGCTCATGAGGAAGGTATTCAAAGTTAAAAATGCAGAAAAACCAACTAGTGCAACATTGTTATAGCTGTCTCGTACACCTACAGTCAATCTCTTTTTTGGAAACAGATGACCTACCACTCATCAGAAACAGGTCACCCATTTACTACTATTAATTATATTATTAACTGAAGGATAACTGATTGGCAACCATACATAAGAATTCCATGGAAGAAATCAAGAATACACATGGCAATTTCTTACCTAATTCTATTCAGTGTGCTAGGAACTATTGGGTCTGCAAATACAGTATTAACGGTTGATAGTTGTATTCAGCCGCTAGAATAGTTGAACTGGAATAAAATACATCATCTGTATGTTTACCCTAAAAGCTTATATCAGCCAAACTATTAAGAATTTTCAAAAATGTGCAAATAAATGCAAGACGAAAATAATGAGAAGATTACGACTTTTATTGTCAGTAATAATGAGATCATAGCACTTGTTTAATGTCACACTAATTAACATGTAGTATTCGATGAATTCATTCTCGAAATTCAGGATGTAATTGCAGAACTTTTTCTAGATGCAGACGTAAAGGAATAGATCGTTTTTACTTACCCCTGACATATTCAAAAATATCACAACAGTTAGCGACATATAGTGTAAACAGTTTAAATAGAGTTAGACAAGATAATACAAATTTTAAACATTATACCATGAGCCTGTTGCTGGCGATTTCAAGTTTGGTGATTTTAGAGAATATTATACAAAATGCTGAAATGATGATCAGATCAGATTTCTTACCATGGACAAGTCTAGGAAACCTAGTGAACCAAAGTACAGACAGGAAATTAATGACTCTCTTACAACATCTAAATGTTAAATGTAAAAGACATATCATTAATTTCTTTTTTAATTTCTTTAATCGATAGATTAGCTGTAATTCATGGGAAAGAATTAGGTGGAAATAAAAATTATTGCAGCAAAAATATTGGAATTACACAAATGTTGGCGAAATAGGACCCAGAAGTTGTTCAAAAAGCTAACAAAATAGAAAAAAGTTTAAAGAATTGAACAAAGGATCCAAGCTTTGGGAGCAACACCCACGAACAGAATTTAAAAAATATATTAAGATAAAAAGATCGGCTTGTTATTGATGCAATTGAGCAGGTGAAACAAGGAAGTGAAGGAGTAGGTGACAATGTATGGCGAGCTATCAAACAAAACAGAGAAACTGAAAAAAGATTCCATATCCACCAATTAAGGGATGACAAAATCCACATTATGAATGGTTTGACGATTACCCTGCTAAATATGACCACAGGTCAAGGGAATCAGAATTACAGACTCCACTGAATAAATTTGAAGAACAGGAAGAAGTAAAAAACAAAAAACAGTATGCAAGTCCACAGTTTAATTACACCTTAAGTGAATCAGAAGTACAAGCAGAGCTGAACAATTATGATGGAAAAAAGTAGAAAAAATCGGAACATAAAAAGAGAATGAAGAGGATACAAATACTAAAAACTGAATGTAAGCGAAAGTATGTTAAAGTATACTAACCACATAAAGATAACGTTTTAAGAATGAGACTTGTCAGTTATATTAAATTTGTTATTTCTTTGCCACTTCAATTCAGTGGAAATGAATTAAAAGTTAGTGAAAGGGAATACGAAGGTACAGATGGATTTTTGAATCTTTTAAATCACAGGAAATTCGATGCAATTGACTAATAAAATTATACAGACATATCTACCACTAAGAATTGTATTCTGATAATAATAAAGATAAAATAAAATCAAGTTATGGTAAAAATATAAATTTATTGTAAAAGACATTGTTGATGTCTATCTCCTAAATTGAAAAGGAAATTTAAAATCAAGTTCCAATGAACAACCAGAAGAAGGCTTAACAAAAAATACAGAAAATCCAGTTGAATATGTTTGGATGGATGATGTGCATGTTAATCGATAGGAGTAATTCATGGAGAAGAATTAGGTGGAATTAAAATCGTCACAGTGAATATATAGCAATAACACAAATGTTAACTAACAAATTTAGCGACTTAATTGTAAATAATTCAAACAGAATACCATGGCTGAATACATTTTTGAATTATTTATCACACACATGTTGGAAATCAGAAAAAGAATTAGTAAATTGTGCTTTAAATAATTTTCCAATGCCAGACATGCATTTCCTAGGCTTTCGTTTTTGTAGACCCCACACTAAGCTGCTTAAAATACTGGCTTTA
Organism: Schistocerca piceifrons; assembly: GCF_021461385.2. Classification (NCBI taxonomy): domain Eukaryota; kingdom Metazoa; phylum Arthropoda; class Insecta; order Orthoptera; family Acrididae; genus Schistocerca; species Schistocerca piceifrons. The sequence continues at coordinate 297,703,633 of NC_060139.1, read as the reverse complement.
GGAGATCCAGGAATTAATCAGTTAGATGAAGCATGTATACCACAGGACATTGCCAACAGACATCATAAAGATTTAGAGAAGAGGCATAAACCAGCTAAACAACTTCAACTACGTGCAAAAGAGAGAATGTGTGCTTCTTATACTTCATTAGAAGAAAAATTAGCTGCAGCTGAATTTATAGGAACAAAGTATAGAAATAGGAAATTAGGAACAGATGTAAATATGACTGTTCAGCTGTCACTAATTTAGATCTTGATGAAGATGGAAGAAGACTATAAAAATATTCACTCCCAAAAGTTTTTATCCATATGCATGAATAAGTTCACAAATGATTACATATTACTACCTAGTGACAAATCTAAAAAAGTGAGAACAATTAATGTCAGTCATCAACATTTACATAGAACTGAAGCTTTTTTTAACAGAATCTCAAGTAAGAAAGAAATATGGCTTAAGGCGTAGTTGCAATAGGAAAAAGAATTATTCAATGTCTAACAAAAAAGAAAGCAAGCCCTGTATTAAAACAACATGAAGAACAGCTTCTTCCATTACCCTTCACAGCATTATCATATTTAGCTACCATTAGTTACTCAGCTGAACGAGCAGCTGCTGTTGCAAATGCAGTTATAAATAAAAACAAAGCTGGAAAATAATTAGAAGAACAAAAAGAGCATAGTCAAGCAATGAAAGAAACTGTTTAATAGTTAAAAACGAAATTCCAAAAAGTAATTAACATGTTTTATCACACATTAAGTAATTGCAATGTAGAAAAATTTTTGGCGTTGGATGTACCACTTATAACTGTGTCCAGGGCTGTTGCCTTTCTGAAAATGTAATATGTGTGCTTAACACTGTCTCTCTTTATAGTTATATCCACGAATGTATTTGCTTTAGTGTTTCTTTTTCCACAGTCGGTTGAATATTTGTATGTATGTTGTTTATATCTGTATGAAGTTTATCTACTTTCTCTGTAGGTTCATTTATCATAAAGATTATGTCAATCATGTACCTGTGCCAGTAAACAATTTTGCATCTCTTCTTTATGACAACTGTACCGAAGGTTGTGTTTCCTATATGGTTGATTTATCTGAAGATTGTATTTTTTATGTGGCTGATGAATATGTTTGCGAATGTACCTGATATTGGGGATCCCATTTAAAGCTCATCTTTTTGTAAGTAAAGTTCCTTGTCAAATTAGGAGTAATGTTGGAATGTGATTGCTTTGAGTGTTTTGGTTGTTTTGTTAATGATGTCTGAAAGTAGTTTCTTGAGCATCAGAAAGTTTTCTTCAATTTATTTCATTTTGTCTGCTGTGAGTATCCAGGTGTATATGTTCTGTATGTCAAATGAGATGAGTGATGCTCGTTGTGTAATGTGTTAGTCTTTTATTTGTGTTATGAGTTAATTTTGGTCTCTCATTGTTGTGCTGTTCTTCGTTCCATAATGTTACATTATGATTTTCTTCTTGTGTTTCACCACATGGTATGATGGTGGATTCATGATATTAATAACATGTCTCAGGGGAATAATGGGTGTTGGTCTGTTGGGTTCTTTAGTATGATGTGTTGTTTTTGTGACGATACTACAGCCACGTTAGGCATTTATCGCCAAGTTATACACCAGTTTCAAGAGTATCCATCTCAGACTCGACAAAACCATCCAACACATCAGATTCACTCAGAGTTGGAAAACAAATAATGTGGTTCCAAATTATGTTAATGTAAAGGTCAGAAACAACTCTTTGATAACACAAAGATCAAAATCATTTGCAGAGAACACTTGGTTAATAAATGAAAGCAAGTTGGTTACAACAAGAAATGCATGTTTACTAGAATATTATCGAATGTACATCTCATTTTACCTGTATTTATTAACAACTAAACCAGTGGTGATTAAAGGAATACAAGAATCTCAACACTTAGTAGCAACTACATTGCAATACATATGGAACAAACACAAACGAATAATCAGTACATTCACTAAGAAGAATAAAGAGAAAGTGAAACATGACAAATTGCAACAGACCCACCACCAACACAAGTTTCATCCAAAACTGCTAAACCTCACAGATATATAATTAACAGTGAGAGAAACACAGTTATTAGAGAAAGGATTCAAACACAACATCGGTAAAAAGACAGATAATCACCACACAGAAAATTCGGTTGTACGAACAGAGAGCATCCCGAAAGAGGTAGAGAAACAAGAAAATAACATTGCAAATATTGCGATAACACGAGAACTAGTTGAGAAAGAAATAACATTATCAGAATGTCAAATAAGATCGAAACAGGAAACTTCAAATGGAAAACAACACTATCAACAAATTAAAAGGAAAAATACACTCTAACAACATCATAGTTAGAAGAGCTGATGAAGTGAACAGCACAGTCCTCATCAAAAAGAAAAACTTGTAGAAAAAACTAAAGTTTCCATCTCTTCTGACAATATCATGAAACTAAAATCTGATCCAATAACATGTTTCTAGACTTACATAAGAAATCCTCAGACATTAAACACATTGTAACATAAACAAGATCAGCACATCTCACAGAAAAACCCAAAAGCTCTAACACTCAGAAGCGAACCCAAGGTTCAAAGACCGCTTATTCGGTTCAACTCTATTATTAATTTCATGAATGCACCATCATACCATGTGGCAAACCACATAAACCAAATCATAATGTTATATCATCAAATGAAGAACAGCACTTCAGTGGAAAACACAAACGAACTAAAAACACAAATAGAGGTCCTCCACATTACACAAACACCATCACTCATCTCTTTCTACAGAGAATATCTACACCCTGATACCCACAGCAGACGCAATAAGAATAATTGAAGAAAACTTACTGACATGCAGTAAAGTACCTGGTGACAGTATTAATCAAATAACCAAAACACTCAAATAATCACCTCCCACAATTACCTCCAATTTGAAAAATAACTTTATTGACAGAAAGATAGGCTTTCAATGGGAATCTCACTATCAGAATCACTGGCAAACATATTCATCAGCCATAGAGAAAACACAATCTTCAATACAGACATCATGAAGAAGGGATATAAAACTGTGTGCTGGTATATATATGTGGATGATGTAAACTTTGTGGTAGATGAACCAACAAACAAAATAGATGAACTTCATACAGAAATAAGCAATACACATACAAATATTCATTTCACAATGGAAAATAAAATATAAAGGCAAATACATTTCTTGGATGTAACAATAAAGTGAGACAGCAATAAGCTCACACTGACATCTTCTGAAAGTGAGCAGTCACAAGTACAAACACCCATGCTTCATCCAACCACTTCCAAAATCTAAAACCAGCAGCTTTATGACACATCACAAAAACTAAATGTTGTCACACACAAACAAAAGACAAACCAGATATATTGCAAGGAGCAGGTATGTAACCAGTTATAATGCCAAGGATGTCAATCAATATACCTAAGGATGACAGGTCAGGAATTTCAAAACTTGATACAGGGAACATATAAGAATCTGGAACAATGAAAACAACCATTCTATCTTTGCAAAATACATGATAAAACATGGATATGATCAATCCACCAAGGATGAAGACATTAAAATTATTAGAGTGAATAATCACAACAAGAAACTTCTGACAGTAAAAGAAAAGCTTCCATGTACAAAGAGCCCTTGTAATAAAAAAAAGTAATTAATAACCAAACCAGTATGAGCAGTAACTCACTGATTCTGTTAGCCACTAACAAGAAACAGAAATCTGATACACAAGCAGAACAAATAATTAATCTTCCTTTCCCTTTATGTCTCTGTCTGACCTTCTCTCTGTAGCCATCTCCCCCCCCTCTCTCTCTCTTTCTCTCTCTCTCTCTCTCTCTCTCTCTCTCACACACACACACACACACACACACACACACAGACACACACATACACACAGACACACATATATCCACCATAAAAAATGAAAAAGAAACAATACAGTGTAAACACACATATACAGAACGAAAAATGGAGCTGATGTACTGTAGTAAATTCGAGTGAAAAACACAAGAAATTGTCACAGCTGAACTGTGAGGACTGAATGAGCATACCAGCAGGACCAGTCATATGGACTAACAACAGTGGGAATTGTAAGTACCACCAAAAGATAATTTAACTGCACGAAATTTATGCTACAAAAGTTGTTTCTGATATGAAAAACAATATAAAAACGTGATAGAATGTAACATAGTAACATTCTGTAAATAGTACATAACACATTTATTATATGTATAAAAAGAAAACAGGCCACTGAACATTCTTCATACAAAAAAAAAGGGAAATATGGATGGCAAAAAAACTTTCGTTTAGCTGCATAGACAGAATATACCTCCTTGAACTAGTTAAGTATGTGGAAAAACTTAACAGCACTATAGTTTCGAGGGAATTTTAACGAAGCCATTTCTATCTATTTGTGTATGTCTGTATTAAAGAAGTTGTCAGATAATTACAAATTTAATAATATTCTAACACTTTCAACACTGCCCTCTTTACACCTGGCACTTGGCTGTGAACTGGCATATTTAATGAATGTTTGAAATTAGATTGCAAAGAACAGGAAAATGATAGGAATATGGTTCTTGCATAATTTAAAAGGAAAAAGTAAGAGCTTTACATGATAGTGAGTTTATTTTACAACATTAAATACAAATGGGTGTAATAATTAAAAAAGAAAAGACAAAAATATCGTAGACAAAAAAGTTTTACATGATCTCTCTCTTGAGTAATGCCATTATTACTGTATCTAAATTTAAAACAAAATATCACTTGACTGTCTAACTGCAGGTACCTGTAAACTAGACTATTTTAATAGTTCAGATGCAGTTACCCTTCGTGTGGAAATCCTGGAAACACTGTGGGATGCAAAGGCCAACGCCACAGTCCTTGCACCACCATCTACTTCCTTCATGATGCGCTTACCCGTCTCTTTCTTCCCCCCTGTCTGAACATACTTTGCAATACCTAGTAGTATTCACCTTCCAGAAGTTTCAGTATTCACCTTGTTTGCAGTGGGTGCGACCTTCTCTGGAAAGTGCCTTGCAAATGTCCTCTCAATTTGTGAGGATGAAGCGGCTTGTTGCTGAAAAATATTTCCGCCCTTCTCAGGCAATTTCTTCCCCACTCTGTGAATAAAGTCTACTAGGAATACATTCTACCTAGTTTTTTCTTTATATAAAATAAAACTGTTGACAGTTGACTCTATAAACAAGTGGAAAACAACTTTTACCACCACTCAAAGTTTTTCGGGCAAACGCGCTCTTCACTTTATGAACAATTGAGACATATACATACCCCAATCGTCACTTGTACTTTCGTCTGGACAGTACGAATCCTCTTTGTCAGAATCATCAACTTGAGATCCTTCATCTCCACAAAGAATATCTAAGATCTCTGCCTCCGCCAACTCGCTGCTCGATATTTTCACGATCGTAAACACCTGTGAATGAACTGCAGGTAACTTCGACTTTGCAGTGCTCACAGCCGCTCCCAGGATGAGATAACCGATAAGTGCTTGCCTCTTGCGGAAGAAGTACGAAATACGTCCTCATTAGTTGACGAAACTGCTTCGGAGACGCGCTAAACGCGCTTACGGAGCCAAATAAAGTCTCGCCCGTCAGGTACACGGGCGCCGTCGCCAACGTCAGGGCGGCTGCGCCCATATGGCGTACGGGCACCGTGCTGTAAGTGTTAAGCCTAATAAAGAAACATTTTTGGAAAGAAGATAAACGAATGAGATAATGCTGCAGTAATTTCATTAAACGATCTCAAAAAGAATTATTTAACATTTTTAAAGGAACTAAAGGTTACTGCAATTTGTTCTAATGCAGCTACTAAACAATAATTAGGCAATGAATTAATAATCATATTGTCAAATCTGAATATGGAAGTATTCTAACGCAATTAAATGATTATGTCACTACAGTACATCTGAATGAAAATCAGATTTATGGAGATAATCTTACCACTTTAGAACCGCCAGAAAATAATTGCTCTACAAAAAAGGAAGTAGATAAAGCGTTTTCAGAATATTTCTAAAAGACAAATTTAACTCCATACATAAACAAATTAAGCTATCTTCAATGCGGAATGTGTGACAAATTTAAAGTGGATTTTCATGTTGTTAATGATAATAAAGTATTAAAATATGTATTGGAGTATGATGTAAAAGTTAAGGGAATTTTTATTTTTGGAAGGTATGTAGTTAGTGACATGTCGCTTACAGGTTTTAGAATAGACATAAAAAGGTTTAATGTTGAAGAACAGCAAATTTTGAATCCCATCAACTAAATAATCCATGACTTGAAATGAAAAAAGATCAAATTTTAATATATCTGAATCAGTCTACTGAAACTTCATGTGTTTCAGGTGCTGTACTTGTATTTGGGGAATTGTTTCTAAAATTAAATGATGATGAGTGGATGGACTGATAATAGCTGAAGACTCTCCAAGATATATGTTGGAAGAAGCTTAAATCTTACTACACCTTTAACCTATTGAATGGTCATCCTGTCTGGTGACTGAAGTGCAAAAAATTTACTGAAATCTATAAATCTTCACAGAGTAACACTTAATAATGAAAGACAGAAAACTGAACGTTTTTGCACAATTTGTAATATTGAAAAGAGTAAATTTGTTAAAAAACTGTAGGTTATTAACTTTAGTATAATATTCCAGAAGAATATTCCAGGAACTGTGTGCATAGTTGAAGTGAATATTGTGCACTCCTTCTTCTTTTATCTACTCAATCTAGAACAGTATATGTATTAAGCATATGCTCTCCTGGTTTATAATCTGTGCAATCGTATATGTCGATGTAAACTAGTTACCTTATGTCGACAAATTTAACTTCATACATAAACCAATTAAGCTACCTTCAGAATGGAATATGTGACAAACATAAGGGAAATTTAATTTTGTTAATGACAATCAAGTATTGAAATATGTATTTGAGTATGATGTAAAAATTAACGAAATTTTTATTTTTGGTGACAATGTAAATAATGACCTGTCACCTACTGATTTTAAAATACATATAATGTCGATGAACAGCAAATTTTACATCCCACTCAACTAAATAATCCATGACTTGAAATGAAAATGAAGAATAAAATTTTTATAAATCTAAATCAGTGGGTTAAAACTTATGTCTTTCTTGTGAATTACTTGTGTTTGGTGATTTGCTTTAAGAATCAAACGATGATATAGTATGGAACAATAATGAATGGAAAGGAGTCTCCGAGATGCCCATTGCAATAAGCTTAAATCCTACTAAATTATTAATTTATATGAATGGATTATCATGTTTGGGGATTTCTTTTTCTTTTATTTATTCTGTGTATATCAAAATAAGTATCAAACATATTTTTTCCTCAATATACTCTGTGCACTTGTAGGTGCTGATACAAAATTGTTTACCTTATTAGGCCTTCTACTGTTATAAGTTGATAACCTGCTTGGACGATAATTTATTAGACACTACAACACCAACTTCAAAATAGTTTTTCTTAGCATGCTGCTTGGATGTGGCAATGTGTATAATCTCTTCTTTCCTGATCCCTACAATACAAATCCAGGCTATGATGGCTACAGTTACACAGTGTGAGGCTGCAGAGGATGGGCATCACTGTTGTATGCCAGCAATGGAAACCCAGCCCACGTTCAATACGACTCATGAGTCTGCCGACTGATCTGCACCTGTGGTCAGCAAAGTTACTGCTTGCACTGACATTGACCATTCACCTGTGGTTGAGTGAAAGGTCACCCCAGGGCGTGCAGGCAGCGAAAGACTTCCCAGGGGGCCGAACGGAAGGCCACCCCAGTTAGTCTGACACATATTCTAGGAACTGTCTATGGCTGACACTGTCCCTCACCCAGAAGCAGTCGCTTCTCCTGTCTGAAAGGAAACCTCTGAGGTTGCAAGACACAAACAGTGGCATTACTGGTAGTTGGGAGCTCCAGTGTTAGGAGCATTACAGGGCCTCTGAGGGACATGGTGGCCAAGGAGGGAAAGAAAGACAAGGTGCACTCCTTTCGCATGCTGGGTGGAGTCATTCCAGATTTGGAACAGTTCCTTCCAGAGGCCATCTTGAGCACAAGATTTCGCAAGCTGCACGTGGTAGCTCACAACAGTACGAACGATGTGTATCACTTCGTATCAGAAGAGTCCCTCTAGTTCCAAGCGGATGTCAGATGTGGTGATGGCTGCCAATATTGCTTGCAGGATGAAAGCAGAGCTCACTATTTGCAGCATTCTTGACAGGTCTAATTGTCTAACTGTGGACCTTCGGTACACAGCTGAGTAGAAGGGCTAAAGCAGAGGCTCAGGCGATTCTGTGACTGTGTGGGCTGCAGATTCCTCGACTTTCACCATAGGGTGATGGGGTGTCTGGTTCCACTAAATAAGTCAGGAATCCGTTACACGCAGAAGTCATCCACACAGGTCATTTCGACTGAGTGGCATGGACTGGGTGGCTTTTTAGGTTAGAGAATTTTAGGGAAACATAAAAAGGGTATCTGTCCCAAAGGGTGGAAGTTGGACACATTAAGAACATAGATCCAGGAGCCCCAGGTATAACAGTGTTAATTATCATAGATGTGTTGAGAAAGTATCAGAGCTCAAAGCGCTAGTGAAAGCACTGATGCCCAAATCATTATAAGCACCGAAAGTTGCCTAAACCCAAAGGTAAATTCAGTTGAAAATTTGCAAATGACCTAACTGCGCTCAGAGAGGATAGGAAAAATACGATTGGCAGTGGCTTCTGTGTTGCTGTTAGAAGCAGTGTATATTGTAACGAAATAGAAGTATTTACTTCCTAGTGAGTTAGTATGCGTAGAGGTCACTGTTGGCAACTGGAATAAAATAATTCTACATTTTTACCGATCTCCCAACGAAGATGATGCAATTGCTATAATAAATACTTCAGTATAATTATAAACAGGTACCCGCCAAAATGAAAACTTGAGTCTAGTTTTAAACAGGTACCCGCCAAAGTGAAAACTTGAGTCTAATTTCAAACAGATACCCGCCTCATGGAACTATAGTTACTGGTGACTTCAATTTTCCCTACATACGTTGGCGAAACCCGATGTTTACGTCCGGAGATACGCATAAGGCATCATCCGATATTGTGCATTCTCTGAGAATGGCTTCCAGCAATTAATCCATGAGCCTAGTCGAATAGTATACGTTTCTGAAAACTCATTTGACCTGTTAGCAACAAATAATCCTGAGCTAATAGCGAACATCAAAACGGATACAGTGATTTGTGAACAAAGAATTGACGTAGCGATACTGAAAAACGTAACTCCCAAATTCTCCAAGAATAAACGAAAAATGCACCTATTCAAAGCTGCAGATAAAAGTATCCTCGCAACCTTCTCGATAGACTATCTCCAAGCAGTCCTAATTGACACTGTAAGTGTAGACCAGATATGATTTGAATTCAGAGAAATAGTAGAGATTAAAATTAAACGATGGAGCTGGTCATCCTTGGTACAGTAATCGGGTCAGAACATTGTGGCAGAAAAAACGGGAATAGCATGTCAAATTTAAACGAATGCAAAATACCCAAGAGGGGCGATCTTTTATAGAAACTCTAAATTCAGCGAAGACTTCAATCCGTGATGCTTTTAATAGTTTCCACAACGAAACTTCCTCGCGAAACCTGGCAGGAAGTCCCAAGAGATCCTGGTATCTAACGTATGCTAGCATCAGAACACAGTCAATGCCTTCTCTGTGTGATTGCAATCGAAATACCATTGATGACATTGATGTGAGAGCAGAGTTACTGTACACAACATCCTGAAACTCCTTCACCTAAGAAGACAATGTAAATATTTTATAAATCTAATCAAGATCTGCTGCCAACATGAGCAACTTAGAAGTAGGTACCCTCTGACTAATAGCTTGATAAAAGCTGGTCTTTGGTCTAGACTGCATGCCAGTTATATTCCTTTCAGAGTGCGCTGATGATATAGCTCTATAATTCACGATCATCTACAACCACCCGCACGCTGAAAGATCTGTAATCAAAGACTGGAAAGTTGCACCTGTAACACCAATATTTTAGAAAGGCAATAGGAGTAATCCACTAAATGACAGGCCCATATTATTAACGTCAATATGCAGCAGGATTCTGGAACGTGCATTATGTTCGAACATGATGATTTACCACAAAGAGAGTGGTCTATTGGCACACGTTCAACAGGGATTTAGAAAACTTCGCTCTTGTGAAACACGCTAGCTCTTTACTCACACAATGTGCTTAGCGCTATTGACAAGGTATTTCAAATTGACTTAGTATTTGTAGATTTTCAGATGGCTTCTGACATTGTACGTAACGAGCAGCTTGTAATCAAACGGCACGCTAGGGAATTGTCCAATAGAAGGAGGTTCTTACTCATTGGTCTGAAGATGACCACAGTAGTGGTCGAAACCCGTCATCGTAATAAATAAATTGTAATCAAGACTGTTTTTGATAGTAAATATTCATATAGCTCAATTGTAAAATAGAAAATTTTTGCGGAGAATAAGAACTCTGAATCACGAAATGTGCGCGGATTCACTTGGGCGTGAAACTGTGTCAACGGTCGTTGATAGAAAGGTGGGCCACATCAGTTGATACAAGGTACGAGTAAATAATTATACGGTAGTATAATTATTAAATTATTAAAAATAATAATCTTGCATGTCACAATAATGGCTACCCCAACTTGACCTTGTGTGTGAACTAGTATCAAGGTGATAATTAGTAAATGTTTCTAGTCTCCCCCATAAACATTTGATTTGCTTATAATGAAGTGCGTTACATAAAATATACAGGTTAAACTCTTGTATATATGGAAAAGTTCAGATTTTAATGCCTGTTTATGGAATGGAGACTCGAAAAATTTTCCCAGCATAGGATAGTAAGTGTTCTTGCGGCCCCAGCTCAGTAAAGTGATATTGGTTCGGAACACAGAACTAAACCAAAAGTGGCAATCATAATCCAGTGGACCACTTGCTACCCCTCTTCAGCGAACGTTTTAATGAAATTTTAATTATTTAGCATATACTCGTCCGCCCTGACCGAGTTCACTTGTAATGTCTTTTGCTGAATTTGTTCTAAGTGACCTACAGTAATTAAATGTAATATACATAGAAGGCATGGGTTTAGGTATAATTGTGTGCGTGCATAAAATTCCACTGTAGCCAGGTCCGCGCTCACCTCTCCCTTTCCATAATTACGTAGTGAAAGTAAATCCTGTTGACTAGAGAGACCGTTCGTAATGATGTATGTCATGAGAGGCACTGCTGTTGAATAAGAATGGGCAGTAACTATTCCCGTAAATACATGGCTAATTTTTCAGATGCTATAGTTAGTCAATAAATATCAATTACTCTATATTCTCTACTAATTATTTCCTTCCTTCATCATTAACAACTTAAACAATAGGTGAAACCGAAAGTATCAGAACCTCCCTAGAATATGGAAAATAGGATTGATAAAACATCCCTTGCAGCTGACAGGCAATTAGGCAAAAATTTGTCCCTACCTCAGTCACATGCTGGGTCAACAAATAAAAACAATTAAAGGCAATATGGTCCCTATTAAGCCCTGCATTGGTGCCTTCTGTACTGGTTATAAAGACTGTGTTATCCGTAGCCTTCAAATCTATGCCAATAGGTTAAACCCACACACTAAAAATTATTATTACCCAAGCAATAACTCGCAGAGGCCTGTAATTTCGTAGAGCACACGAGGTTTGTAAACCAGCACTAAAGGGGGTAGCTTGCAGAAGCAGTAGGACACGATAAGCGACAGTAAACAACCTACCAGGTCGATTATTATCAGTACCATCGGTAGGATGCTTACGTTGCAAAGTTTCCAATGATCCATGGTCGAATGGCGATCGTCCCGTGCCCACTGATGTCGTAATTGACGTAGGGGTGGTCTGCTGCGGAGCCCCATGTTAAAAAAAAAAAAAAAAAAAGAATGGCTCAAATGGCTCTGAGCACTATGGGACATAACATCTGTGGTCATCAGTCCCCTAGAACCTAGAACTACTTAAACCTAACTAACTTAAGGACATCACACACATCCATGCCCGAGGCAGGATTCGAACTTGCGACCGTAGCGGTCAAGCGGTTCCAGACTGAAGCGCCTAGAACCGCACGGCCACTCCGGCCGGCCATGTTCAAAAAGGTACAATGAACGGTGTGCTCCCAAACACTTTAATGTGCACCAGCATTGTGCTCGTTCGGCAGAGATGCGACAGATCACCATCTGTCCTACTTTACAGAGCAGGCAAGCCTCCGAATTTTCCGTTCTGTCAAGAGTCCTGGACTTCCAACCATTTAGCCCCTAGTAGTTTCACTGTCCATTCTCTTTCCGTAGGTGCTCACGTCAGTGGCACGTCAACATTCGACCACCTACGCCGTTTTCGAGATACTCGTTCAGAGTCTCTGTGTAATAAGAATCTGCCCATTGTCAAAGTCGCTTAACTCAATGGATATCCCCATTTGCAGAGCACGTCTTCACTAAGGTGAACCCCTGTCCGTGTCTGATCCGCTAAAGTACGGGGTGTTTCAAAAAGAATATACATACTACAAAGTATTATTTCGTCCAAACTATCGATCGCTGCGCCTCGGCTCGGCTGTTAGAGAAATGAATACATAATCTAGTTTAAATTAATAGTCACTAGATGACAGTTGTCTTCAATTTTGCTTGGTAACCGCCATATGTTTTAAATGGCTACTCTGCAGCAGAAATCATTTTTTGTTCTTTAGTTTGCGAAGTTCAGTTCCTTGATTACAATGCAAAAACGTTTCAGGTTGAGGTATCAAACCGATCCTCAGAATGGGTGGAACATTCGCGGATGGTATCGACAGCTTCCAGATACAGGATGTGTACGTAAAGGAAAGCGCCCTGGCCGCCCTCGTGTTCCTGAAGAAAATGTTGCACGAATTCAAACTGCTTTCCAATGTAGTCCTTCAAAATCTACTAGTCGTACCAGTCGGGAGTTACAGCTCCCTACAACAAGAATTTGGCATGTTTTTAGACGTCGAGCCGCGCGCGGTTGCCGAGCGGTCTTGGGCGTCTTACCACCGTTCACGCGGCTCCTCCCGTCGAGTCCGGCCTCGGGCATGGGTGTGTGTGTCGCCCTTAGCGTAAGTTAGTTTAAGTTAGATTAAGTAGTGTGTAAGCCTAGGGACTGATGACCTCAGCAGTTTGCTCCAATAGGAATTTACCACCACAAATTTTTTGAGACGTCGCTTGCTTATGAAGAAGTATAAGTTACAGCTGTTACCACTTCAGCGTCCTGATGACAAACGCAAACGTGTGGCATTTGGTAACGAGATTCTTGATGCTACTGACAATGATAACACTTTTTCACAAACCAACATGTTCAGTGATTAAGCGACTTTCCCTGTTAGTGGTCAGGTTGACAAACACAATTTTCGAATTTGGGGCCTACAGAACCCACATGCAGCCATTAAACATGTACGAGATTCGCACAAAGTCAATGACTTTGTGCGATATCCCGATCATCTGTTTACGGCCCAATCTTCTTTGGTGGAAACACGGCTCAAATGGCTGTGAGCGCAATGGGACTTAACTGCTGAGGTCATCAGTCCCCGATAACTTAGAACTACTTAAACCTAACTAACCTAAAGACAACACACACATCCATGTCCGAGGCAGGATTTGAACCTGCGACCGTAGCAGTTGCGCGGCTCCTGACTGTAGCGCCTAGAAACGCACGGCCACTACGGCCGGCGATGAAAAACGGTTAACCGTCAGCAGTATCTCGCCATGTTACTAAACTGGTTGTGTCCCAGGTTGCACGAAGACAACTCCATTTTTCAACAAGGACTCACTGGAGTCGCCAAGTGCGTGAATATCTGAATGAAACTCTACTGAACCGCTGGATTGGTCGTCAAGGAGCTGGCATCTTAGCATGTTTCAACCGGGTTCCACGGTCACCGGATTTGACACCGTCTGACTTCTTCCTGCGGAGTTTCGTTAAAGACAACGTTTATGAACCACCACTCCCACAGAACCATGAAAAGTTGAAGAACCGGATCCTTCCTGCCATAACATCGGTGACGAAGGACATGCTTGCCCAAGTATGGCAGGAATTTGAGTATCGATGTGATATTGCTCGTGTCGCTTGTAACAACAACAACGCTGGACTATTGTACAAATAAGTAATTTATTTCTTCTAATTTTTCGACAAACTAGTGTAACTGATGTTCTGACTTCATTTCTTTTTCGTTTCATGCCATTGTGTTAAGAAAACTGAAAACAAGTTTCAATGTGAATATTAATGTTTATGTCAAATGTCAAGCAATATTGTAATAGAATTGAAATGTAACAAATGTTGAGACTGTTGTAAGATGTTTCAAATTGTAACTGTGCGTCTGGTCCATACGTAGGCAATGTGTTAGGATATGTAGAATGCAAAACCTCGGGTGAATACCCTGTCTGTAAGGAAGCGGTAAAAGGTGGATGGCAGGCGAGCGCGGGAAAATGCGCACGGGCACTGCACGGCACTACGGACTCAGCAGTAGTTGTTGGAGTTTGGCGCTGGTTTGAGCAACACCTTCTGGAGTGAGGAGGCTCTCCTGGAAGACGTAGCCTCACTGAGCCTCGGGTATGCCGTTCCAACGCCCACACAGCATGGCAAAAGTCCATAGGCACTAAATGGAAAAGTATTGCGACGCAAAGAAGAATTAAAGTGCCGATACGTCAAGAGCCATAGCTGTGGTTGTATGTGTGCTCTGTGCCTCGCCATCTCGCCGCTCGCCAACCGCCGCATCTATACGAGCAGGTTGAAACTTTTAGTACTGTATTCGTATGGACCATAGAGTGAACCGTTCAACAATAACTTAAATTTTAGCAGAACTTTCCCATCATTTAATTATCCTCACAACTAACCTATACAGGGTCCTTTCCAAACGTTGTGCAATCCGAGTGTCCCGAAATGAAAAATTAAATTTTGTGGTGATAATAATTACTTGCGGACCTAATGGTGTTTAAAGAACTGATTTGTGAATAAACCAGTAAATGAATAACGAAGGTCTAACGAAGATGAAAGATAACTTTAATATTGATATTGTAATGAAGTTTAATTATTTGGAGACAGATATAAAGGTATTTAAATGAGAAGTAAATAAAATAAAAAGAGTAGTAACTCATATACTGGGAATCTTGAACGCATAATTTCAGTAATCAATTTTTTTAATATAGTGATCATAACAGTTTCAGTGTGTCCCCCCCCCCCCCCCCCCCCCACTCCCCCTTTACTCATTGGAATTCTGAATTGGTCCACATTGGTGTGACCAGCAAAAGTTAAAGTCAATATATAAGTCAAAATTTATCAGTGTTTTATCTTTATTAAAATTGATATTATGTGTGTGGCTCGAAAGTACTATTTCTAGGGTAACCTAGGCCTGATTTTGATCAGATCAATAGACAGTACGAAGTTTTGTGGTATGTATTCATGGTTTTTCCATATCAGTACAGAACGTGAAACTATCAGTTCAATAGATTTTCTGGTTCTAAAGTTTTACTATATTATGCAGTGTTACTACGTGTTGTTTTGCATGAATATACAGCAACTTGGCATATATTAAGAAAGAATGACGGACTGATAAAAACAGTTTTAGAAGGTTATGTAGAAGGGAAAAGGAAGCGAGGAAGTAAGAGATTCCAGATTTGGATGACATGATGGACGGTACAACATACAGCAGCCTTAAGAAGGAAGCAATGGATCGCAGAAAATGGAGAGGCAAAGGACCTGCTAATATAGCAGATAACTGATGATGATGACAGCAACTTGTACAGGGAAGAAGCTCAGTTAATACCTAATTAGGCTGGCGACCGTATTATTATTAAATTGGTAGCATATTCAGTGTTGCTCTTGGTCCATCCTGACGTGTAGTTGCATTTTGAACTTACTTGATGGATCATTGTTATTACAGAGTGGGTGTAAGTCTGATCTGCCACCATTCAGGTACACGCGGCTTTACCTACACAAAAATCCTGTCTCGTAAGGTGAACCCCGCTCACTTACCATAGTACAGGCGTTAATGAGTATTGTGTGCCCCACGCGCACGTTACAAGTGGCTCCCGGTGACAGGACATTCAGTTGTTGTCGGTCACAAATCAACGTGAATTCCGAGCAGTGGATGTTCAGTGGCACGAACTGCAATGTTATTCAGTAAAGTAAATAGTAGTGAACGTCAAGTACGGTAGTGAGGTGTAATTTGCGTTCAGTATGGGCAAGAACATAGACACAGTAGATGTGACGAGCGTAATGGAAGATGTGGCTGGCAATGACAGGAGTTCACGCAGCCAGATAACAGATGGCGTTAGCGGAAGACAATTGGCGTACATACAATACCACGAACATGTTAACGAACAGATTGAAATGTTGAGATTGCCTAGAACACAGCAAGGAATAAAACAGGAAGTAGAGGATGACTTTGTAGATGATAGTGGGTATGTGAACGAATCCACTGACATGTTTGAAGAAAGAAAATTTTGATGTAGGATCGGAACACACCGATTTCGTAGAACAAAACAGTGTGAAAATTTTAAGCATGGACGACTTATTTGAACGATTAACCAAACAAATTGCAGGACACAATGATCAGCTTAAAACACACGTCGACGAGCTCAAAACACAGAATGATCAGCTTAAAACACACGTTGACGAGCAGCTTAAAACACAAGTTGGTCAGCTTAAAGCACAGGTCGAAGAACAAGGAATTAAAATTAGTGAACAAATAGAACAGGTAGAACAAAAAGTGGGTAATTTAAGTTCTGCAGAAAATACTAAGAAGTCTGAAATTGACACAATTAATAAAAATATGAATACTATGCAGGGGCAAATTGACAACATTAACAGTAGGTTTGATGTTGAAATTCTCAACAACCAAGAGAAAGTAGAGCCTCTAGTTGAAACAAAAGTAGACGAAAACGTTTTCGGTCTTCAAACTGAGATCGAAAACGAATGCCAATATGGAATATCACAGTTGAGAAAGGCAGTTTCAGATACTGAAAGAGATTTAGGCGAAAAAGTTACCGGATGTGTACAAAAGTGTGAAGGAAGTACATCGAAAATTCAAGGCAAAATTTTCGATCTCGAGAGTAAAATCAAAGATAGGCCTGGTGTTGTCTGTAATGGCACGCCACTTACGAAGTTGTTGGAAGGTGAGGAGCGCTTCGATCCCGCCAAGAAACATAACGGATGGCATCCGTTGGATATCATCAAAAATTGCGAGAGGATGTTTCCTGAATACTTGTCTGGTCAGGAGAAGATAAACCTTAGCAGGTGACGCTAAGCGCTGGGGAATTTACTTGAATACCGAAGTAATGACGCTCGAAGAGTTTAAACAAAAGTTTACGGAAGAATACTGGTCTGAACAAAAACAGGATCATTTGTGGCGCGAGTTTATCATGGCCAAACTTTATGATAACAGGGACAGGAATTCTTTGAAAGATTTCTGCGAATATTGGTACCGAAAGTTGACACATTTAAGAGGGAGAAGATCCGATTCTCAAATAGTACGGGAGTTATATAAAAAAGCATCCAGAAGATTCGAAGAGATATGTGGGAAGCACTCGTTGCAGCTTCCAAGCGTTTCTCGATATGTAGAATGCAAAACCTCGGGTGAATACCCTGTCTGTAAGGGAGCAGTAAAAGGTGGATGGCAGGCGAGCGCGGGAAAATGCGCACGGGCACTGCACGGCACTACGGACTCAGCAGTAGTAGTTGGAATTTGGCACTGGTTTGAGCAACACCTTCTGGAACGAGGAGGCTCTCCTGGAAGACGTAGCCTCACTGAGCCTCGGGTATGCCGTTCCAACGCCCACACAGCATGGCAAAAGTCCATAGGCACTAAATGGAAAAGTACTGCGACGCAAAGAATAATTAAAGTGCCGATATGTCAAGAGCCATAGCTGTGCTTGTATGTGTGCTCTGTGCCTCGCCATCCCGCCGCTCGCCAACCGCCGCATCGATACGAGCAAGTTGAAACTTTTAGTACTGTATTCGTATGGACCATAGAGTGAACTGTTCAGTAATAACTTAAATTTTAGCAGAACTTTCCACTCATTTATTTATCCTCACAACTAACCTAGAGAGGGACCTTTCCAAATGTTGTGCAATCCGAGTGTCCCGAAATGAAAAATTAACTTTTGTGGTAATAATAATTACTTGAAGACGTAACTATGTTAGAATGGTGTTTAAAGAACTGTTTTGCTAATGAACCAGTAAATGAATAACGAAGGTCTAACGAAGTTGAAAGATAACTTTAATATTGATATTGTAATGAAGTTTAATTATTTCGAGACAGATATAAAGGTAATTAAATGAGAAGTAAATAAGATAAAAATTCATATACTGGAAATCTTGAACGCATGACAATCTCAGTAATCAATTTTTTTAATATAGTGATCATAACAGTTTCAGTGTCCACCCCCCACTCCCCCTTTACACATTTGTATTCTGAAGTGGTCCACATTGGTGTGACCAGCAAAAGTTAAAGTCAATATATAAGTCAAAATTTATCAGTGTTTTATCTTTATTAAATTGACATTATGTGTGTGGTTCAAAAGTACTATTTCTAGGGTAACCTATGCCCGATTTTGATCAGATCAATAGACAGTACGAAGTTTTGTAGTATACATTATAGTGTAGTGTTATGTATTCATGGTTTTTCCATATCAGTACAGAACGTGAAACTATCAGTTCAATAGATTTTCTGGTTCTAAAGTTTTACTATATTATGCAGTGTTACTACGTGTTGTTTTGAATGAATGTACAGCAACTTGTACAGGGAAGAAGCTCAGTTAATACCTAATTAGGCTGGCGACCGTATTATTATTAAATTGGTAGCATCTTCAGTGTTGCACTTGGTAAATCCTGACATGTAGTTGTATTTTGAACTTACTTGATGGATCATTGTTATTACAGAGTGGGTGTAAGTCTGATTTGCCACCATTCAGGTACACGCTGCTTTATCTACACGAAAATCCTGTCTCGTAAGGTGAACCCCGCTCACTTACCATAGTACAGGCGTTAATGAGTATTGTGTGCCCCACGCGCACGTTACAAGTGGCTCCCGGTGACAGGACATTCGGTTGTTGTCGATCACAAATTAACGTGAATACCGAGCAGTGGACGTTCAGTGGCACGAATTGCAATATTATTCAGTAAAGTAAATAGCAGTGAACGTCAAGTACGGTAGTGAGGTGTAATTTGCGTTCAGTATGGACAAGAACATAGACACAGTAGATGTGACGACCGTAAAGGAAGATGCGGCTGGCAATGACTGGAGTTTACGCGGCCAGGAAACAGACGGCGTTAGCGGAAGACAATTGGCGTACATACAATACCACGAACATGTTAACGAACAGATTGAAATGTCGAGATTGCCTAGAACACAGCAAGGAATAAAACAGGAAGTAGAGGATGCCTTGTAGATGATAGTGGGTATGTGAACGAATCCACTGATATGTTTGATTCACCACAGATAATGAAAGAACCGAAAGAAAATTTTGATGTAGGATCTGAACTCACCGATTTCGTAGAACAAAACAGTGTGAAAATTTTAAGCATGGACGACTTATTTGAACGATTAACCAAACAAATTGCAGGACAGAATGATCAGCTTAAAACACACGTTGATGAGCTCAAAACACAGAATGATCAGCTTAAAACACACGTTGACGAGCAGCTTAAAACACAAGTTGGTCAGCTTAAAGCACAGGTCGAAGAACAAGGAATTAAAATTAGTGAACAAATAGAACAGGTAGAACAAAAAGTGGGTAATTTAAGTTCTGCAGTAAATACTATGAAGTCTGAAATTGACACAATTAATAAAAATATGAATACTATGCAGGGGCAAATTGACAACATTAACAGTAGGTTTGATGTTGAAATTCTCAACAACCAAGAGAAAGTAGAGCCTCTAGTTGAAACAAAAGTAGACGAAAAAGTTTTCGGTCTTAAAACTGAGATCGAAAACGAATGCCAATATGGAATATCACAGTTGAGAAAGGCAGTTTCAGATACTGAAAGAGATTTAGGCGAAAAAGTTACCGGATGTGTACAAAAGTGTGAACAAAGTACATCGAAAATTCAAGGCAAAATTTTCGATCTCGAGAGTAAAATCAAAGATAGGCCTGGTGCTGTCTGTACTGGCACGCCACTTACGAAGCTGTTGGAAGGTGAGGAGCGCTTCGATCCCGCCAAGAAACATAACGGATGGCGTCCGTTGGATATCATCAAACATTGCGAGAGGATGTTTCCTGAACACTTGTCTGGTCAGGAGAAGATAAACGTAGTAATTAGCACCTTAGCAGGTGACGGTAAGTGCTGGGGAATTAACTTGAATACCGAACTAATGATGTTCGAAGAGTTTAAACAAAAGTTTACGGAAGAATACTGGTCCGAACAAAAACAGGATCATTTGTGGCGCGAGCTTATCGTGGCCAAACTTCATGATAACAGGGGCAGGAATTCTTTGAAAGATTTCTGCGAATATTGGTACCAAAAGTTGACACATTTAAGAGGGAGAAGATCCGATTCTGAAATCGTATGGGAGCTATATAGAAAGTTTCCAGGAGATTCGAAGAATCATCGCAGCTTCCAAGCGTTTCTCGAAAGGGTCGAAGACGAAGACCACTGGCGCGAAAGTCGTGCCAGTTATCAGAATTTTAGTAACAGAAATAACCGCAATAATGACGGGAGGAATGACGGGGATGGTTTTCGCGTCAACATGGTACAGAGAGGTAGAGATAGAAGAAGAGGAAGAGGGAGTTATCCAGGTCACGGTGGAGGGTATACCGCGCAAAATAATAACGACGCGGGAAACTGATTTCCGTGAACGTTGCGGGCCAAACGGAAGCGGACGGAACATACCGGCCCCAATTTAAGAACGTTACCGGACTGACAGTGAAGTTATGAGACTGGTTAGGGACAGGCGTGGAACAATGCAGCGTGTTGTGGCGAAGCAAGCGTCAGGTGCATGCGCAGATGAGTCATCTTCGCCGCGCAGAGCGTTACATGTTAACAGGCGAGTGGAGCATCAGAGGGCAACGGCCCAGCCTAGCAGACACAGCTGTTCAGAGAGAAGCCGCTAACAAGGCGGCAGAATTATGTACAAAAACTGCCGTAAGAGCTGGTGAATACATTACGAGTGGTAATTCGGTGGTGAAGGAAATAGTAGATGGAACAGTGGACACACAGAGAGGTGCGGTTAGCAGTGTTAGTAATGAAGTAAATGGCGGGAATGAATTAGCAGAAGTAACTGATTGGCGTGTGCAGATCGACGATCTGTACAAGGTCCTCAAGCAATGTGAGTGGGAGGATTTTAAGAAGAAATATGAGGCAAGGGGGTTAATTAGTGAAAAAGGAAATAGTACGGAGGTCGATAAGTTGACGTGGCCCGAATTTAAGGAGGAGAGAGTAAAAAGCGACGCTCAAAGTACGCGTGCTGTCGATAGGACGGTGGTTAAAGATAGGAAGGAATTGGAGGATTAAATCCTAAGCATTGACGAAAATGCAGAGGAAGTAACTTGTGTTAACGATCCGCCAACAGTACAAACTGTTACTGAAAGGCATTGTGCGGAAGGTGCAGGTAATTACCTAAGAATAATTGAAGTCCACGAGGGTTACACTAAATATGAAGTAACAGTGGATGTGAGTAAAGCTGATAGTGAGGTCGTTTTGCCTAAAGAGGATATTGAGTTAAAATCAAAGCCGGACGAAAATGCAGAGGAAGAACTTAGTGCCTGTCTCAGGAAAGCTTTTATGTCAGAACCTGAAAGCGGTCCAGAATCGTAAGATTCTGACTATAGTTCAGATGACGAGTATATTGGTACTAGTGAAAATAATGGGAATACAGCTAATTGCGATATTGTACCTACTGATGACGAAGTTTCAAAACAAAAGCCAGATGTTGAGACTTAAACCAGAAAAAAGGAGCCACCGGCCGACTCAGTGTTATTGTGTAAGCAGGCTGTTTATATTTTCTTATTGGCAATGTTACGTAGTGCTCTGTATGAAAATCACTGGCTGTGCTGTGTGCAGTCTGTGGCTAGTTTGCATTGTTGTCTGCCATTGTTTTGCTGGGCAGCAGCAGCTGGATGTGAACAAGGCGTAGCGTTGCGCAGCTGGAGGTGAGCCGCCAGCAGTGGTGGATGTGGGGAGAGAGATGGCGGAGTTTTGAAATTTGTAAGACTGGATGTCATGAACTGCTATATATATTATGACTATTAAGGTAAATACATCATTTGTTCTCTATCAAAATCTTTCATTTGCTAACTATGCCTATCTGTAGTTAGTGCCTTCAGTAGTTTTAATCTTTTATTTAGCTGGCAGTAGTGGCGCTCGCTGTATTGCAGTAGTGCGAGTAACGAAGATTTTTGGTGAGGTAAGTGGTTTGTGAAAGGTATAGGTTAATGTTAGTCAGGGCCATTCTTTTGTGGGGATTATTGAAAGTCAGATTGCGTTGCGCTAAAAATATTTTGTGTCAGTTTAAACACAGTCATGTATAATTGTTCAAAAGGGGACGTTTCATATGTCGACCCTGCCAGGATACCTCACTGGAATCTTCTGATTTTTTCTTGTAGTTTGTGTAATTAGTCTAAATTTTGTTTATTGCTAGCACGTAATTGTAGAGAGAATCTTCTTTGTAGTTGCAGTCTTTCATTGTTGTACAGTAAAACAGGAGTGGCACGCATGTAAATTTGCACCAAGTATTTCGCAGCTGCGCTTGCAATTAACTAGATATTATTTTTAGTGCTATGTTAATGTGTTCTCTTATTTTTGCTCTTCAAATTGTGTTTTTCCGTGTTGTTGTGTGAAATATTGTGACAATAATGGCGTGTGAAAAACGTAATACTAGGCTCCAAAGTAAACTGAGAAACGACAGTGAAGACGTAAGCAGTGTGTTAGCGCCACCATGTAATGAATTAACTAATATTCAAAGTAGTAATTTGGTAACTGTGCATAGGGAAATGGAGAGGGCGTCAAATAATGGTGTAGACAGTGAAACAGGTAGTGAACAGGGAAGCATTATCGATCGATCGGTCGGCAACAGCTAGCCTCAGGAATTGGGAATGACAGAACACAATATTGCAAATACTGTAGACTCAGATTTTGGGTTCTCACCGTTTTCTCAAATGAGTCAAGACACATTCTCCGCTTGTCAAAATGTGAATGTTGCCGGTGCAAATTCACTGCCGAAAAGCACTGCGGAACATGTTTCAGACACCAGTGCATTGTTATTACGATTAATGCAACAAATGGGACAAAAGCTTCAAAAGTTAGACACAATGGAACAAAATCAGAGACAAACACAGCAAAAGCTTCAAAAGTTAGACACAATGGAACAAAATTTTCAAAAGTTAGACACAATGGAACAAAATCTTCAAAAGTTAGACACAATGGAACAACACCAGAGACAAACACAGCAACAGTTGGACGCAATGGAACAAAATCTTCAAAAGTTAGACACCACACTTGAACAAACACGTGAAGATTTAACTACTGAGTTACATAAAATCGAATCGAAATGTCAAAAAGTCTGTAATGACGTGAAAACACAAATTTGTGAGCATTTCCAACCTATTTTTTCGCGTCATGAAAATGGATTACAGAATCACGAAGCAGCCATAAAAGAACTGCAAACTATTGTTCATGAAAATCACGACACCTTGCAAGCTAAAATTGACTCAGTTGCATCTACCGATTCGGTTATGCAACTTGCAAAAACTCAGGAAAACTTAAAGGACACAGTAGATACGATTTCAACACAAATGGACACTCTGAAACTTGGTTCAGAAAAACACACAGAGGAAATAATTTCACTAACGGATAAAGTAGCCGAACTTTCAGATCAGTTCACTAACTTATCTAGAAAGGTAGATGATGATCTGAATGACACAAGACCTGTAGCCTTCACGGACACTGAAGTGTATGAACAAATTAGAAAATTCAAACAAAATCAAAATCAAATCAACACACAGTACAAAAGAGAAATCCGGGAAGTACAAGATCAGTTGGCACAAGTAATACAAGAATTACATATTTCAGAGGACACTCGCGCTCCAGTATGGGAAGAGGGACATAGAGATACGGAACAACCACAAATTAATAACACAGCGTAATTCGGAAATTATGAAAGAAATTGGCAAGGGGCACCGAATTTTGAAATGGAACCGCCGAAACGACGTAACAATGACCGATATGCGACTCGCCGACATGATGATTACTACACGTAAATTTAAAACATTTAAGGATTCTGGCAGTGACATTCATCCACAAGCTGGCTCCATCAATTCACTCATTGTTTTCCTCCCAACTGGTCATTAGAGCACAGATTAGAATTTATGTGTGGCTACTTAGAAAATGAACCAGCTGAAAGAATGCGATCGGTCATTCACGATTGTCACAGTGAAGGAGAATTTTACCATGCGTTCCTCTCAGCATATTGGTCTCAAGCTACACAAGACAGAGTAAAACATAGCATCATGATGAAGAAACACTTTGAACAATCTGAATTTTCCAGTTTTTTCAAATATTTTGAAGACATGTTGCATAAGAATCAATATCTTTCAAACCCATGCAGCCCTTCACAACTCATCCGCATTTGCTTAATGAAATTGCCTGAACATTTAAGAAATATTATTTTGGCAGGACGTTGCAAAGACGACATTGAAGCTTTTCATGGACTCTTACAAGAATTAGAAATTGACACTGACAATCGCGGAACGCGAAAACAGGAACACAACAATTACAGGTCACATCCGTCGCAATTCCGCGATGAAAGAAACAATAACTGGACACGAAAAGGCTATTCTCACAATACAAATCGTGACCAAAACAGACTCCACCTATATGACAACCACTGGTAGAGTAATAGTTACAGAGAAAGTTCGCATTTCCGTAGTAATGAATATGACAGACAATCATAGAAACAGACAATATGGTAACCAGAACTATTATTATCAAGGGAGACAGAATAATTTCAGACGCAACAGTTCAGCGCGCAGTTACGATTCCAGGAGAAATTCTCCACCACATGACCGACAAACAAGAAACTATGTAAACTACCGATAAAACGACAGACCTGAATTCCATCAGAACTGGCGGGATTCAAACAGAGCAAGGCCCTCTCGTCAAGGTGAATTTCTAGAAGTTAGGTCTCCTAATCCTAATAACGATGCGCGCCAACAAAGAGACAGACAATGACTCGCACAGCAGGCAGCCGCGTGCGCCAGCTGGCTCAGAGAAAAATAACATAGATGCTAACCTTGAGAAAAATTCTAGTATTCTTTACCGACGTATACCACATGATAATTGCGTTGAAGTTGAATCTCTGCGTACTAGGAAGAGTAAAGGTTTACACCACATTTCACATGTAAAACCGTTTATTGAAAGATAATCTGCTTTTTAACTTTGTCTTTGCCATTTAACTTTTTACTTTACATTGCTAGTATGCTTTGTCAGACTTAGAATCTGTTAACATGCAACAATGTTTGAAGTTAAATATCCAGTCAAGAACCAAGAGAACTTATTTAAACAGAAATTACGAATGCATTGTTATTGTGAACAGATGACACAGTGTTATTGTGTGTGTGCAATCTTGCTTGTTAGTTGCACAATTACGTAACGACTATAAGGCTAACATAATTAGAACATTTACCAGTACTGCTAATGAGATTTTAATGCAACATTTTGGTTTACTTGAAAATACATTCTGGATTTAAAGTACTTTCTGTGAGATACCAGATGACACAGTGGTTAGTTTATGTGACAGCTACACGGTTTTATCACGACGCTACTAATGAGTGACAATTTAAAATGTTGCTTTTGCACTGTATCTGTTTTATATCTGCACAGTTTTTCTGTATTATTCTGGAAAGTAAAACATGTTTTAGTAGTAACTTTTGTGGTATAGCTACACTGAGACAGCCTTTTTCGTAGCACAACAATACGTTACATTATAGTACTTTCTTGATCACAGTAAGGTACATAATAACTACGGTATCTATACGAAAAGCATTTCACTTTCGTTTATGATGAGGTAAGTACATTGACTTCAGCAGAACTTTGCTTACAGAGGACGGTAACTACGACAGTTCCACAGAATTATCTTACAGCAAGACGCACATTTAGCGCTACAGGACACGCATCTGAGTGATTAATTTTGTACTTAAACCATTTATTTTTCAAGATTTTTGAATTACAAAGAAAGTTTTCCGTGACATATTTCATTCCATTGCTGTAATCTGTAACACCTGAGGGTATAATTACATTAATCCTCAGGGGGATACACGCTTACTTTGTGTACCATGTGTTTGGCAAGCACAAGGAGCCCTAGCTAATATAATATTTGCTTATACAACTTTACACATCGGTACCATATTTCTGTAACAGAATTACACAGCTATCTGATTATTTAACAGAGAAACAAACATATTTTTACTACGTCAGTGACACATGTTTACGCAATTACACCGTTGGATAACTTCACACTTATGAAATTGTATTTTGTCTGTACTTTGTGAACTCTTCATATTTTTTCAGAACCGTTGTGATACTATGAGAGCTTAGAATGATGTATTTGGTAAGGGATCATGATTTTTGAAGTACGTTTGAGGTGGATGACATTATTGAAGGTCTTTAAATTATTGAAAGAAGCTGTGACGATTCTGAGATGTGATTGATCTGTTATGATGTTATTTTTGCGATGACGATGTGTATTATGCTGTTGAGGTACGTTTATGATCAATAAGCTGAGAATCGTACTTTAAAGAGTTATCAGATGTGTGTAAATGCGTGAATGTATCACAATGCCGCCGAAAATTTTTTGGACTCTGTTATATTGATAGGATTTTGTTTCTACACATTTGTAACGCAAATTCTCGACCTGTGAAATTTTTATATGAGACTGTTACTGCTGTCATAAATATTTCGGTAAGAAAGTTAAGTGACCACCTTCACGTAATGCATTGTGGGCACCCAGCTGCACGACAATCGCCCGGAACAAAGCCATTAGTGTGTGCCTTTCAGAGGTACAGGTGGAGAAAAAAAAGCAAGAGAGACCATCATCCCCACTACTGACATTTCTTTGTAGCATCGCAAATACGACACGTTCAAATTTGAAAATGTATGATTACACTGTGGAGCTCTTAATTTATGATATTTACTAAAATGCCTAATGAAATGATGAGAAACATTTTACATCTATTGTCTTTCTAGTTGAGAGATTGCTCATTTTGTTTAATATCTGGTTTCCAGCTGTGTTGCAGCATTGGTTTTATAAAATAAAATAAAATGCATTTGCTAATGCGAACACTTTCTGTCAACAGATCTATTAAATAATTACTTTATGATCCACATTCTTCGAAAAAGGAGCTCTTGGAATGGAAAGAACAATACGAAGGGACTAATAACAGTAACTGCATATATAATTTTCTTTTCAAGTACTTGGTAATTTTTGTAGAATTAGTTTTTGTGGTACACCACTTTAATGACATAGATATTAAGATGTGAACAGACATTTCCCTTATCTGCATTGTTGTCTTTAGTGTACTATTTTTTCTGCTTGAGCTATGTCATGTTTAGATATATGTTATTGCATTTGCTGCTGCTGTTTGCCAGGCATAGTGCTACTGAATTTCACTTTGTATTACTCTGTTAAGCCAGTTTTACTACTGATTTATTTTTCTTGTTTGCTGCACATTGCCTTATATTAGTTGTAATATTGAAATTGCTTTGCTAATTACTATAATGCTGCTTGCTTTGCAAATCTGCATTTTTTGTCGTTGCTGTTTGTGTTACTTGTTTTGTGCTGCTGCATTTCCTCGTCCCTTAGTTTAGCATCTGAGCTCAGTAGATTTAAGTTAGCTTAAGATGGGGTAGGCCATATAAAAGAACAAGTTGTGATGAATTGTGATGAATTTTGAAAGAGGATATGAACCAAAAAAGTAGGGTTTAGGGACAACAGGTTTAGGTAGGATTTTCTTGGAAATAAATAATAGGTAAGATAATGGAAAATAAATAGTAGGTAAGATAATGGAAAATAAGTAATGAGGTAAGAAATATGTGAACATATAAATACAGAAAGCATGCTTGGATAGGATTTCTTTCGTGGAAACAAATGTTGAAATAAGACGAAAGATCTATGGAATGAGGTTTTAGGTTGGACTGCAGTACCAGATTTTACACTGAAACAAACCCTGTCCTTTCCTCCTGTGTTATTCTACTATGTGTTTGTGTACTCTTGTGTATTTGTGTTTTTCCTGTCTTTATGTGTTTAGCTAATATGATTTATGTTGTAGAATTTTTCTGGTACTAAGCTACATTCACTAATGACTAGGAATACTGTTATCCTCAAATATAATTCGTATTTATAATATGTTATTTTCTTTGTAAAGATGTTTACACATTATTAATTCTGTTCTGTTTCAATTCTCATGTGTGAAATTAATGTTTCGAAAACTATTCTCATTATTTTATTTATTTACTTATGTCATAATTCTTGTAACACTGATGTATATGTTTATTTCTATTCTTTTGCAAAGTCCGTGTTACTACAAATGTTATCTGTACTGTTATGTTTTTAATGATGTATTTTGTACCATTATTATTGTATTCTTATGTTATAAAATTGTAATTGACACCAGCTCATCAAATTAAGTAACTTGTAAGCTACATTTCACTGCACACATTTCTGTTGATCATAGTATATGGACAATATGTGAGAAGTAGGGACCGATAGTGTTTGCACGTGTTAATAATTCAGCAAGGGACTGGTTAACAGCATTGCTGGTTCTAAGGACAATTAGAGAAAAAAACTTTGTGAGTGCACAAGTGGTGGTTTATGGACTTGCTATATCATCCGCAAGACTCTTCAATGGTGATTGCGCACCTGCACAGTCACAACAGATGGCTGCTGGCCATCTCTACAAGGACTGCAGTTGGTCTGCGTCTTTGATGATCCATCAATACCATTATTTCTACAAGGACTGCAGTGGGTCTGCACCTCTGGTGGCCCACCAATACCGTAATCTCTACAAGGACTGCAGGGCGTCTGCACCTCTGGTGGCCCACCAATACCATACTCTCTACCAGGACTACAGTGGGTCTACTCTGTGATGACCTACCTACCAATATTCTTCAAAACTTTGACTGACTCTGCAGTGGGTTTGCTCTGTTGTGGCCCATTACCTGTCTGCATGTCAAGAGTCAGCACTGTCTTTTCGTTGGAAGGACAACACTACTTCTTCAAGACTGCATGGAAATCTGCTACTTCCGTGTGCATTCTCTTTTATTGATCAGACTTTGAGAAAAAAAACAACACTGCAATTTCACTGTGATGAATGCTCAGGACTGTCTTTATGGAGTCTGAGAAAATTTTAGCTGTTGACCAACATTGTACATAAGTGTGTGCATTTGATTTCTTTGTTATTGTAATTATGATAAAAAATTTTCAAATCTGTATTGGCCACTGCCCAAAACAATTAGTAAAATTTTTTGTGGGGAGCATGGGGGCTATGTAAGTAGGCTGTTAATGTTTTCTTATTGGCAACGTTACGTAGCGCTCCGTATGAAAATCACTGGCTGTGCTGTGTGCAGTCTGTGGCTAGTCTGCATTGTTGTCTGCCATTGTAGTGTTGGGCAGCGGCAGCTGGATGTGAACAGCGCGTAGCGTTGCGCAGTTGGAGGTGAGCCGCCAGCAGTGGTGGATGTGGGGAGAGAGGTGGCGGAGTTTTGAAATTTGTAAGACTGGATGTCATGAACTGCTATATATATTATGACTGTTAAGGTAAATACATCATTTGTTCTCTATCAAAATCTTTCATTTGCTAACTATGCCTATCTGTAGTTAGTGCCTTCAGTAGTTTGAATCTTTTATTTAGCTGGCAGTAGTGGCGCTCGCTGTATTGCAGTAGTGCGAGTAACGAAGATTTTTGGTGAGGTAAGTGGTTTGTGAAAGATATAGGTTAATATTAATCAGGGCCATTCTTTTGTAGGGATTATAGAAAGTCAGATTGCGTTGCGCTAAAAATATTGTGTGTCAGTTTAAACACAGTCATGTATAATTGTTCAAAAGGGGACGTTTCAATTGTTACAAAGAGTTCAAGTACGTCAAGACTTTGAACTCCAGAAACCGAAAAAGCCACGAGATATAAATGGTTCACAGGTCAGGAACGTATCTTGGGAGTATGTTAGGGTCGACCAAGGTGCGCTGTGGAAAAAACAGGAAGGGGCATGATCTAGAGCCTGGGGCAGATTTATATTGGACTTTGAGAATGTCATGAACACCTTACATCATGAAACTGATGGGTTCCCACCAGAAGAAATTTTGTTAGGCAGCAGAAGTAAAAGTTTAATTGAGGAAGAACTAGAGTTTCCACCTTGTACAAGCTTGGGTTTGAGTCAAAAGAAAGAATTAGTCAAAAAAGGGCAAAGCAAAAAGCTGAATCTAGATCTAAAAGACATGATAAAAACCTGAAAGTTTGAAAATTTAAAATTGGGGATTATGTTCTTTTAAAAACCCACGAAAAATCTAGTGAACTGAACCATGAAATTTCCAAATTTAAATATATTTATAATGGACTGTATATAATACAGAACATTCGACACAATAATGCTTACTACCTGATCTACCCAAAATCCAAGAGACCCTTATTTGCAAGAAACGTTGTGGACCTGAAACTGAATGTTCCTAGGAGTGAGTGAACTAAGTAGAATCAGAAAGCAATCTGCAGTAAATGTGCTGTATCTTATGCTGAAACTATTTTATTCTAAATGTAACAAATCTTTGTAAATGTATGTATACCAATGTCAGTGTGCTAATGTACTTATGTGAGTTTCAGATTACCAAACGTACTATAAATGTAAAGATGTATGGAGAAAAGGGCTGAAAAGAAAGGATAAATGCTGCAAGCCAAATAATATAAAGGACTGCCGAACACCAAAGAGGGCAGATAAATAGTCAAAGGAGAATTGTAAGTGTTGTGCAGGTGATGTGATAAAATGATGTGAAATGGACTGCCCAAATCTGAATAATAGGCAGCAAATATGTGTAGTGATTTTTCTAAATAGCATTGTATGTTCATTAGTAAATAAGGAAATGGACTGCCATTCAATGCAAGCAGCAACAAATTGTCTTATAGTGTATATAGGTATTTGTATATGCTTTGTAGTTAAGTGTTTGTGTTCCAGATTTTGAGTTTTATTTCTCTGAGAAATTTAATAATAATGATTAATTTGCTACTTAAATCATGTTGTGATAGGAGGTTGGACTGTGCCAAAGGCACTGGTACAAAATTTTATGATGGTGCATTCACGCAAAGATTCAGAACCCCTGCATAAATATAAAGTTTAGTGTTCCCATCAAATTTGCACTTAGTGAAATTTACTGGAAACAGGGGCATGTGTAACAACAACAATGCTGTACTATTGCACAAATAAGTAATTTTTTCTTCTAATTTTTCGATAAACTTGTGTAATTGATGTTCTGATTTCATTTCTTTTTCGTTTCATGCCATTGTGTTAAGAAAACTGAAAACAAGTTTCAATGTGAATATTAATGTTTATGCCAAATATCAAGCAGTATTGTAATAGAATTGAAATGTAACAAATGTTGAGACTGTTGTAAGATGTTTCAAATTGTAACTGTGCGTCTGGTCCATACGTAGGCAATGTGTTAGGATATGTAGAATGCAAAACCTCGGGTGAATACCCTGTCTGTAAGGAAGCGGTAAAAGGTGGATGGCAGGCGAGCGCGGGAAAATGCGCACGGGCACTGCACGGCACTACGGACTCAGCAGTAGTCGTTGGAGTTTGGCGCTGGTTTGAGCAACACCTTCTGGAGCGAGGAGGCTCTCCTGGAAGACGTAGCCTCACTGAGCCTCGGGTATGCCGTTCCAACGCCCACACAGCATGGCAAAAGTCCATAGGCACTAAATGGAAAAGTATTCAATAATAACTTAAATTTTAGTAGAACTTTCCCCTCATTTAATTATCCTCACAACTAACTTAGACAGGGTCCTTTCCAAATGTTGTGCAATCCGAGTGTCCCGAAATGAAAAATTAAATTTTGTGGTGATAATAATTACTTGCAGACCTAACTATGTTAGAATGGTGTTTAAAGAACTGATTTGTTAATGAACCAGTAAATGAATAACGAAGGTCTAACGAAGTTGAAAGATAACTTTAATATTGATATTGTAATGAAGTTTAATTGTTTCGAGACAGATATCAAGGTATTTAAATGAGAAGTAAATAAGATAAAAAGAGTAGTAACTCATATACTGGAAATCTTGAACGCATGATAATTTCAGTAATCATTTTTTTTAATATAGTGATCATAACAGTAGCAGTTTCAGTGTCCCCCCCCTCCCCCACTCCCCCTATACTCATTTGAATTCTGAAGTGGTCCACATTGGTGTGACCAGCAAAAGTTAAAGTCAATATATAAGTCAAAATTTATCAGTGTTTTATCTTTATTAAAATTGACATTATGTGTGTGGCAAGAAAGTACTATTTCTAGGGTAACCTATGCCCGATTTTGATCAGATCAATAGACAGTACGAAGTTTTGTAGTATACATTATAGTGTAGTGTTATGTATTCATGGTTTTTCCATATCAGTACAGAACGTGAAACTATCAGTTCAATAGATTTTCTGGTTCTAAAATTTTACTATATTATGCAGTGTTACTACATGTTGTTTTGCATGAATATACAGCAACGTGTGCAGGGAAGAAGCTCAGTTAACGCCTAATTATTATTAAATTGGTAGCATCTTCAGTGTTGCTTTTGATCCATCCTGACGTGGAGTTGCATTTTGAACTTACTTGACGGATCATTGTTACTAAAGAGTGGGTGTAAGTCTGATTTGCCCCAATTCAGGTACACGCGGTCAATATCTATACGAAAATCCTGTCTCGTAAGGTGAACCCCGTTCACTTACCATAGTACAGGCTTTAATGAGTATTGTGTGCCCCACGCGCACTTTACACGCTGATGGAAGACATCCTGAACATCTGTAATCTGAACTTGAGAGGTTCGTAAATATGTGTGTAACATTTCATATTCGTATGTCTTAAAATTTAAATACATCCATTAGAAATACGTATATTATTTTTGAAACAATCTGTACATTTTTTGCGGCGTCACGTGCCCGCATCGCCACCAGGTGGCATCCAACGTCGCGATGGCAGTAGTAACAATGTTTTCGTTTATCAGTGCATAGATGTCATATTTGGGGCGGAAAATTGTATCCCTATCGTTAGCA
Organism: Schistocerca piceifrons; assembly: GCF_021461385.2. Lineage (NCBI taxonomy): Eukaryota > Metazoa > Arthropoda > Insecta > Orthoptera > Acrididae > Schistocerca > Schistocerca piceifrons. Next base: position 297,670,284 of record NC_060139.1, on the reverse strand, counting down.
CTTTTTATTCTAAGGACACTGTCCTCAGTCCCGTTCTTATTGTTCGCTCTCGGCTCTTGTACAAGTTGTACAAAGATCTACCGAAAAAGTACTCCCTCCAACTTTTACCATGAAAGTTCTTGACGTTTAATAAGCAAAACCAATTTTATTAATATTCTGCACGTTTAAAGTATTTGTATGGAGTGTAGCCATGTATGGAAGTGAAACATGGACAATAAATAGTTTGGACAAGAAGAGAATAGAAGCTTTCGAAATGTGGTACTACAGAAGAATGCTGAAGATTAGATGGGTAGATCACATAACTAATGAGGAGGTATTGAATAGAATTGGGGAGAAGAGGAGCTTGTGGCACAACTTGACAAGAAGAGGGGAGCGGTCGGTAGGGCATGTTCTGAGGCATCAAGGGATCACAAATTTAGCATTGGTGGGCAGTGTGGAGGGTAAAAATCATAGAGGGAGACCAAGAGATCAATACACTAAGCAGATTAAGAAGGACGTAGGTTGCAGTAAGTACTGGGCGAGGAAGCAGCTTGCACAGGATAGAGTAGCATGGAGAGCTGCATCAAACCAGTCTCAGGACTGAAGAGCACAACAACAACGTTTAAACGTCATGTCAACTGTTTAGTTCTCAACATAAACACTCTGGCGACGAACGTTTCTCCCAACGAGAGATCAGTTTGTTGCTACCATCACTGTACTATGTTCGACTTAGTTGACACAGCTGCAACCTCACCTCTTCCTCTACCACTTCATCACTATCAAAGTGAAGTCCTCCAAGACGTTCTTTAAGTCCTGGAAACAGATGAAAATCGGATGTGGTCAAGTGTGGACTGTATGGAGCCCGGCCGATGACAGTGAACCCAAGGCATCGGGTTGTCGCAGATGTCGCAACGCTCGTATGTGACCCGGTACTGTCGTGCTGAAATACAACCGCCATGTCACAAGCTGTGATCTGGAGCCGTCTCGAGGCAGTGGGTTGCAACTTGCGTCAACGAGGCGGGAAAGTCGACTGCGTGATAAGCATGATACGCAACACCTCAGCCGATACTGAAAACAGAATACAAATTTCGGACGCCTTACCATTCAGCAAGCCCTCGTGTATTACCCATTTTCCCCGTAGCTTACTCAGAAGCTCGAACAGCTTGAACCATTTTAAATTTTCGAACACTTCTTCCACGTCGAAAAATCCTATGAACGCGTCTTGCGTCCATTATCAAACGGAACCTCGGATCTATGTCAATGGTAACTTTACTTTTCCCAAAGCCAAACTGATCGTCATGCAAAAGGTTCTCAGTACTCTACCTCATTCTTCTGAGAACAATTCTGTTCAGAAACTTGGATGAATGGGCTGCTAGGCCGATTGCACGGTACTTCTCGCACTTCTGCCACCGCTGTCTTAGTGATTCTGTGGACGATACTTTTGCGGCGGAATGACGGCATGTCTCCAATCAAATAGGTTCTACAAAAGAACATTGTGAGCTTCACCAGTTGTTATAGGAACTCAGATGCAATGTTGTTTGCCGGCAGGAGTGGTCGAACGGTTCTAGGCGCTACAGTCTGTAACCGCGCGACCGCTACGGTCGCAGGTTCGAATCCTGCCTCGGGCATGGATGTGTGTGATGTCCTTGGCTTAGTTAGGATTAAGTAGTTCTAAGTTCTATGGGACTGATGACCTCAACAGTTAAGTCCCATAGTGCTCAGAGCCATTTGAACCATTTGGAATGTTGTTTTTCTCTCCGGCCACATTTCAGCGCAAGTTTTCCAGCTCTGTTGGATCTGGGCTCTAATACTGCATCTACTATGTCTTCAATACCGACTCAAGTAACTTCTATAACGTCATGAGCCAGGTCCTCTCTCCCGAAGATAAATTCAATATATTCATTCCACCTTCCAGCTCTCTCCTCTCCGATTAACAGTGGATGGTATTGTTAATGTTGACGCCGTGCCTTTAATTTCACTGGTGATTGTTTTTACTCTTGTGTGTGCTGAATGATCCATTTCTTTTAGAGTTCTTCACATTTTTCTAGCAGCCATTTCACATTGCCTCCCGCACGCTATCCATTCTTTTCATTACCAAATGATTTATACTGATGTTTACGTTCTTTTTCCCTGACTTTTTATGCTCTCATCTGTCATCGGTCAACTGAAGTTTCTCTAAATCCACGATTTCTTGGCAGTTCCTGCCTTCTGTGATTATCCTTGTGGGATATACACTCCTGGAAATGGAAAAAAGAACACATTGACACCGGTGTGTCAAACCCACCATACTTGCTTCGGACACTGCGAGAGGGCTGTACAAGCAATGATCACACGCACGGCACAGCGGACACACCAGGAACCGCGATGTTGGCCGTCGAATGGCGCTAGCTGCGCAGCATTTGTGCACCGCCGCCGTCAGTGTCAGCCAGTTTGCCGAGGCATACGGAGCTCCATCGCAGTCTTTAACACTGGTAGCATGCCGCGACAGCGTGGACGTGAACCGTATGTGCAGTTGACGGACTTTGAGCGAAGGCGTATAGTGGGCATGCGGGAGGCCGGGTGGACGTACCGCCGAATTGCTCAACACGTGGGGCGTGAGGTCTCCACAGTACATCGATGTTGTCGCCAGTGGTCGGCGGAAGGTGCACGTGCCCGTCGACTTGGGACCGGACCGCAGCGACGCACGGATGCACGCCAAGACCGTAGGATCCTACGCAGTGCCGTAGGGGACCGCACCCCCACTTCCCAGCAAATTAGGGACACTGTTGCTCCTGGGGTATCGGCGAGGACCATTCGCAACCGTCTCCATGAAGCTGGGCTACGGTCCCGCACACCGTTAGGCCGTCTTCCGCTCACGCCCCAACATCGTGCAGCCCGCCTCCAGTGGTGTCGCGACAGGCGTGAATGGAGGGACGAATGGAGACGTGCCGTCTTCAGCGATGAGAGTCGCTTCTGCCTTGGTGCCAATGATGGTCGTATGCGTGTTTGGCGCCGTGCAGGTGAGCGCCACAATCAGGACTGCATACGACCGAGGCACACAGGGCCAACACCCGGCATCATGGTGTGGGGAGCGATCTCCTGCACTGGCCGTACACCACTGGTGATCGTCGAGGGGACACTGAATAGTGCACGGTACATCCAAACCGTCATCGAACCCATCGTTCTACCATTCCTAGACCGGCAAGGGAACTTGCTGTTCCAACAGGACAATGCACGTCCGCATGTATCCCGTGCCACCCAACGTGCTCTAGAAGGCCAGCAAGATCTCCGGATCTGTCCCCCATTGAGAATGTTTGGGACTGGATGAAGCGTCGTCTCACGCGGTCTGCACGTCCAGCACGAACGCTGGTCCAACTGAGGCGCCAGGTTGAAATGGCATGGCAAGCCGTTCCACAGGACTACATCCAGCATGTCTACGATCGTCTCCATGGGAGAATAGCAGCCTGCATTGCTGCGAAAGGTGGATATACACTGTACTAGTGCCGACATTGTGCATGCTCTGTTGCCTGTGTCTATGTGCCTGTGGTTCTGTCAGTGTGATCATGTGATGTTTCTGACCCCAGGAATGTGTCAATAAAGTTTCCCCTTCCTGGGACAATGAATTCACGGTGTTCTTATTTCAATTTCCAGGAGTGTATATATTCCTCTTCTATTGAACTACTAGCTGTGGTATTCATTATCGCAGGGCCTACAGTTTTAGACAACTTGATTCAAATCTCAACCTTCGTCAGTACTCCAGTATCCCTCTTCTTTGAACACTGTTTAATCGCTATTAAACTTCAATCTATTATCCGTCATTACTAAATTGAGGTCCGAGTTTATATTTGCTCCTGGGTTCACTCTGCTATCTAGTATCTCGTTTCGGAATCTGTATTTTACCTTGACGTAATCCTGCTGGAATGTTCCCGTGTCTCTGGAATTTGCAAATTATACGTCCTCCTATTGTAATTCATGAACAGTGTACCCTCTATGAAATTTATTTCAGAATTGAATCATCTTTTCCCGTCTCTTATTCCTACTTAGCCCATGTTCCCCTGTGTTTCTTTCTTCTTTTCCAAACCATTACTACCGCGTTCCAGTCCCCCACGATTATTAGATTATCATTTATTTTTACATGCTGAACCTCCCCTTCGATGTCCTCATTTACTTTCTATGTCTCTTCATGTTCTAGCCTGTGTACCTGAACTGCTGTTGTTGACATTCGTTTGCTTTCGATTCTGATCAGAGTAATCATATCACTCAATTGTTCACAGCAACGGACTCTCGGCTGCCCTAAGTTTTATATCGGTACCTCGTCATTTTTTTACATTATTCTAAGAAATACATTCTTTTTTTTTTAAATCTGATAAACAGTGGCTTGACGTAACTGCTTGTCTGTGAATAAATTTTAGTACAACGACTCTTCGTGGTTGCGTGAGCAGTACTTTAAAAAAAATAATTGATTACAAATGTTCTTTCTCCAGAACGGTTCCACTAACCCTTTTGTGTTGTTGTGTAGTTTGGTTAAGGTGGAGATTCCCTTTACTCATCTTCCGGGGAAAACTACAAATTCCGATTGGAACTGTTACGCTACTCACTTTTCTTTATATTGTTCCATATTTTGCTAGTCATCTGTACTTAGAAACGTGTCACCAAAATACTGTTTACCAATGTTGTTGACTGACGTCCGTGCTCATAATACAGTGAAGTGCCAAAAAACCTGGTTTAGGCAGGCGTAGTCAAACACAGGTACACGTAAATAGGCAGAATACGGCGCTGCGGTCAGCAACGCCTATACAAGACAACAAGTGTCTGGCGCAGATCTTAGAACGTTTACTGCTTCTACAATGGCAGGTTATGAAGATTTAAGTGAGTTTGAACGTGGTGTTATAGTCGGCGCGTGAGCGATGAGACACGGCTTCTCCGAGGTAGCGATGAAGTGGAGAGATTATCCTGTACGACCATTTCACGAGTGTACCTTGAATATCAGGAATACGGTGAAACAATAAATCTCCAACTTCGTTGTGTCGGAAAAAGATCCTGCAACAACGGGACCAACGACGACTGAAGAGAATCGTTCGACGTGACAGAGGTGCAACCCTTCAGCAGATTGCTACAGATTTCAATGCTGGACCATCAACGAGTGTCAGCGTACGAACCATTCAACGAAACATCATCGATATGGGCTTTCGAAGCCGAATGACCACTCTCTTACCCTTGATGACTGCACGACACAAAGCTTTGAGCCTCGTCGGGGCCCGTCAACCCCGACATTGGACTGTTGATGACTGGAAACATGTTGCCTGGTCGGACGAGTTTCGTTTCAGATTGTATCTAGCGGATGGACGTGTACTGGCATCGGGACAACCTCATGAATCCATGGACCCTGCATGTCAGCAGTGGACTGTTCAACCTGGTGGAGGCTCTGTAATGGTGCGGGGTGTGTGCAGCTGGAGCGATATGGGACCCCTGATACGTCTAGATACGATTCTGATAAGTGATACGTACTCGGAAGCATCCCGCCAGATTACCTGCATCCATTAATGTCTATTGTGTATTCCGACGAACTTCGGCAAGTCCAGCAGGACAATGCGACACGCCATGCCTCCATAATTGCTACAGAGGAACACTCTTCTGAGTTTAAACACTTCCGCTGGCCACCAAACTCTCCCGACATGAGCATTATTGAGCATATCTGGGATGCTTTGCAGCTTGCTGTTCAGAAGAGACCTCCACGCCCTCGTATTCTTACGGATTTGTGGACAACCCTGCAGGATTCGTGGTGTCAGTTCCCTCCAGCACTACTACATACATTAGTGGAGTCCATGTCACGACGTGTTGCGGCACTTCTGCATATTCGCTGGAGTCCTACACGATATGAGGCAGGTGTACCAGTTTCTTTGTCTCTTCAGTGTATTTATACTATACTGAGAACCAAAAGTAGCAGGAAATACACATCGGAATTGGGAAACCGTGGTGATGAAACAAGCCAGGAAGCATACGAGGAAGAATCGCTTCGGGGAAAACCCCGTATGCGCAAACGGTTATCTCGGGGTTAACACTCCTAGATACACTCAGGGTCACCTCTTGCCTCAAGAGCGAAAATTGTTGACAGCATTTTACGTGGCTCGCACTTAACTGGCAAATACGCAGCGCAACTGTAGTATCAACATTTCCTTCTCATTATTCGGTAACATCGTCTATACCTACATCAACATCTATATCTCTTTTCTGTAGGTAATCCTACGGTGCCTAGCACAGTTAATTTCTCGTACCACACTTCCCTTTTCATTTACTACAGGCGAAAGTAGCTTCGGATGAATGATTGTCATTAAACATCCGCATTATCTCAAAGTTCTCGTATATACACGTCTTGGGCATTTCTCTAAACTTACGTTGGTGGAATGTGACGAGGTAACGCGTTGGCCGTCTCTTCCGGGAATTTACTCTAGTGCTCTCCGTATTGCAGAACGCCTCTCTTGTAGTGTCTGCCACCGGAGTTTGTTGAGCATGTCCGTAACGCTCTAGCGCCGACCTGATGATCCAGTGACGAAACGTGCCGCTTTTAGTTGGATCTTCGCTATCACTGCTATCCGTTCTACCTGGTAAGGGTCTCACGCTGATGATATACACTAAAAAATCGGTCTAGCAAGTGTTTTGTAAGTAACGTCTTTCGTGGGTGAGTTACCTTTCCGTAAGATTATTCTTGTCAATGTCCACCCATAATTTACTTTCCCTAAAATTTGTTTTATGTTGTGATTCCACTTTGGTACGCTATGATTATTCCTCCTGGTATTTTATGAGTCTTACTGCTTCTAGTGATTCGTCACCGGTAGTGTAATTTAGTATAATGGTTCCTCTTTGCTTTTTTTGAGTCATCTACTTATGATTGATACTAATAGACCTCTCTTGGCCAGGGATGCCCTTTTTGCTACTGCTTGTCTGCCTTTTACGTCCTCTTTTCTCTGTCCATCATGGGCTATTTTTCTGCCTAGGTAGCAGAATTCCTTAATGTCGTCTTCTTCGTGATCACCAGATTTCATTTTGAGTTTCTCGATGATCTCATTTCTGCTACTTCTCATTTCTTCCGTCTTTCTTCGATTTACTCTCAGTCCATATTCTGTACTCACAACACTCTTCATTCTGTTGAACAGATCCTGTGATTCTTCTTCACTTTCACTGAAGATAGCGATGTCGTCAGCAAATCTTACCACTGATATCCTTTCAATTGAAAATTAGTCCCAATCTAGAACTTTTATGTCTGTCATTGTTCCTTCGAAGTATAGATTGAACAGTAGGGGTGAAAGGCTACTTCGTTGTCTTACACACTTTTTAATCTGGGCCTTCCGTTGCACTCTTATTCTCCCCTCTTCGTTTTTGTGCATATTACATATTATCTGTCTTTACCTACAGCCTACCCCTTTTTTTCTCATGATTTCCAAAATCTTGCACCATCTTACACTGTAGAACGCTTTTTCTAGGTCAACAAATCACACGAACGTGTTTAGATTTCTTTCAGTCTTACTTTCATTATCAATCGCAACTTCAGAACTGCCTCTGCTGACTTTACCTTCTCAAAAGCCAAACTGATCGTCAAATGACAGGTCCTCATTTTTATTTTCCGTTCTTCTGTATATCATTCCTATCAGCAACTTGGAAGACCTAATAGTATTAATTAACCCCTCTTTGCACATCTGTGAGGTGATTGTTTTCCTACGTAGCAGAACTGACCTATTAAAGAAAAAAAAATACATTTGAACACTTATACAACACAACACACAAAAACTACATGCTGACCTCACATCGCTTAAATTGTATGCTCGGATTCCTCAGCATATAGTGATGAAAATTCATAATAAAATAAATAGTGTGACATAATGAATATGAAGCTAAATATCGTAATAAGCAAGTTACTTGATTCCCTAAAATGGAAAAAAATATTTAGTGATTGGAAGTAATTAAATCTTGCTAGAAATAGTCTTCTATAAATTCTTCAATAAGTAGTATCGTAAGTTTGACAAATTTTAAATAATTAAATTTTCACCACGTAAGTGTGACAAAATTACAAATAAGTAAACTGAAACCTTGATATGTCTCCTATACACAAATCGTACGTTCTGTAATCCTCAGCGTTATGAGATTAATAAAATATATTTCACATTTCACAGTTGATTCATGAGCTGGTAAGTTGACTGTGCGATAATTCTCGCACTTGTTGGATATTGCAATCTTGGGAACTTCGTAGATGCTATTTTTCCGAAAATCTAATGGTACATCGCCAGTTTCATATATTATACCTAGCAACATAAAGAATCATTTTCTTACGAATTCCCCCAATGATTTCACAAATTTCGATGGAACATTATCTATCCTATCTGCCTTAATGGATTTCAAGTCTTCCGAAGCTCCCCTGAATTGTATTTCTAATACATGATTCTCTATCTCTTCCCTATCAATATGTTTCTTATTCTGTCTCATCATCAGATAATTATTCCCCCTCATACAGGCCCTAAATTTGTACTCTCTCCACCTATCCGCACTCTCCTCTGCCTTTAACAGCAGAATTCCCATTGCACTCTCACTGTTACCTGCCATGCGTTTAATTTCTTCGAAGTTTGTTTTCATATTTCCATACACTGAGCCAGTCCTTTTGACAATAATTCCTTTTTCGATTTATTCACATTTTTCATGTAGAGATTTGTCTTCGTTTCTCTGCTTTTCCTATTTTGTATAATTCATAAGTGACTTGTAATTCTGTATTCCTGAATTTCCCTGGACATTGTTGTACTTCCCTCCTTTGCCGATCAACTGAAGTATTTCTTCTGTCACGGATGGTATTTTCAGATGCTTTCCTATAGCTATACTTCTCTCTCCAAATTCCGTGATTGCCTTTTTGGAGATATCCATTCCACTTCTACTGAACTGCCTACTGAGTTATTCCTCACCGCAGTATCTTTTATAGCCTCAGAGAACTTCAGGCATATCTCTGCATTCCCTAGTACTTGAGTATCCAATTTCTTTGCACATTGCTTCTTACTGACTACTCTCTTACACTTCAGCCTACTTTTCACCAGTAACAATTTGTGAGCTGAGTCTATGTCTACCCCTGGGTGGGCTTTAGAATCCAGTCTCTTGTTTCGGAATTTTACCTGACACTGAAGTAATCTACCTGAATTCCTGGCTTTTTCCAAGTATACCTCCTCCTCTCGTGAGTCTTGAACAGAGTATTAGCTTTTTCCATCTAAAATTCATTGCAGAACTCAGTTAGCCTTTATCCTCTCTTATTCCTTCTGGCAAGGCCCTACTTTCCCGCAATCCTTTCCTCTACTCTTTCCCCTAGAACCACATTTAAATTCCCCATGGCTACCAGATTTTCACCTCTGTTTACGTACTGAATTATCTGTTCGATATCCTCTCATATTCTCTGTCTCTTCATCTTTTGCTAGCGATGTCGGCATATATACCTAAACGATCGTTGTCGGTGTTGGTTTGCTGCCGGCCCTTGATGAGGACGATCATATATCTGAACTGTTTATAGTGACTCGCTCTGTATCCTACCTTAAAACTGATAGGGAATCTGACTCCCGCTATTCTATTCGCTGCAATTGTTGACATTACCCTATATCCGTCGGACCAGAAATCCTTGTCTTCTTTCCATTTCACTTCACTGACGTCTACTATATCTGTACACCGGCTTACCATTTCCCTACGTAACACTAGATAATCTCTGTGATACATACTCTTCCGTTATGGTCCACGTTAGCCTCACAGGTGGTGATGTAAAAGTGCGCTATAGACGCTATTCTGGTCGCTATATGCTGCCTGTCTCTCGGTTAGCGGCGGAACTAACTGCTACTGGGACTCCCACTGCGCTGCGACTGATGACTAACTGGAACTCACTGCGTGCGACAGACTGGCTCTCCGGTCCGTGGCGGCGATCTACACTACTGGCCATTAAAATTGCTACACCAAGAAGAAATGCAGATGATAAACGGGTATTCATTGGACAAATATATTATACTAGAACTAACATGTGATTACATTTTCACGCAATTTGGGTGCATAGATCCTGAGAAATTAGTACCCAGAACAACCACCTCTGGCCGTAATAACGGCCTTGATACGCTTGGGCATTGAGTCAAACAGAGCTTGGATGGCGTGTACAGATACAGCTGCCCATGCAGCTTCAACACGATACCACAGTTCATCAAGACTAGTGACTGGCGTATTGTTACGAGCCACTTGCTCGGCCACCATTGACCAGACGTTTTCAATTGGTGAGAGATATGGAGTATGTGCTGCCCAGGGCAGCAGTCGAACATTTTCTGTATCCATAAATGCCCATACAGGACCTGCAACATGCGGTAGTGGATTATCCTGCTGAAATGCAGGGTTTCGCAGGGATCGAAGGATGGGTAGAGCCTCGGGTCGTAACGCATCTGAAATGTAACGTCCACTGTTGAAAGTGCCGTCAGTACGAACAAGAGGTGACCGAGACGTGTAAACAATGGCATCCCATACCATCACGCCGGGTGATACGCCAGTATGGCGATGACGAATACACGCTTCCAATGTGAGCTCACCGCGATGTCGCCAAACACGGAAGCGACTATCATGATGCTGTAACAGAACCTGGATTCATCAGAAAAAATGACGTTTTGCCATTCGTGCACCCACGTTCTTCGTAGAGTACACCATCGCAGGCGCTCCAGTCTGTGATGCAGCGTCAAGGGTAACCGCAGCTATGGTCTCCGAGCTGCAAACGTCGTCGAACTGTTCGTGTTGAGGGTTGTTGTCTTGCAAACGTCCCCATCTGTTGACTCACGAATCGAGGCATGGCTGCACGATCCGTTAAAGCCATGCGGATAAGATGCCTGTCATCTTGATTGATAGTGATATGAGGCCGTTGGGATCCAGCGCGGCGTTCCGTATTACCCTCCTGAACCCACCGATTCCATATTCTGTTAACAGTGATTGGAACTCGACCAACGCGAGCAGCAATGTCGCGATACGATAAACCGCAATCGCGATAGACTATAATCCGACCTTTATCAAAGTCGGAAACGTCATCTTCGTGGTGTAGCAATTTTAATGGCCAGTAGTGTAAATACTGGCGGCTGAGAGGGTGTTGGCAGCGTGTTTCCTTTGCCACATGGTGTTCCGGCGCCAGCTGACGCCAGCACACAACATTTCCGTGTTAGCAGACGGGTGGTAGACCGACGACTCTCCTCCCTTTGTTCTAGCCTCTAATTTAATCGTGTGCCTATTGTATCTGCCATATTCAGATGTTACTTCTAAGGCAGACGACATAATACGAGGGGAACGACAACGGCCCTTCGAAGGGCCAAAACTCGAAGCGCAGTAGACGGGAAACAATTCATTCTTGTACCGGTAATTGAATGAGGGCCTCACCCCTGAAAGCACAACATCCTAGACACCACATCACAGCAGATACGTAGGATTGTGAGAAGGTTTGACAGCCACTCATTGTGTGTCGAATCTGTCGTCAGCGCTGTTCCCTGTTCCCGAACGTGTCTGTGCATAGTGACTAACAAAGATCACAGCTCAGAAACCACATATCTTTGGTTTTAGCTCCATGTTTTAGTTGGAAAGGAGACATAACAGTGTTCTAAGTGGTAATAGAAGATAAAGTTCTCATATACATAGGGGTGGTCCATTGATAGTGACTGGGCAAAATATGTCAAGAAATAAGCATCAAACGAAAAAACTACAAAGAACGAAACTCGTCTAGCTTGAAGGTGGAAACCAGATGGCGCTATCGTTGGCCCGCTAGATGGCGCTGCCATAGGTCAAACGGATATCACCTGCGGTTTTTTTATATAGGAACCCCCATTTTTTATTACATATTCATGCAGTACGTAAAGAAACATGAATGTTTTAGTAGGACCACTTTTTTAGCTTTGTGAAAGATGGCGGTGTAATAGTCACAAACGTATAAGTACGTTGCATCAAGTAACACTCCGCCTGTGCGGACGGTATTTGCTTCGTGATGCATTACTCGTGTTAAAATGGACACTTTACCAATTGCGGAAAAGGTCGATATCGCGTTGATGTATGGCTGTTGTGATCATAATGCCCTACGGACGTGTGCTATGTATGCTGCTGGGGACCCTGGACGACATCATTCAAGTGTCTGGACCGCTCACCAGATAGTTACGTTATTTAAGGAAACAGGAAAGGTAACCACATGTGAAACGTCAACCACGACCTGCAACAAATGACGATGCCCAAGTAGGTGTTTTAGCTACTGTCGCGGCTAATCCGCACATAAGTTGCAGAAAAATTACGCGAGAATCGGGATTCTCAAAAACGCCGGTGTTGAAAATGCTACATCAACATCGATTGCAACAGTACCACATTTCTATGCACCAGGAATTGCATGTCGATGACTTTTAACGTCGTGTACAGTTCTGCCACTGGGAACAAGAGAAATTATGGGACGATGACAATTCTTTTGCATGCGTTCTATTTAGCGACAAAGCGTCATTCACCAACAATGATAACGTAAACCGGCATAATATGCATTATTGGGCAATGGAAAATCCACAATGGCTGCGACAAGTCGAATATCAGCGACCTTAGCGGGTTAATGTATGGTGCGGCATTATGGGAGGAAGGATAATTGGCCCCCATTTTATCGATGGCAATCTCAATGGTGCAATGTATGTTGATTTCCTACGTAATGTTCTACCGATGTTACTACAAGATGTTTCACTCCATGACAGAATGGCGATGTACCTCCAACATGATGGATGTGCGGCACATAGCTCGCGTGCGGTTGAAGCGGTATTGGTTCAAATGGCTCTGAGCACTATGGGACTCAACTGCTCTGGTCATAAGTCCCATAGAACTTAGAACTACTTAAACCTAACTAACCTAAGGACATCACACACATCCATGCCCGAGGCAGGATTCGAACCTGCGACAGTAGCAGTCGTGCGGTTCCAGACTGTAGCGCCTATAACTGAAGCGGTATTGAATAGCGTATTTCATGACAGGTGGATTGGTCGTCGAAGCACCATAACATGGCCCGCACGTTCACCGGATCTGACGTCCCCGGATTTCTTTCTGTGGGGAAAGTTGAAGGATATTTGCTATCATGATCCACCGAGAACGCCTGACAACATGCGTCAGCGCATTGTCAATGCATGTGCAAACATTACGGAAGGCGAACTACTCGCTGTTGAGAGGAATGTCGTATCACGTATTGCCAAATGCATTGAGGTTGACGGACATCATTTTGAGCATTATTGCATTAATGTGGTATTTACAGGTAATCACGCTGTAACAGAATGCTTTCTCAGCAAAGATACGTTCTCAAAGGTACATGTATCACATTGGAACAACCGAAATAAAATGTTCAAACGTACCTACGTTCTGTATTTTAATTTAAAAAACCTACCCGTTACCAACCGTTTGTCTAAAATTGTGAGCCATATTTTTGTGACTATTACAGCGCCATCTGTCACAAAACGAGAAAAGTGGTCCAACCAAAACATTCATATTTCTTTACGTACTACACGAATATGTAATAAAAAATGGGGGTTCCTATTTTAAAAAAACTCAGTTGATATCCGTTTGACCTATGGCAGCGCCATCTAGCGGGCCAACGATGGCGCCATCTGGTTTCCCCCTTCAAGAGTTTCGTTCTTTGTAGTTTTCTCGTTTGACGCTTATTTCGTGAGATATTTGGCCCTGTCACAATCAGTGGACAAACATATATATATATATATATATATATATATATATATATATATATATGTGTGTGTGTGTGTGTGTTTGTGTGTGTGTGTTTTAACGAAACAAAAACTGTTTTATGCTTCGTTTCACACATTTTATTATTAATGCTACTGCTCAGCCTAGGTTTCGGGTTGTAAGCCCATTTTCAAGTACATTATTGACGCAACACTAATAATAAAATTTTTGAAACAAAGTAAAAACCACGTTTGTTTAGCTAATTTACAATGTTTCACTAAGAACCTACAGTTGATTTAATTACAGTATGTTATCTGCGATTAGACGCTGTGGGATCATACAAAGCTTCTTCATTCTTTTTCCGTTTTTGCCGTACTACTCTCGTTTTTTCTGCATGGGCTCTTTTCCTTTCCTCTGTCCATTTTGTTCCTACTTAGTTCGGAGCTTCGATTTCTGACTTAACTTCCAAACTTTCAACTTTCTGCTTAAATACCTTTCTGTCCAAAATACACGAATAATTTATCTGACCTTTTCGTAGATCCTTTTTGACCTTTGGTATCCAGGGTATAGTTTTAGGTCCTTCTACGCATTTAAGAATTCTGTGGGTAAGTCTTGTTTCGGGAAGCCTAGAGACGAGTCCATAAAACTTTATTCGCCTTTTTCTGATGTCTGCTGCAAGATTGGACAATTTCTCAGTTGTTTGACGAGATTGTAGTCTATTAACCTCTTCTGTTTCCTTTGGCCCTAGTATATTTCTGATGATTTTACGTTCTTCCTTTAATAAGTTTTCTAGGTCATATTTTATGTGGACTGTCAGGGATCCACTGGCAAACGGGGCTTCAGGTTATAATACTGGATTATAGTCCCTAGTTTTAGTGTTTTTAGACAAGCATTTTTTATTGTACACCTTGCAGCTTCTTCCATACGCTCCCTTTAGTTGGAGGCGAATGTTATGTGCGCTTTCCTCTCGCCCCGTAGGTTCAAGGACTTCACCTACGTATTTAAAATATGGGACTCTATTATATGACGGTATTTTGTATTCACGTTTTGGGTGTCAGTTTTTGAGGCGATGAACCCAGACTTTAGGAAAGATATTTGTAGACCAACTTTCTCTGCATATTCTTTAAGGGTTTCAGCCTGTTCGATTGCTGTTATCTCAGCAGCTAGTAAGGCTACGTCGTCAGCAAAGCGAAACATGAAATTTTTATGTCGTCCTTGACTCGCCCTATGTGTATAGCTTTCCAACAGTTCTTACTGTTCAATTCATTTTCCCATTCGCGGATGCTCTCCAATACAACGTTGAATAGGAGAGGAGGTAGACCATCACCTTGTCGGACGCCAGTTTTGATCAGGAAGGGCTCGGATGTTTCACCCATGAATTTCGCTTTGGAGGTAGTATCAGTCAATGTTTCTCTGATGAGGTCAAGGGTTTTTGGATCTAACCCCCGTTCTTCAAGGACATCGAAAAGTGCTTGTCGGTCAACTGGGTCGTATGTCTTTTTAAAGTCAAGAAACGTGCAAATTATTGGGCCGTTTCTAACTGCTTTGCATTCTAGCACTGTCTTTAGATTGAAAATTTGTTCTGTGCAGGATCTACTGGGGCAAAAGCCACCTTGGTATTCACCAATTTTGTTTTCCAGTTGCTCTTGTGCTCTTTGAAGAAGACAGGCTGATAGAACTTTGTGTGCGAACTGAACTAGGGAAATAGCTCGACGGTTATTTATATCTGATTTGTCTCCTTTCTTGTGTAATGGATGAATAAGCGCACATTTCCATTTCTGGGATAATTCTTGTGTCTCCCAAATATCTGCAATGATTTTGGTTAACTCCCTGAGAGAATTTGGTCCTAGAGTTTTCAGTAGCTCAGCAATAATTCCATCTTCATCAGATATTCTATTGTTTTTTAATTTAATAATGTGTTTGTGAATTTCTTCTTGTGTTGGTGGGGATGATTCAGGGTGCGAGTAAGTAGGTCTTTCTTCAGGGTCTCTCGAAGGTGGTTCCAGACAATTAAGGAGTGTCGAAAAATAGTGTGCCAGTTCCTTTCAGTTTTCCTGGTTAGTGAGTGCAAGCTTTCCGTCAGATTTCTAGAAACATAAATTTTTTTGGCTGTATCCGCGAATTTTTAATACAAAACTTCTCTAAAAATCTCGTATACTGTAGTTGCGGAAGTT
This sequence comes from Schistocerca piceifrons, assembly GCF_021461385.2. Lineage (NCBI taxonomy): Eukaryota > Metazoa > Arthropoda > Insecta > Orthoptera > Acrididae > Schistocerca > Schistocerca piceifrons. The sequence continues at coordinate 297,654,436 of NC_060139.1, read as the reverse complement.
TTCTTCGCTTAAGTTCTGTTGGGTTTTCAGATATTTTCTTTTGGTCTGCCTAATGATTTTCGCCACTTGTTTCCTAGTTTCATAGAAGTAGTGAAGATTTTCTGGTGTTTTCCTTCTGTAGTAGTTAAGAAAAGCATTTATTGGTTTTTCCAAAGCTTCATCACACTCTGTATCCCACCATGGATGGTTTGCGTTTTTCTTCAGGTGGACTATATCTTTCGCGTTCTGGATTATTTTAGTATGAAATTTTTCCCAAGTATCTGCCTGGACTTTTTCCAGTTCTTCTCCAAGCTTATTTTCTTTGACTCTTCTGTTGTCAAATTTCTGCTGGTGCACTTTCTTGCGGTGGACTCACTTTGGGATAAATTTCATTTTTACCCGTGTTAGATAGTGGTGTGAATCTATGTTGGCACCTCTACAGACATGTACGTCATGAACTTACGTCTGTAGAGGATACGACATGGCAACATGATCAATCTGATATTCACTGAGCTCTTTTACTGGGAATCTCCAGGTATTAGTTTAAGGGTATTCTTCCTCAACGATGTTGACCTGATTTTAAAGTTGTTTGTTGGCGTAGTTCTATAAGCCTTTTTCCGTTTTGTTGGTAAATTTCTGGGCGGAATATTTTCCTACAGTTTCCCAGTGTTGATTTTCTTTGCCTTTCTGAGCATTGAAATCACCCAATACGATTTTGATGTCCTGCTTTGGAATTTTAGCCATTACTTTCTCAAGATCGGTGGAAAATTCCTCCACAGCCTGTGGATCCTTTCTGTTAGCAATGTTGGCGGGGGATTGAACATTAATGAAGGTATATTTCTTGTTAGCGCATTTTTAGAATGTTCGCATGGTCATAAAGCGGTTGCTATAGGGGCACACATCTCTTACGGAGTCTGTTATATTTTTATGTATGACAACAGCTATTCCCTGAATAGGAGCACCTTTACCAATGCATTTTTCTGTGTTATACTTAAAGATGCGGTAATTTCCATAATCTGCTGTGTTTTCCATCTGTGAATTGTGTTTCTTGAAGGGCTAAAATCGGAAATTTTTTTGATCTAAGTCCTGTCGTAGGTTGTGTAACTTTCCGGTTGAATTGGAGTGTTGATATTAAATATGTCTATATAAATGTTAGTTTTGAATGGAAGTCTGCAAGAGAACTCAGACTTACTCTGTGATCGTGACTGCCCAGGTCCCCCAGACTCCGAAGACCCGGCTACCGCCTGTTGGCGGGTGGATTGAGTACCACCGGGGATAATATTATTATTACTTTCACGAATCATGGTAGCCTATACTTGTTTGTCCAATGTTTCCACTGGGTTATCTGATGGGATTGTTAGTTCCTGGAGCGATTATTGCAGTCGCCCCTAACATGGCGAACATAAGCCGACCAGAAAGGCGCCAATAACGCTTTCAGATACATCTGGATTTGCTATAGTTAGTTTTTGTACTAACCCTAAAAGCAGGGCCTCCTCTTCCGCCAACTCCGCCATACTGATGACCTTCATCTCCGTCTTCACTGCCCCTGACCCTCACAAGGTACTATCACCCGGCCCAGGTGAACAAAGGTTTTTTACAGTATTTATTAGCAAAAGCTACGAGCCTTTTAACAGTGTGGATGTGTGTGCAACGTTATGCGTACGCAGGCGAGCCATTTGTCCGCCTGGAAGTGCTATGAGAGGAGGTAACGTTGTGGTATAGCTCAACGCTAGCAGGGTGATAGCCAAGGGCTCAGGGCACGCCACAGTTGACTATTTTTCCAGTAAATTTATTCAAATATTGATCACACTTCTTAGTAAAAAATCATGGTAATTTAACAAGTGGTCAGTTGCATGTGTTAGCTGACACCGCCTTTTAAATGTCTACCGAAAGAAACTTCTGACAAACAGGTCTAAGCAGTTCCAGAATGGAGACGAGATACTGGCAGAAGTAAAGCTGCGAGGACCGGACGTGAGTCGTGCTTCGGTAGCTCAGATGGTAGAGCACTTGCTCGCGAAAGGCAAAGGTCCCGAGTTTGAGTCTCGGTCGGGCACACAGTTTTAATCTGCCAGGAAGTTTCGGGTCTAAGCAATTGTTTAAACAATATTTAACAACGACCTACTGTCATTTATCATGAGCCCACTTGCTTTAGAACGCTGGCTTATTTTTTTATGGACAAACCTTTGTTTGTATTTATTGCGGATGGTCTGCGTGTGGCTGAAAGTTGATAACATCTCTTTCTATAAATATTGTAGCATTATATTAGTTTAGTCCATATTAGTGTAGTCCATGAAGTGGTCTTGTTAATTCAAATCATGTCTATTCAACATAAGAACGACGTATTGTTGGTGGGGACGGCCCTTAGCCAACGGAAAAGCAGACAGAAGCAGCACACTACAGGAATCAAGTGGAGACAGATGTTTCGAGTGAAGAGATCAAATGAGTGATTCTGCGCACCTGGGTGATCATTCTGGAAGAAGACAGGCCTGCCTGTGGTATCGGGTGATATTTGAAGGAGTAGATGATAGACTGTAGGTAATGAACAGCCGCTACCATACTTCTCGAGGGAATTTAAATTTCGAGAGGTTGGAATGTGCTCAAGTGTATTACGGAACTGTGGAGGACAGACTCATCATCTCGCATGTGTTAATTTGTAAATCATCATATTGAGTTCTGAACTGTTTTTAGCTAGTGAATATTTCGTTTAATGTAATTACGAAAACGACTTAATTTTCCTGTACCTTTGATGACTATTTAGTTTGGGGATTTGTTACCATTCTTATAACGCTCCAACATAATTGCATTTCACAAGGCCATTTTCTGCATGTTGATTAATTGGGTATCGTAGGACCAATTCCATTTATTCGAGATGTTCTTTCTTGAATAAACGTTAACATTATTCTCTGGAGTCTACAGGAATTGCAGCGTATTGGAAAAGAATCCCTGTTATTACATTATTCATTTAACTTTTATTTTGTATTCTGTGTATTTTATTAACTAGCAATTATAGCCAATGCATAGACTATTTGACTGCAGTATTACAGCTACAGCGAATTAGCTGTGGGCAACGAAAGCAGATGTGCGCGGCTCGACCTTATGACTACATTGAGCTGTTCTTTTCAAAGCGAGCCACGCTTAGCCCAAGTTGTTAGCATGAGTTGTCGCAGGTGAAGACGGAACTGGTTTACTTGTATGGGATGTTGCTTAGAGCCGCAACTAGGCTAGCAGCAACCGTTAGGTACAGCAGCGGTTGAAAATTCCTCCTCCACTACACGAATCTAATCCCCTTACGATTGCAGTTGTAATTCTAACACTTTGCGATATTCTGTGATACTGGTCTAAAGTCTATCGCATTATATGTAGTTTGCTTGAGGGCTGGGAGCATAGGATTTTGTAGCAGTTACATGTATGGGGATCGGTAGCAAAAGTTAGGTGTGGGGAAGTCAGCCGTGGAACTTCAAGAAGGAAGAAGACGTCTCGAAGTAGACGTGCTGAGTCCGAACCAGCTGCGGCCAGGCTTTGAGAGGGCGCAAGCAGCAGCGGCGCCGGCGTCGGTGACTCGAGCCACCGCCGGCGACTTGAAGCTCATCAGCAGCACCGAAGCTTGAGGCTGCAGCAGCAACCAGCGCGACCGACAGCGTTAAAATGTGTGAGCCTGCGGAGTCATCGGCAGTGATGGAGCTTCCGGTTATTAAGCAGACACCCAGTGTGAGCGGTTCAGAGAATGTGAGTTGGCCAGTTAGCCAAAAACCTGAACGTGGTAGTGTTGCCAGAGATGATGTTAGTGGGGTTGACAGTCCAACATCAGAGATTGGTGAGGTATATATGACTGATTCAGTGGCGTGGTTAAGGGAAATTCACACTAATTTGAACTCTAAAATGGGGTACTGGGTACAGAGGTAGGCTCAGTAACATCATAGATAGGTTCAGTGGAGACATAGCAGAAAGTTTATAAACTGAGGTGAAGTAAATTAAATCTGATACAGAAGGGATGATAGATTCAAGGGGAGACGTAGGCAAAATTTCCGGAGGCGTTGGCCTGTTTGACATTAGAGTCGACACAATGGAAAAAGATTTAGGTGGTAAGTTGGAAAAGATACATTACAAACGGGTGGAGAGCTGACCGCTAAGTCTCTTAATAGTTTATCTGGCAGAGTTGTTGAATCCGAAAAAGAGGGTGTGATAAGTAGATAAAAGTAGGAAGCGGATATTAATAACGAAATATTACACGGGTAACAGCAAATTAAAGATGTTCAGGGAGAATCAGGCTACTACTACAATAGGTGTTCAATGGGATACTACAGGAACGACTAAGTGTTTTACAGATGATGAAAAATACCATACAGCTGATTTTCATGCTGCATGTAGACACTGTTTTGTGGAAGGAATGTCAGAAGAAAAAAAAAAATTAAGTTCGCTAAAAGATGTCTCGACGGCAATGCAACAGCACGGGCGAAATTATTGGGTGCTTCTATTGCAACCTATGAAGGGTTTGGAGTGAAGGGAAACAAACGCGACATCACAATGAATTTCTACACACAGCAAGTTTCTGATATGGCAGTGGCTCGATGCGGGATCTAATTATAAACAAGGCCCAGGGAGTGGACGACATTTAATTAGAACTACAAATAGCCTTGACATAACTGGTCCATCTGGTTCAAAATGGCTCTGGGCACAATGGGACTTAACATCTGAGGTCATCAGTCTCCTAGAACTTAGAACTACTTAAACCTAACTAACCTAAGGACATCACACACATCCTTGTCCGAGGCAGGATTCGAACCTGCGACCATAGCAGTCAGGCTGTAACAGACTGAAGCGCCTAGAATCACGCGCCCACCGCGGCCGGCGGTTCATCTGGTGTGCAGGATGTATGAGACAGGCGAAACATCCTCAGACATTAAGAAGAATGTAGTAATTCCAGTCCGGAACATAGCAGTTGCTGAAATGTGTGAAAATTACCGAACTATCAGTTGGTTTGTCTTGATTGCAAACTACTAACACTAATTCTTTACAGATAATTGGAAAAACTGGTAGAATTCGACCTCTAGGAAGATCAGTTTGAATTTCGGAGAACTGTTGGTACACGAGAGGCAATAATGAACCTACGACGTATCTTAGGAGATAGGTTAAGGAAAGACAAACCTACGTTTATAGTGTTTGTATTCCTAGAGAAGGCTTTTAACAATGTTGCCTGGCATTTCCTCTGTGAAACTGTGAAGGTATCTGAACTAAAATGCAGGGAACAAAAGGCTATTTACAACTTGTACAGAAACCACATAGCAGGAAAGTAAGCAGTGGTTGAGAAGGAAGTGAGACAAACCTGTAGTCTACCCCCATGTTACTCAATGTATACATTGAACAGGCAGTAATGGAAACAAAAGAAAAATGTGGGAGTAAGAATTAAAGTTCAGCGAGAAGGAAAAAACTTTGAAGTTTGGTGATGGCATTATTATCCTGTCAGAGACAGCAAATGACTTTGAAGACCAGTTGAACTGAAGAGACAGTATTCTGAAAGGAGGATATAACATGAAAATGCCGCCGAGCAGTGTCTCAGCAGTGCGCAAGTAGCAGCAAGTGGCTTATTTAGCGTTCATATAAGTGTAGTAGTAAAATTGAAAATTTGTTTGAGTGTTCTTAGCGCACTTGTTTAGTTAAATCCGTCAAATCATCGTGTAGTTTCGTAATTAGCAGGGGAACATTTGTATTTTAATATCTTTGATGTGTAAAGTCGCGTAGTCGTCTTTCATTTCTTTATTTCTTTCAAATAGTCTTGGAAGTTACTAACAGTACAGTTAGCCTTCAGCCGCCGAGCAGTGTGTCAGGAGTGCGCAAGTAGCAGCATTACTGCATTTACTAGGCAGTCTTGTATTTTAATGACCTCTCCAGTTTGTCTGACGAACCGGTTTCAGGCTCTGGCTGATACTAATCTTTAGCCAGACATGGCTGCTTGTCCTGTTCCAGAGATTGCCCCTCAATCTGCAAGATATGGGCGGTCGCAGAGGGTGGGCTTACTGGTAGTTGGGAGCTCCAACGTCAGGCGTGTAATGGGGCCCCTTATGGATATGGCTGCAAGGGAGGGGAAGATAACCAATGTGCACTCTGTGCGCATACCGGGGGGAGTCATTCCAGATATGGAAGCGGTCCTTCCGGATGCCATGAAGGGTACAGGGTGCCCCCATCTGCAGGTGGTCGCTCATGTCGGCACCAATGATGTGTGTCGCTATGGATTGGAGAAAATTCTTTCTGGCTTGCGGCGGCTATCTGATTCTGTGAAGACTGCCAGTCTCGCTAGCAGGATGAAAGCATAGCTCACCATCTGCAGCATCGTCGACAGGACTGACTGCGGACCTTTGGTACAGAGCCGAGTGGAGGGTCTGAATCAGAGGCTGAGACGGTTCTGCGACCGTGTGGGCTGCAGATTCCTCGACTTACGCCATAGGGTGGTGGGGTTTTGGTTTCCGCTGGATAGGTCAGGAGTCCACTACACACAGCAGGCGGCTACACGGGTAGCAGGGGTTGTATGGCGTGGACTGGGCGGTTTTTTAGGTTAGATGGCCTCGCGCAAGTACAGAAAGGGCAACGGCCTCAAAGGGTGTGGGGCAAAGCCAGGGCATGCGGGGACCAAGCAGATAGATTGAAGAGTTTTTAGCAGCATGTTGTTCTTAATGGAGAGACGTCTACATACGTTAGAGTACCCCTGGCGTGCGACAGGGGCATGTTATGGGACCATTGCTTTTCACAATATATATAACTGACCTAGTAGATAGTGTCGGAAGGTCCATGCGGCTTTTCGCGAATGATGCTGTAGTATACAGAGAAGTTGCAGCATTAGAAAATTGCAGCGGAATCCAGGAAGATCTGCAGCTGATAGACACTTGGTGTAGGAAGTGGCAACTGACCCTTAACATAGGCAAATGTAATGTATTGCGAATACATAGAAAGAAGGCTCCTTTATTGTATGATTATATGATAGCGGAACAAACACTGGTAGCAGTTACATCTGTAAAATAACTGGGAGTATGCGTACGGAACGATTTGACGTGGAATTATCATATATAATTAATTGTTGGTAAGGCGGGTGCCAGGGTAAGATTCATTGGGACAGTCCTTCGAAAATGTAGTCCATCAACAAAGGAGGTGGCTTACAAAACACTCGTTCGACGTATAGTTGAGTACTGCTCATTACTGTGGGATCCGTACCAGGTCGGATTGACAGAGGAGATAGAGAGGATCCAAAGAAGTGCGGCGCGTTTCGTCACAGGGTTATTTGGTAAGTGTGATAGCGTTACGGAGACGTTTAGCGAACTCAAGTGGCAGACTCTGCAAGAGAGGCGCTCTGCATCGCGGTGTAGCTTGCTGTCCAGGTTTCGAGAGGGTGCGTTTCTGGATGAGGTATCGAATATATTGCTTTCCCCTACTTATACCTCCCGAGGAGATCAGAAATGTAAAATTAGAGATATTCGAGCGCGCACGGAGGCTTTCCGGCAGACGTTCTTCCCGCGAACCATAAGCAACTGGAACAGGAAAGGGAGGTAATGACAGCGGCACGTAAAGTGCCCTCCGCCACACACCGTTCGGTGGCTTACGGAGTATAAATGTAGATGTAGATGTAAAATCAACAAAAGCAAAACAATGGTAATGGAATGAACTCGAATTAAATCAGATGATGCTAAGGAAATTACGAAAGGAAACGAGACACTAAAATTAGCAGATGACTTTGGTTCTTTGAATAGCAAATTAACTGATGGTGGCCAAAGTAGGGAGGGTACAAAATGTAGAATGGCAATGGCAACAAAAACTTATCAGGAGAAGACAAATTTGTTAACATCGAATATAGATTTAAGTGTTTGGAAGTATTTTCTGAAACCATTTGTACGGAGTGAGCTTTGTCTGAAAGTGAATCGTGGATTATAAAGTGTTTGGATAAAAAGCGAATAAAAGCTTTTCAAATATGGCGAGAGTAGATTTATGTACCCATTCGATTTATCTCCCCACGACCACCACCACTGCGACCGTCATTCAAGGCCGCAGTGCTGTCGGACTTAGCCTGACATACCTGAGGCGCCATGGCGATTCTCACCTGTTACCTTAGTTAGTCTTTCATCTCAGCTCCGCAGCACTGTTACATGCAGGAGCGCTCTGTTGCTGGTTTGTGTTACCAGCTGCTACATCGTATTTCCAATACTTACCTGTAGCTTTGATTCATAATCAAATCGTCTTTAGTCCCGGGGTCGAATCCCACCGCTGCTTATATTTTGATTACTAATCAGCAATGGCGGACGAAGACTTCCGGCATAAGTCACCCCTCATTCTGCCAACGGCTTTGTCAAAGAGGGCAGAGCAGCGGACAGAGATTCAGGGCACTCTCTTGTTCTAGCAGTGGGAAACTGACCCTAAAGGCGGAAGAATCTGTAATGATCAACGGTATGAGGATGCAAAAGGTAATGGAAACCACTGAATTGAAGACAGGACATGTGGCCTGTAATTGAAGGAGTGTTATGATGATCTCTCCATTGGCAAAAGTTTACGGAATAATCTCCTATTCGGATCTCCGAGAGGGGACTGTCAATGGGGAGGCTACTATGAGAAAAATATCGAATAAGCAACGGAAGGATAAACGTTCTACATGTCGGGGGTGGAATTTCAGAAGCTTGAACATGGCAGGGAAACTAGAAACTCTGACAATGGAAATGCAAAGGGTCGCTCTAGATATAGCAGGGGTCAGTGAAGTGAAGTGGAAAGAATCCAAGGATTTCTGGTCAGATGAGTATAGAGCAATATCAACAGCAGCACAAAATGGCATAACGGTAGTAGAACTCGTTATGAATAGGAAGGTATTGCAGAGAGTGTGTAACTGTGAACAGTTCAGTGACCGGGTTGTTCTAATCAGAATCGACAGCAGACCAACACCGACAACGATAGTTCAGGTATACATGCCGACGTCGCAAGCTGAAGATAAACAGATAGAGAAAGTGTATGAGGATATTGAAAGGGTAATGCAGTATGTAAATGGGGACGAAAGTCTAATAGTCATGGGGACTGGAATGCAGTTGTAGCGGAAGGAGTAGAAGAAAAAGTTACAGGTGAATATGGGCTTGGGACAAGGAATGAGAAAGGAGAAAGACTAATTGAGTTCTGTTACAAGTTTCTGCTAGTAACGGCGAATACTCAGTTCAAGAATCACAAGAGGAGGAGGTATACTTGGAAAAGGCCAGGTGATACGGGATGAATTCAGTTAGATTACGTCAAACAGAGATTCCGAAATCAGATACTGGATTGTCAGGCGTACCCAGGAGTAGACATTGACTCAGATCACAATACAGTAGTGATGAAAGGTAGGCTGAAATTTAGGAGATTAGTCAGGAAGAATGAATACGCAAAGAAGTGGGATACGGTACTACTAAGGAATGACGAGATACGGTTGAGGTTCTCTAAAGCTATAGATACAACAATAAGCAATAGCTCTGCAGACAGTACAGATGAAGACGAATGCACATATCTCAAAAGGGCCATCACAGAATTTGGTAAGGAAAACATAGGTACAAAGAAGGTAAATGTGAAGAAACCATGCATAACAGAAGAAATACTTCAATTGATCGATGAAAGGAGGAAGTACAAAAATGTTCTGAGCAACTAAGGAATAGAGAAATACAGGTCGCTGAGGAACGAAATAAATAGGAAGTGCAGAGAAGCTAAGACGAAATGGGTGCAGGAAAAATGTGAAGACATCGAGAAAGAAATAATTGTCGGAAGGACAGGTTCAGGATACAGGAAAGTCGAAACAACCTTCGGCGACATTAAAGCAAGGGTGATAACATGAAGAGTGCAACGGAAAGTCCACTGTTAAATGCAGAGGTGACAGCAGATAGACGGAAAGAATGCATTGAAAGCCTGTATGAGGAGTAACATTTGTCTGATGTGATAAAAGAAGAAACAGGAGTCGATTTAGAAGAGATAGGGGACCCAGTATTAGAATCAGACTTTGAAAGAGCTTTGGAGTACTTAAGATCAAATAAGGCGGAAGGGATAGATAACATTCCTTCAGAATTTCTAAAATCATTGGGTGAAGTTGCAACAAAACAACTATTCACGTTGGTGTGTAGAATGTACGAGTCTGGCGACATACCATCTCACTTTCGGAAAAGCATCATTCACACAATTCCGAAGACGGCAAGAGCTGATAAGTGCGAGAATTACCGCACTATCAGCTGATCAGCTCATGCATCCAAGTTCCTGATAAGAATTCTACGCAGAAGAATGGAAAAGAAAATTGAGAATGCGCTAGGTGACGATCAGTTTGCCTTTAGGAAAGGTAAATGCACGAGAGAGGCAATTCTGACGTTGCGGTTAATAATGGAAGCAAGACTAAAGAAAATAAAGACAAGTCCATAGGCTCTGTCGACCTGCAAAAAGCGTTCGAGATGTAAAATGGTGCAAGGTATTCGAAACTCTGAGAAAAATAGGGGTAAGCTATAGGGAGAGACGGGTCATATACAATACCTACAACAGCCAAGAGGGAATAATAAGAGTGTACGACAAAGAACGAAGTGCTCGTATTAATAACGGTGTAAGACAAGGATTTAGCCTTTCGCCCCTACTCTTCAATCTGTACATCGAGGAAGCAATGATGGAAATAAACGAAAGATTCAGGAGTGGAATTAAAATTCAAAGTGAAAGGATATCGCTGATACGATTCGCTGATGACATTGCTATCCTGAGTGAAATTGAAGAGGAATTACATGATCTGCTGAACTGAATGAACAGTCTAATGAGTACAGAGTATGCACTGAGACTAAATAGAAAACAAAGGCGAAGGTAGTGAGGAATAGTAGAAAGGAGAACAGTGAGAAACTTAACATCAGGATTGATGGCCACGAAGTAGATGAAGTTAAGGGATTCTTCTACCTAGGCAGTAAAATACCTAATAACAGACGGAGCGGGGATGACATGATAAGCAGACTAGTACTGGCAAAAGGAGAGCATTCCTGGCCAAGAGAAGTCTACTAGTATCAAATATCGGCCTTAATTTAAGGAAGAAATTTCTGAGAATGTACGTATGGAGTGCAGCAGCGTGTGGTAGTGAAACATGGACTGTACTGTGGGAAAACTTGAACAGCAGAGAATCGATGCGTTTGAGATGTGGTGCTGCAGACGAATATTGACAATTAGGTGAACTGATAAGGTAAGGAATGAAGAGGTCCTGCGTAGAATTGGAGAGGAAAGGTGGGAAAGAGTGATGAGGGAAGGGACAAGATGATAGGACATCTGTGAAGACATGAAGGAATGACTCCCATGGTACTAGAGGGAGCTATAGAGGGCAAAACTGTAGAGGAAGACAGAGGTTGGAATACACTGAGCAAATAATTGAGGACGTAGGTAGCAAGTGCTAGTCTGAGATGAAGAGGTTAGCACAGGAGGGGACTTCGTGGCGGGCCGCATCAAACCAGTCAGATGACTGGTGACCAAAAAAGAAAAGTTGCCAGTTGCTGCGTTGACCATTATTTCAGGGAGTTTGCCGGTTATTTGCGTTCTGAAAACACTCAGGGTTATAACGTTCACTACTACACCCACGTTTTCTGAAATGTGACGAATTTACACCATCACTTATCCGGCTATTTGGAGTTTATTTATGTGTCGTTGAACGCCGTTATTCTTTTCTTTACCGTAGGTGTTCTAACTACCATAGAGAATCTTACAGTTCGTAGCAGTTATGCCATTAACGTTGCCGTTGTTTAACGTAGTCCCCTGACGTAAGAGATCAGTAGAGGTAAGGGTACACAAGAGTAGATCTATGTCAGTCTCGATTATGTGTACCAACTTTTCCTTAATATGAACAGGGCGTTCGGAATTTAACAGACGTATCACCTCTTGTTGTGACATGGGGTCAACTCTGTACCGAGTTTTATTTACTTATTTATCAAAATAATTTCGTGGTGTGTCCTGCTTATTATTACAAGGCTTGGGATAAATTTAGTTGACCAGTGTTTGTTTAGGAAGGCCTTCTCGAATTGTGCGTGAGTATGATAGAAATCTGCTGTTTCACTGGCCCACAAGGTGCCATCTCCTTGAATGTGTAAGGACGTAAACTGCATTTCCTGATTACCAGCTCACGCCTTTGGCATCACGCCCCAAAAAGTATTGATGAAAATACCAGAATGTGATTTTTCTTTCCTTTTTCTTCGGTGATATGAGGCTCTCCAGGATAAGTATAGACGATACATAGGGGTCCCACGCCACAAGGTAAGCGACTTACTGGTTCTCTGACAGTTCCTGTGATACATATGTTTACATCCACATCTCTCAGTGAACCAGTGTACGTTTCAGCGGGTCGAACAGCGACAGACGTTGCATCTTCGACAAGGTCTTTTCCGGTGAAAGCTCCCTTTCAATTTTATTTGCTTCTTCAGTCATGTCGTCATACCACAGTGAAGATTTAGTGTTATTCACTTACATAGCCCTCATAAGGTATTCGGCTCTATTTTGACCCACAATGATTTTTGATGGTCTACAACTTTCAAAATATTTGGTTCTAATACACCGCCATCAGTGACTTTTTTGCCTCTTAGTGAAATGTAATCAACACAAAGAAAATATTATGGAGCTTTAGTCTGGCATCCATACAAATAGTACGCCTCATGCTGGTAGAGTCTTTCTAGACTCTATGTATTTTAACCTCCATCATAACTGTAAATTATGACAATATTCAATTTGCGAACAATGGAACGTGTATAGGCGCAGTAAGGTGGATATAAAGAAGGGAGACCATCGTTGCTTCTGCGGAAAGGAAGCAAAGGGAAAAGTGAGTCATTGTTTTTTCCTGTAAGTAAATGAGTTTGTAAAGTGATTCACTTCTAATCAGGTCGCTAGTTTTATACCTTTCCAGTTCATATAATCTGTAACACTTTCTGCTCAAGATAATGCATTTTTGCAAGATAATGAAATAGCAGACATACTTATGAACGTATCTGATATTGAAGAAGTAGTTTCGAAGGATTAATATCATGTTTTGAATGCAGCTCTTCATCTTCATTAGAAGGCGCCGATCATACACCAGAACAGCAAATGGTAAGCGGCGCAACAATGTCAAAGGATAAATTGAGGTGAAAATAGAACCTCTACCTCAACTGGGATGGCATGCAGCATGAAATATATAGTTCACACAACTCCAGGACCAACACGGCATGTCACTCCTCGCTTTACAAATTAATACTCAGGTTTCAGATTGGTTCTTCCTGCTTCAAATGAAAACATTATACTTATCCATTCTAATGCTGAAGGAGTGCGTTTATATGGAGGGAAGTGGAAAAAATTCGACGTTCTTGTTCCAGATTATTACGTAGGTTATAAGTCATATAACGAGTCTACTGAAAGTTTATCGGCTGAGTACATGGGTTGCCCAGTTTTCAGAGCTATAATGTCACTACAAATGCTCAAAACGATAGCGAGGGTTATTCGATTCGATGACCGTGAGAGGAGTACAAAGGCGTGAACAAGATAAGTTCGGACGTATAAGGGATTTATGGAAAAAATGAAAAGAGGTAATATTTCTGTTCCAGTGGACGAACAACGTGTCGCATTCAGTGGACACTATCCGCCAGTATAAAGCTAGTAAACCGGCAAATTGTGCCATAAAGTTTTGGGTATTTCCTGACACTGAAAGAACTTATGTATGGAATATTCAGCTATATGCTGGGAAACGGCCAGGTAGTGCCCCCGACAAGAACCAAGGTCCTAAGGCTGTAGCTGACTTGTCCTATGGCTTGACAGGGCATAACGCTACCTGGGACAACTTTTTGACCTCCTATGAGCTGGGACATATGTTGATCAGCAGAAATATCACAATGACTAAAACTGTGCGAAAGAACAAGTCTTGCACCCCGCCAAAACTACTGCAGACTAGGGAGATTAGTAACTACACGTCATCATTTCCTTTCACAAATGACACAACGTTTGTACCATACATCCTAAAGAAACACAAATGTGTTATTGCGCAAAGCACTCTACACTACGATGCAAAAGTTAGTGATGGCGCAAGTGAAGAAACCTGAAATTATTTGCGACTACAACGCTATGAAAGGAGATGTGGACACAATGGACAAAGTGGTCGTGAGTTATACAGCAAAGAGGAAGACAAAAAGATGGCCTATTGTTGTGATCTCAAATATCATACATCAGCCGAGGTCCGCAGTATGAGACAGACGTCAGCAGCTCTCATGACAGCCTAAAGAACAACTCGACTGTGATAGTTGCCTGCACACACGTCGAGATTGGGGACTGGTGACGTATTAATTAGTAGCTCAGGCACAGTAGGCACTTAGATGAGTTACGCCTGTGTCCTCAACAGTGAGGTCGCCTGCATTGTCGCAGCAGCAGACCTTGTTTGTGTGTGAACTGTGTTTACTAGCTTTGGTACCCAATCACTATTCCACAGTGTAGTTCTACTTAGTCAGTTAGGAATTATAATCCTTTCCACAGTAGATGATAAGGAACTGTAGTCACTTCTTAGGCTCCAACTTCATCATGGCTATGGGCAGTCCTCTCAGTTCTGCTGTGGCTAATTTATTTATGGAGACTTTTGAACAGCGGGCGTTGCAGACTGCCAGTAACAGACCAGCCAGATGGTATCGCTATGTCGATGACACGTTCGTAGTATGGACAAACGGAGCAGAGGAGTTGGATGCCTTCCTGACACATTTAAATAGCATTAATCCGAAAATCCAATTCACTATGGAGACGGAAAGGAATGGGCAATTGAATTTCCTGGATGTGTCTGTGACTAAACGACGGGACGGAATGTTGGGCCATAAGGTGTATAGAAAGCCCACACATACTGATCGTTACCTACATAATGATTCAAACCACCACCCTAGACAAAAAAGAGGTGTAATGAAAACTTTGGTAGACAGGGCGTACAAACTTTGTGAACCAGTTTATTTAAAAGATGAGATTGAACATCTACGGTCAACTTTCGTGAAGAATGGCTATGCCAGGAAGGATATAGATCGAACACTTCGCTCTAGGCAGAGAATCAGGAGCAACGACAAACAACAGTCACCCAAGGGCAAAGTTTTTCTTCCGTTCATTAGTAAGGTCACAGATCGCATTGGGAAAGTTTTAGGCAAGTATGGGGTGGAAACTACTTTCAGACCCACTAGGAAAATAAAAGAATTTTTAAGGTCGGCTAAAGATGCACGACACCCTTTGGCTACATCGGGAGTATATAAAATTCCTTTTAGTTGTGGACAGGTTTACATCGGTACCACAAAGAGAAGTGTGAACGCCCGTCTTGTTGAACATAAGAGGAATTGCCGCCTGGGTCACACGGATAAATCTGCCGTAGCGGAACATGTTTACCAGGAAGGTGATGATGAAATAAAATTCAGCGAGACGAGCGTCATATCAAAAACCTCGCATTATTGTGCACGCTTGTATAGAGAGGCTATCGAGATTGATAAACATCGTAATAATGTTAACAGGAAAGACGAAGGTGTTAAACTGGATAAAATTTGGATGTAAGCGTTGCACCGCAAGCGTGACGATCGATTACTTTCAATCGAGAATGTTGACATCACCAGAGACCATCTCATAGCCGACGCCACGTGATAGACTGTGGCGCCCTCTGTACTGCTTATATAATCAGCGCTCCCTCGAGTTCTCTTCGCAGTTCGCCGTTTTACCTCCGAGGATGTCTCCCGCAGTCGGAGACGAAACGTCAGGAGAGAGTTTTATACCTCGACCACGGCCTATCAGCCCGGAATTTTTAAGTGAAGTTCATCATTCCTAATTTATCATTCTTAGGTAACATTTATATTTCTTTGTGTGTTTATGTGCCCTTGATTTTGATATCATTTGATTTCTATGTTTCCAATTAATAAATCTGAAGCCTCTGGAGGAACACACTATCATTTCAGCAGGAAAGCAGCCACATTAACTATCCTGCCCTCACTGACATTTATTGTGGTATGTTACTCAATCAGATAATTAATTATGCAGAGGTGTCAACTGTACAGTTCAGTAAGGGCCAAGCAGATTATTTTTGCTTTACAGATTTGCGCTGGGTATCAAATATAGTAAAACACATGGGGGTGCCGTGTATTTTATAAAATCAGGAAGCTTACTTTCGCCTCATCACTGCGGTGCATTTCAGTTTTGCTGAATATTTAGACCTACTCAAAGCGTGTTTTTAGCTATGTTTTGTGGCGGCGTTCGTAGCGACAAACACTTCGCTGTAGAAACGGCTTACGAAGTCACCGCCACACTTTTAATAGCGGGCCGACCGGTCCGCTGGAACAGTGAACAGAAAGATGAAAACCCAAACACTCTGATTAAATAAAAGTCGGTACTTATCTTTATTAACGAAGATACAGAAACACAGTAGTGAACTCCGTGTCTACAGAAATCTGTCTAATTCGAGTCGGAGCGGCTAGGTCAGCGTCGGCTGACGACAAACAACTCTGCTGCGATGAACACACAACTGACTAGCAAGTACACAAATCGGTGGCGAGTATACAACTGAGCGGCGAATACAGACTGTCCTAGCGCTCGCTACTCCAGCGCTTAAGAAGCCAGAAGCCAGCGGTGGCGCGCGCAGACTTGCGGCGATTTCCTGTATCGCTGGGGCTGCTTATGCGGACGGCGTCCGGACTTTGATGCTGCCAACCTTTTGGCAGCGTGCTCGGGTGGCATTACTGGCTAGGATATAACACTATGCTTTTGTACCCTATCTGGTATCTGTGATCGGAACTAGTCTTAATGGTTCTAGCTTGTTTAACAGAATTTTGGCGTTGATAGTACTAAAACTCTTAGCATCATATAAAAATATGTCGGCGACGTAGTAATATTCGGAAAGAGTATCAAGTAAAGCTATTGGGAATTGCACTACGCATCATTCTACAATTACACTAATTTGAAACCAAACTGTGCTTCAATTAAAAGGTTGTATTTTTCCAAGTACCCCATTAATCTGTCTTTCATAACTGATGCTACTATTTTTGAGATCGGAGTCAGAAGGGAAATGGGCCAATAATCTTCTGTGTCTTTTGCTTAATCTCCCTTTTAGCAGAGGTGCAACTCTAGCCTATTTCAAATACTCTGGAACTGGCCCTGATAAGAATTAATGCATTATGTATTTTAACGGGGGCTTGTAACCACTGTATGCATTCTTTCAGCACACACCTTGGTTGTTCCCATAAGCCCATTGCCTGTTATATTTTTTTTAGATTTTGTAGAGTTTTAATGACTTCATGGGTTTTAATGACTTCATGGTCCGGGGTTGGTACTATTCTCAGTGTAATTAGTGAATTATTATTTAGAGGTGTTATATTGATTTTTGTGCGTTTTTGTTTTAAACTGTCTAAAATACTGGTAAACGTCTCATTCGCAAAGTATACTAGGTGATGTGGATCATTTACTGTTTTCCCCCTCTCCCTTAAGGGTATATTATAATTTACTTCTTTGTCTCTTCTTGTTACACTTTTTAATGTCTTCGCACACCGGTTTGTTTCCATTCTCTGCGTTGCATATTATATTTTCGTTAAATGAGTTTCCTGCAGCTATCAGCACCTACCTATAAATGTTTTTCTACCCATGATAGAAATTTGAGAACTCTGGGTCTTTATGACTCCTTTTCATGGAATTGGGATACTTTAGATTTTGAGAAAATTTCTTAATACCTGCTTTTTGTTTATGTGATGGGCGATACTGATGTAACTACTTTTGAGACTGTCTTTTGAATGTTCATTTTAAATAGCGTTGAGAATTTAGAAAATTTCGCATTTACATTGGTTTTCCTATAAATTTCATCCCAACTTTGCTTTGCTGCTTCGATTGAAAAATCGTGGATTTTGATTTCCAATTGATTTCTAAACTGTGCAACACAATTAAAGGGTCACTTTTTAAGAGGCCTCTAATTGTCCTCAAGTGCAATGGAAAAGACTGAAATAGTTTTAAAGTGAACATTTTTGCATTAAAAATTTAGTAAAATAGGTCTCCCAGTAGCTAAGAACGTTAAAGTTGCTGCAAAGAGGTCGTTAGCTGACACCGATTGCCTCATACTCTGTCCGTATTCCTGTGCACCTGGTGTATTCATATGCAGTACATGTGGACAAGTACTTTCAGTCATATGCGTGTAATTATGGCAATATTTCGAGTGGAATCGTACTTCCTTCAGAAAATTAGTGTATCATTTGCCTTCTTAGGTACAAGTTTTTGGCCCAGGTTTTTCTTTGCTGTGTCTCAGTACACTCACGTGGAACAACTACGGCTGCGGGCTGTCAGTTCCCAGCGCAGAACGTGGCCACACCTCGGAGTGCTTATCGATATTACTCGCGGAGTCGAGGCCGGCCATCGACTTCCGGCGAAATATCAATAGCGGTGTCGCCAGCGATCCGTCGCTCGTATGTAACGGCGTCTAGTTTTGCGTGGAACTGTCGTATGCAATCGAGAAGCATCAAACTGTTTAAACAATTTTCAGATGTTGATGAAATATGAGTGTGAAAGTTTTTCGTCGAATGTTAGGGCTGCTGTCAGTGATTATTACTTGAATGATCATTAAGGCGATCGTGAACTTTTGTAGCGTGACAATTTTCTTTGGAAAAGCGACAGAAGAAAATCATACTTTAGAGCGCAAATGGATGTAAACGTAACTGTTGGTATAAGCATTGTTGTGTGTAACCACTGTTAGAAAGTCTGTTACAAAAGAACTCAATGAACGAAGTAAATCGTTTGAAATATTCTGCTCCCGAATCAAACCTCTCACTAAATCTGAAGAACTGACGACTTTAATATTCGTTAAGAAAAGAGAAGTGTTTTCATTTTAGGACCGCAGCCAGGTTTGGTACGAAGCGCACTGTGCCTATTAATCGTGCCTCACCCGTGTGCGTTCGTCACAGAGGAGGTTGTTTCGATTAGTCAATCAGTAAAATATAGTGGAAGGAAGTTACAGGACCACTCAGATAGCTCCTTAAGTGGAGTCATTTTCCACGGTTGTGAAGTGCCTGAGCCGCAGACCCGCGCTGACACACACAAACTCGCAGCTGCTGAGAGGACGGCCACCACTCGAAGTGCAGCTGCAAATCTGGGCTACTGGCGAAACAAACGCGGACAATTTGCTATGTCCAGAACAAAAACAGTGGTGGCTGCAGAGCACATAGTTCAGAAGAACACTACTCCTTGACGCCAAAGGAATAATGAGAATAAAACGAATGCTTCTTAGAGAACAATCTTAGTCTTCGAAATGCAAGTCCCTCTCACCCTGCCACTTTGATTTTTTTTCTGAAACATCAGATGACAGCGATTTGCACATTAGGGACGTATGTGTCTGCCGCAGAGTCCCTCCCCCCCCTCTCCCCCCCACCCAACCCTTTTCTTTTCTAGAGGGTAGCGGGCACCACGGAGAAACTACTAGTCAAAACAAAAGAGACATATAAGGAGAATTATGACCTCCTGAACAGGGAATACCAGTGTGTACTAACCTCAAGGAATAGATATTTAATTTCCTGAAACCAGTATGTTGCATGATTACAGCACTCACAGTGTTTTCTTAAGTCGGGAGAGAACTAACTGGCGAGCGACTACTTTTGTAAGCTTCGTATTCCACGTCTGGCCTCCCCCACTCAACAGAATCTTACAAGAAGCCAATCAGTGCAGATGCCTCATATGAAACCTATAAAGCCTCCGTTCCGCAGCCTCAGGACCTTCTACAAAGGTAGCCTGTCCCCTCGTCGAGTGACGAAAGGCTCTCCGGAATTGTGGACTGGATGGTGGCTCTGCGTATTTTCTGATATCGTCGAAATCCAGAGAAC
Organism: Schistocerca piceifrons; assembly: GCF_021461385.2. Taxonomy (NCBI): domain Eukaryota; kingdom Metazoa; phylum Arthropoda; class Insecta; order Orthoptera; family Acrididae; genus Schistocerca; species Schistocerca piceifrons. The sequence continues at coordinate 297,634,652 of NC_060139.1, read as the reverse complement.
CCTGCAGGCTTCCTGGTCAGCTAATGTCTTTGAATTATGATGGAGAACAAGAAATGACAATGGGAATAGCTCCCGAAGATCGTGAGCCGATTCGGCGATAGAACTGCTACCGTACGGAGGGCCGCCAGGAGGGAAGATCGCTCAGCTACCCCGCGCGATCTTCAGGCGCCTCGTCACGATTCGCACGGTCCCCCCGCCTCCCCCCTCCCCCCCCCCCCCCATCCGAGGTTCAAGACGCTCCCTCGGGCATGGCTCTGTGTGTTGTCCTTACCGTAAACTATTTTAAGTTGCATTAAGTAGTCTGTAAGCTTAGGGACCGATGACCTCAGCAGTCTGGCCCCATAAGACCTTCCCACAAATTTCCAAATAGGAGGAAGCTTCCCAGGCCGTCCTGCCCCGAGCCTCCAGGCCTAGCTTCACACGTTTCACCAGAGATGCGAACACTCAGGATCGAAGCTGGTGATGTCCACAGAGTGACCGCAGAGTGTGCCAGTTGGCACTTGAGTTGCACCAGTGGCGAAGCACAGCCGGCACTTCCTCAGGAGGACGCGGATACACCGCTTGATACATCATCTCTCGGTGGCGATAGGTCACATTACAATATGTTATGAAACCTCACAGTGAAAATTACAGTTGTTCTCCTAGCTTTTCATAATTGTATTTGAATGGTCGGACAGTTTTCCGATTCATGGAGGAAGATTGAGTCAGTCATCGCTAAGTTCTGACATGCGCTTAACCGAAGACATATACCAAAAACTTTTGGGTCCAAAACAGCTTATAGAAGAGCCAGTGAACATACTTAAATAGTTAAATACAATATTAGTCCGAAAGGGCAAGGAGCGCCTACCTTTATCAGCTAGATAAACAGCGTAGACCACTCTTCTGGGTTCCAACTGCGTCTGCATCTAGATACACATTCCGCAAGCCACCGAATGGTGTATGACGGAGAGTACCTTATGCCACTATTAGTCATTTCCTTTTCTGTTCCACTCGAAAACAGAGCGACGGACAAACGACCCACTACATACCTCTGTATGATCACTAATTTCCCTTACCGTATCTTCCTATTCCTTTTGCGAAAATGCGTTGGTGGCAGTAGCATAGTTCTGCAGTCGGCTTCAAATGTCCATTCTATAAGTTCGCCTTTGGCGAAATGAATGTCATCTTCCCTCCAGTAATTCCCATTTGATTTCAGGAAGCATCTCTTTAACATTCACGTAGTGATGGAATCTACGTGTAACAAAACTAGAAAGACAGTGTTGAATTGTGTCAATGTTTTACTATAATCCAGCCTGGTGTGGACCCGGAACAACCGAACACTACTCGAGAATGGCTCCCACTAGGGTCCTATACAACGACCCTTTCAGAGGTCAACCACCTTCTCTTAAAATTTTCCCATTAGATCGAAGTCGACCATTCACCTTCTCTGCTACCGTCCTTATTATGTGGCCATTCGCTTTGCAATGTTGGGTCTTGATCTTTAAACGAAGTGACTGTGTAAAGCAGAACACTATTAATGCTGTATTCGAACTTCACGGTTTGTTTCTCTTACTCATCCTCATTAAGTTACATGTTTCTACATTTTGAGCTACCTGCCATTCATCACACCAACTCGAAACTTTGTCTAAGTCATATTGTACACTCCTGGAAATGGAAAAAAGAACACATTGACACCGGTGTGTCAGACCCACCATACTTGCTCCGGACACTGCGAGAGGGCTGTACAAGCAATGATCACACGCACGACACAGCGGACACACCAGGAACCGCGGTGTTGGCCGTCGAATGGCGCTAGCTGCGCAGCATTTGTGCACGCCGCCGTCAGTGTCAGCCAGTTTGCCGTGGCATACGGAGCTCCATCGCAGTCTTTAACACTGGTAGCATGCCGCGACAGGCATGCGGGAGGCCGGGTGGACGTACCGCCGAATTGCTCAACACGTGGGGCGTGAGGTCTCCACAGTACATCGATGTTGTCGCCAGTGGTCGGCGGAGGGTGCACGTGCCCGTCGACCTGGGACCGGACCGCAGCGACGCACGGTTGCACGCCAAGACCGTAGGATCCTACGCAGTGCCGTAGGGGACCGCACCGCCACTTCCCAGCAAATTAGGGACACTGTTGCTCCTGGGGTATCGGCGAGGACCATTCGCAACCGTCTCCATGAAGCTGGGCTACGGTCCCGCACACCGTTAGGCCGTCTTCCGCTCACGCCCCAACATCGTGCAGCCCGCCTCCAGTGGTGTCGCGACAGGCGTGAATGGAGGGACGAATGGAGACGTGTCGTCTTCAGCGATGAGAGTCGCTTCTGCCTTGGTGCCAATGATGGTCGTATGCGTGTTTGGCGCCGTGCAGGTGAGCGCCACAATCAGGACTGCATACGACCGAGGCACACAGGGCCAACACCCGGCATCATGCTGTGGGGAGCGATCTCCTACACTGGCCGTACACCACTGGTGATCGTCGAGGGGACACTGAATAGTGCACGGTACATCCAAACCGTCATCGAACCCATCGTTCTACCATTCCTAGACCGGCAAGGGAACTTTCTGTTCCAACAGGACAATGCACGTCCGCATGTATCCCGTGCCACCCAACGTGCTCTAGAAGGTGGAAGTCAACTACCCTGGCCAGCAAGATCTCCGGATCTGTCCCCCATTGAGCATGTTTGGGACTGGATGAAGCGTCGTCTCACGCGGTCTGCACGTCCAGCACGAACGCTGGTCCAACTGAGGCGCCAGGTGGAAGTGGCATGGCAAGCCGTTCCACAGGACTACATCCAGCATTTCTACGATCGTCTCCATGGGAGAATAGCAGCCTGCATTGCTGCGAAAGGTGGATATACACTGTACTAGTGCCGACATTGTGCATGCTCTGTTGCCTGTGTCTATGTGCCTGTGGTTCTGTCAGTGTGATCATGTGATGTATCTGACCCCAGGTATGTGTCAATAAAGTTTCCCCTGCCTGGGACAATGAATTCACGGTGTTCTTATTTCAATTTCCAGGAGTGTATTCTCCTACAGTCTCTCAACGACGACACCTCCCTGTACACCACAGCATCATCGGCAAACTGCTGCTCACTCTGACCTTCAGACCACTTACGTATGCCGAAAACAATAGCTATCCTCTCACACTCCAAACGGGCACTCCTCACTATGCCCTAGTCTCTGATGAACATTTGTCGTCGAGGACATGGTACTGGGTTCTATTACTTACGAACGCTTCGAGCCATACACGTATCTGTGAACTTACTCCGTATGTTTGGGCCTTGGTCAACCATCTGCAGTGGGATACCTTGTACGCTTGCCGGAAATCTAGAAATACGGAATTTGCCTGCTGTCCTTCACCTGTTGTGTACAGGATATCACGTAGGAAAAGGGAAAAACTCAGTTTCGCAGGAACGATACTTCCTAAACCCATGCCGATCTGTGGACAGAAGCACTTCTGTCGCAAGAAAGTTTAATACAATCGAACTGAGAATGTGCTCAGAGTTCTGCAGCAACACCACGTTAAGCATTTTGCTGTCGTGATCTTCAGTCCTAGACTGGTTTGTTGTGGCTCCCCAAGCTGCCCTATCCTGTGTAAGCCTCTTCAACATCGAATAGCTGCTGCAACCTACAGTCTTCTGAATCCGATTACTGTATTCGTCTCATGGTCTCCTTCTACAATTTTTACCACTCCGCTCCCCCTTCTCACCACTTACATCTAATACTGATTGGGTGATCCCTTGAAGTGTCACGATGTGTCCTACCAACCGATCCCTACTTTTAGTAAGGTTGCACCACAAATTTATTTTCTTTCCATTTCTATTTAATACCTCATCATTAGCAACACGATCTGTCTTTAGCATTCTTCATCTTCTATAGCATCACATTTCATAAGATACTATTCTCTTCTTATCTAAACCGTTTATCATCCATGTTTCACTTCCATACAAGGCTACACACCAGACAAATATCTTTATAAAAGACTTTCTATCATTTAAATCTATATGCGACGTAACTCATTTCTCTTCTAAAGGATATTGGTCTGTAAATTTGCGAGTCCGTTCTTTCACTCTTCCCATATACAGGAGTCACATCTTTCGCACAGTTGTTTGGGAGTTCGCGCTGTGTGAGAGATTCACAATAAATGAAAACAAAGTAAGGAGCCTATGCCGAAGGGCAGTCTCTGTAAAACCGAGCTGAGATTCCATCTGGGCCTAGCGACTTACTTCTTTTCAATTTCTCGACACCAGGAATGCCTATTGCTACGTCCTCCATTTGGGAGACTGCGGGACGGTCACACGACGGTACGTTTGTGCGACCCTCCTGCGTTGATGATTCCCTAAATGCGAAATTTAAGACTTCAGTTTTCCCTCTGCTGTTTTCTGTTGTCGCACAAGTCTGGTTAAATAGTACTGGCTAGAAGCGTACGATCAGCTCAGGTAATTTTCCTAGGACCAGAATTTTCTCGGTTTCTCGACCAAATCTTTCGCTGAGGTATGCCGGTGGAAGTTTTTTTATGCTTCGCGCATTGATCGTCTTACGGACGCACAACAGTATCTGTTTCCTCGGCATTTTTCGAATCTGATAATGAAGCCCCAGAAGGTCTAAAAAATGGTTCAAATGGCTATCAGCACTATGAGACTTAACATCTGTGGTCATCAGTCCCCTAGAACTTAGAACTACTTAAACCTAACTAACCTAAGGACATCACACACATCCATGCCCGAGGCAGGATTCGAAACTGCGACCGTAGCGGTCATGCGGTTCCAAACTGAAGCTCAGAAGGACTTTTCCATCCTCAATCCACTTATCTGGCACGCACGTAATTCAGAGTGCGGTTTACAGTCAGTTTAAAAGTAACAGGGTGGCGCAATGGTTAGTTTACTGGACTCGGATTCGGAAGGACGACGGTTAAAACACGCGTCCGGCCATCCTGATTTAGGTTCTCTGTGATTTCCCTAAATCGCTTCTGGCAAATGCCGGGATGGTTCCTTCTAAAGGGCACGGGCGATTTCCATCCCTATTCTTTCCTATTCCGAGCTTGTGCTCCGTCTCCAATCACCTCGTTGTCGAAGGAACGTTGAACACTAATCTCCTTCGTCTTCCTCAATCAGTTTAAATTTTGTGAATTATTCCTCTATATCCTTAATATTGAAACTAAATGGTACGTGTAACTGTCTTCTCAGTCCGGGACATACAGTTGTGGGACGAGGAGCGGCTGGTAGTAGCGGCAAGTAACACGAAGTCAATGGACGCAGTCATGCGGTCGGTGTGTGCCTCATCTCTGTTTCACTGGCGGAATTAAATCACTCAGCATTCCCTCCGAACAGGACATTGTCCGTCAACTCGTGACGTCATATTCTGGTGTAGGAAACTCCAGCGTGTGACGGCTGTTTTGTAATAGTCAATGGTCAGAACGTATTCTAAGAGTGAACATTAAAATATGACAAGTGGGCAGAAGTAAATATAGGTGAGAAGACCTGCCTTACATTTTCGCTGTTGACAACACTTGTACGATAAAATTATTACATTTTATGTAATATCTCGGCCCAAGCGTAGAGGTTGTGGTTCCAGGTCTCAGTGTGTTTCAGTGCGACTGGCTTATGTTTTCTTAGCGCATTGATCAGCCAGTCACATTTATCCGATGCACAGTTTTTGATTTTTCCATTGAATACTTTATCGTTATTACTAAAAGCCTTAAATTGACAGTAACTTCGAACTCTGTATTCCTGCGCGTGCGCGAGTGCGAGTGTATATCTGTGTGTCTGTGAGTGTGTATATGATGGTTACATAATAGTAGACATTAATATTTCTTTAACTTCACTCATCTGATAAGGCATATTTGAAAGTGCGCCAAAAACATGGCTGCATTCCACCCTAAAAACATCCATCATCATTAGCGTTGATGGCACCAATTGCTCAGCGGATCAAATAATAACACATCTAGAACGCGCAGAGGGATTGTATCCATAATATGTTGTCGGGAGAGGTGCAGTATGAGTTGTTAGGAACGATGTAGCACTCGGCTGCAGGGACACCAGAACAGCGCGTCTGTGGTTGTACGTAATTAAACGCTTCCAAGAGAAGTCAGCAACATCCCATGAGCGACGTGACACTCTTGATGGTGGTGTCCATGTGAGCATGATGTCGTTGGAGCACGGTTCGCCACCGTAGTTACTGGCGGGCACACCTAACTCTTACTAGTCTGGTGGCTTTTTTATATACAGAACGCAGGAAGGCCCAATCCTGAAGATATAAAGTTTACGGGATGTGATAATGTACTTGTAAAGCAGAATATCACCTTCGTTATTTCTTATCCCCGTTTGTTCACAATTTTAATATACTGCAGTTCTATAAAACGAATGTCCATTTACCAGCCGGAACAGATAACCTTTATAGCTGATGTAAAGTAGTGCCATAAAACAAGTGCCCATTTAGCATCAGTAGCAGATAACCTTTATAGCGTGCGTACGCTTTATGAACTGATTTCAAGGACGCTTCGGTGACGTGGAATATTTACGGCTGACGGCAACGCTAGAAGCTACTTGTATCAATAATTTTATGGGGCGGTTGTTTAACATGTGACTGGTGTAATATGAGAATAACAGTTCGCCATAACGAAATTTTCAACGTTAACGTACAAACGTCTTGACAAGCACTCAGTATGTTATACTGGCAAAAAAAAAAAAAAAAAAAAAAAAGTTTTTGGATTTGATACCAGTGACGTCTTTGCGCTTGTAAAATACAATTTCGATGGAAGTTCAAGTTAAAAAAAAAATTCCATATACCTCAAACTGCAACATTGGTTGTCACGGAAACAGACTGTTTTACTAGGGAGGAGTCGTACAGAACACTAAACGACCTAAATCTAAATAAGGCACGTGGAACAGACGAAATATCGTTGGAAGAACCAACGGTAACAAAAATGTCACAGTTGGCATGTAGAATTGATATGAAGCGCGCAAGACCGTTAGACTTCAGGAAGATTCTAATGATTCTGATAGAAGGAGGTGGTGAGAGATGCATTCCCGAACCATGAGGAGGAAAGATGCTAACATAAATCTTCTACAGCAGAATGGAACGACAGGTGAAATCCGATGTGGGTGATGTTAGTTTGGATTACGGAGAAAAGTATCCAATACTAAACCCCTCAACTCATTTTAGAAGATAGACTAAACGAACATAAACCAACATACAGTATATAACGTTTGTAGCTTTATAAATGATTTTCCACTTTGCTTAGAGCTATACCGTTGTTGAATTTTTTAAGTCATCTGAGGTAAAATGCAGACAGCTAAAGTTGGTATACAAGTATTATATAAGCACGTCGCAGTTCTACGAATCTGACAAATGAAAGGGAAGCAGAAAATCGGACGAGTTACGGTGGTAGCCTGTCCCTCATCTTACTCAATCTTTAGAAACATAAAACAGCGTAATAAGTTAAGGGCACATTGAGTTAAGGACAAAGTAACAATATCTTCAACGTTTGCCGATCACGTCACATTGGTGTCAGAGAAGGCACAGCATTTGGAAAACGAGCTGAATGTTTTGAAGAAAGAAAAAAGATGTATCTGCGATCTGGTTTCTGCAGTCTTCTTGCCGTGCAATGGGGGAGTCACAGCGATTTTCTGCCGGCAGCGGGAGGGGCAGTGACGGACGCTTTAAGTGCGACAGCGGGGACAGTTGCTTTCTCTCAGTGACCAGGCGTCAAGCGGTTTGTGTGGCGACGGCTGGTAATGAACACTGTGACGTCATGAGCAGCAGGGCAAAGTGTGTTCTGATGCATTTTCTTTTTGCTGGTTGCTTACATTCAGAGGCATACCTATTGTTATACTGCTTAATTTATGACCCCATGGACTTGATTTCTGACCTCCTGAGGATAATCTGCCCTTCTGAGAAACCATCCACTCCTCCTCCTCCCTCTCCTGCACCCCTACTTCTCTGGGAAATCTCCCATACACCACTTCCCCTAGTCGATAAAAGCACACTTTTGATATCAGATCAGTTGACTGATTAATTGAATTGATGAATTAATCACCCCATGAACCTTCCTGTGAATACCCAGTGTCCCCTTTCCTCCCTTCACTTCCCCTTCCCCACCCACCAAAGTAATCGTTCAGAATGTGGAGAGCTGCTGGTATGGAAGGTGCAGGTACTACCCTCTGGAGCAACTACATGTCCTAATTATGTATTTACACTGCTGCAGTTGGGAGGTGTAGTCTTCTCAGAAAATTTTTGTATGTGTGCTCACTTTGACATGCAAGGATCGACTACGCCGGTGCAAAATGACATTTGACATGCAAGGATCGACTACGCCGGTGCAAAATGACACCCCCAGAGAATGTCCTACCACCCCCCCTCCCCAGAAAAATTGGTGGAAGTAATATTCCGTGCTGGAGAGGAAGGATCTTACACCATAAAATTCAAAACAGTACCATTAGTACATTCATTTTGGGGGTTTAGCCAAAGGTGTAGCCAAAACTGGCCTAGTGATCCAGAACCCACCTAATGTATCTACCTTTACCCCAATCTTTCCGCTGAAATTTCTCTCAAAAAACTCTCAGGTTGGCACAAGCGTTCACCTTTGTTCACCGTAGTTCACACCTTTATTCTCTTACGTTTCTCCTCTTTGTAGAGAGCGAAACGAATGCTAGTCTCTTCAACAGCGATAAGATTTTTATGCACTGCCAATTCTCTATGCTGTGTGAGTTATGTATTGAATACAGTTCCACTACACTCACACGCCGAACGGTCTAAGGCGCTGCAGTCATAGACTGTGTGGCTGGTCCCGGCGGAGGCTCGAGGCCTCCCTCGGGCATGGGTGTGTGTGTTTGTCGTTAGGATAATTTAGGTTAAGTAACGTGTAAGCTTAGGGACTGACGACCTTAGCACTTAAGTCCCATAAGATTTCACACAAATTTGAACATTTGAACACACTCACACGTAATTTTTATCTTCTTTAATCGCCATTAAATTGTGTATGTTATAAATGAACCCCAACAAGAGCTCTACAATGGTCTACATTGTTGAAGAGCTAGCAGAAATGATTTACAACAGATCTGAATTAAGACCTTTATTTGAATCAGAAGGTGAATACAGTGATCATGAATATGTTGACTATACTGATTATGAAGAAGATTACAAGAATGAGTAGTGCGACTGCTTCCCTAGGTGAATGTAAGAAAAAAGTGTAAAACATTCATATCGAACACATTCCACTCAGTGATCACTGAGCTTCAGGCCTCTGCCTTCTGTACGTCAACTCAGCATGGAGTCCTATCTCTGAATTAACAGAGTCGCTCCATTATTCGAGTTGAAACACGCCAATGGATGGCGTACAGAAGAGAGGGTAGAAAATGTTTTGTCAAGTGGCTAGCTCTCTTCAAACCACTAAAACTTGATGACTCCATGAGATGATGGCCAAAATCCTTCTGTCTATGTACTCGGTTATGAGGTTTGACAGAACAAAGAGGCTCTTTTCTTTTTCTTTATTGGATTTGAATTCCCCGACCCTCGAAGGGGGGAGGCTGGCAGCAGCATAATATTCTTCTCTACAGCCTACATAAAAGGTAAAAAACATAATGAGAATATAAACAAATGAGAGAAACAAGGCGATAAAACGGTGACATTGTAAAATGGCGGAAGATGTGGAATTTAAAATATAAAAACACTGCAGTAACGATGCTGAAGAAGATACACAAGAAGGAGACAGGCTCAATTAAAAAACACGGTGGCAGTCTGGCTTCTGTTGGCATGAGATAAAAAACACAGCTAGCAACCCATCATAGCTGTTCCCAACACTGACCCAGGAAGCACAACACAGAACACTCACTTATAACTGCACTATAGAGCGGCAGAAAGGGCGGTGGTAGGGGGGGGAGGACCCGGACCTATGAGGGGAAGGACAGGAAAAAAAAATGGGGAGCTGATGGAGGGAGGGAAAATAAAAAAGTGGGACCTGGGCAGATGCTAGAGGGAGTGGGAAAGGCAGTGGAGATGAGAGCAGAAGGGACTAGGGGGAGAGAAGGGAGGCAGAGAGAAGTTGGGCAGCGAAAAAACAGGATGGAAGGGGGGACAGAGCCCAGGGAAAGGACAGAGGAAGGGAGGGGGAGTTGAGGATCAGAGTTGATAGGAGGGATAAATGGAGGGAGAGAGGGCTTCGTCCAGGAGAGGGAGTCGACAGAAGCCACCTTGGGCAGGTGAAGAGCAGCGGGGACACAATGGTGAAGACGTGGCAGAGGGCAGGCTTGGAGAGGAGAGGAGCAACAAGCAAAGGCAACGGGAGGTGTAAAGGATGCAGGTAGAGGAAAACTAGCAGGTAGAGGATCCATGTGGGGGATGGGAGGTGTATACAGAAAGCGAGGTGGAGTGCTTGGCACTCGAGAATCTGGAGGGACTTATAGAATTTGGGGGGGTGGGTGTGGGCGGATATCCAGGCGGGACTGGCATGACAGATGATGGGACAGATTAAGGATTTGTAGGTGTGGAGGATGGTAGAGGGGTTCATCCCCCATGTCTGGCCAGAGAGGAGTTTGAGGATCCGAGGCGGTTGTGGGCTTTGAATTGGATAGATGAGAGATGAGGTATCCAGGTGAGGTGACAGTAAATGGTGAGGCCAAGATAGGTGAGGTCTGAGAAGAGGCGGACAGGACAGGCGCAGATGGTAAGGGAGAAATCAAGGAGCCTGAAGGAGCGAGTGGCATGACCTATGATGATTGCCTGGGTCTTGGAAGGATTGATTTTCAGGAGCCACTTGGTACACCATGCAGCAAAAAGGTCAAGGTGACTCTGGAGAAGGCGTTGGGACTGTTGATGGGTAGGAGTGAGGGCACGGAAGGCAGTGTCATCGGTATGTTGCAGGAGGTGTACTGGATTGGGGAAAGGGGGTTTGGGGCGTATCTGCCACGTACAGGAGGTAGAGGAGAACGTAGAGAACAGAGCCTGGGCCACACCTACAGAGGGGTAGAAGGTGCGGGAATCAGCATTATGGGCGGTAACAGAGGAGGGGCGATAAAGAAGCTCTTCCTTTTTTCTTTACTGGATTTCAATTCCCCATCGGGGTGGGCTGGCAGCAGCATATCCGCTGCTCTTCAGCCAAAAGACAATAATGATACAACGGAAGACATTTAAATTTACAAAGGAGAAAATATGTCAGACAAAAATATAAAAAGTGGAACATAATGGACGAGAACAGACAAAAAGGGGGCGACTGTAAAGTGGAGGCAAAAATTTTAAAAAGTATTGAGCACAAAAAACCACACACTGGGACAATTAAAAGAGCACAAGGCAAAGTATGGCTTCAGCATATGGACGGCGTAACACATAACGAATACTGACAGTAACACTATGTACAAGTCCAGCACATAACTAAAATCACGGCTCTGGACACACAGGATGTAGCGGGACGCGAAATTGAAGCGTCACCCATCCACCAGTGTCAGCCCAGTTTGCAGGTGAATATTAATTTAATTTAGTGTTTTGTTTATGTATTTTTGTAATCTTTGTAATTGTTGTGAATTACCTAAAGTTTTGTATCTATTTTTTTATGTTTCATGTACGGAGAGGGCGGCGCAACGAACGGAGACAGCATCTTCACTGACGGGACCAGAGAGAAAATTACTGGCCACTATACGTCGTGGGTCGACAGCCAAAGAGCAACGGAAGATCCTGAAACCGAGTTGTTGCGTCGTGCTTCTAAAAACTGGAAAAATAAGAATTTGTAATGTTTCTACAACAATGATGTCATAGAAAGTTTAATCATGTTGTAAATGTTCAGTCATAACTTCTCAAGGCTCAGATTCACGTCTATATGTAGGAAGATAATAAACTAGTGGATACTGCTAAAGTTCAAATACATGTTCCGAGAATTTATTTATGAAGAATTATGTGAATGGATTGATTATTAATTTTGACAACGTTCATCGCGAGTTTGACAGCACCAAACACAACACTGACGTAGCACACTGATGACAATGAGCAAACTGGAGGATCTGCCAGGCGCAATGAGATGAGGGAGAAGGGAAGAAGGGAGAGAGAGAAAGAGAGGGGGAGACAGGTGGGGGGCTCGCCAAGGAGGGTCAGGGATGGAAAGAAATGGGATGGAAAGAGGCAAGGATGGGGTGCTTGACTCAGGAAAGGAGGAAAATCCGCTCTGGGAGAAGGAGGGGAGAGGAAAAGGGGGGCCATGGGGTGGGGGGAAACAAAACAAGGTTACATTTGGAAGGAAGGGTATACGTCATGGCGAAGTTTAACATCTGGAAAGGGGATGTGTTGGAAATTGCCCTGATGAAGGAGATGGACGGTTTGGAGGTGGAGAGAGGCAGGGATACAGTGATAGAGGTCCGGCAATGGGCGAGGGATGGAGAGGATGGAGGAAACCAGGGGGTGGAGGAGATCAAGCCAGTGGACAGTGTAAAGGATGCGGAGATGTTGGAGGGAAAGGAGGAGGTGGGGGAAAGGGATGGAGCCGTACAGGAGCCATGTGGGGGAAGGAAGGCGGATGAGGAAGGCAAGGTGGAGCACATGGCGTTCGAGGATTTGGAGGGCCTTGTGAATGTGCGTGGGTGCAGAGATCCAGGCAACGCTGGCATAACAGAGGATTGGACAGATGAGGGATTTGTAGGTGTGGAGGGTGGTGGAAGGATGCAATCCCCTTGTAAGGCTGGACAGGAGTTTCAGGAGGCAGAAGTGGGAATGGGCTTTCAGCTGGATGGTTAGGTGGTGAGGGCTCTAGGTGAGGTGACGGTCGAGGGTGAGGCCAAGGTATCTCAGGGTGGGGATGAGCTGGATGGGACGACCATAAAGAGTGAGGTAGAAATCATGGAGACGGAAGAAGCGGGTGTTGCGGCCTATGAGGATTGCCTGGGTTTTGGAGGGACTGTGACAAAGGAATCACTGTTTACACCAAGTGGTGAACTGGTCAATATTAATTTTCTGCAGTCAAGTGCCAGCTCTGACCTGCTGCCAGAGGCATCTATTGAGTGCTTGCTTAACTGCTGCAACACAAGTGTTGCTGGGACCGATAGAGACAGAGATACGAAGGCGAGGCTAGTTATCTCAAGGCCGCGTCAGCTGCTCTATAACACCCTGCTATTTTCTCTAGCGCCCATTTGAGTTAGCGATCTCATACGAGCAAGACTTACGCAATTTCTGTCACATGTCGCGGGCAGCGGTGGCCGATACTTCACGAAGAAGTAAAACTTAAAAATTTTCAAGCAAAATTCTGGGTTGCGAATCATAAGTCAAAATCTTTTTACCATACATTACCAAATACATAAGTGTATCTTTCGGAATGTTATAATTAAAAATGGCACACGTTTATCGTTTGCGTTCATTGTTCATCGCCCAACGGTTGCATTCAACGCTCAACATTTACCTTTAACGTTCAACACTTATGTTCATCATTGAACACTTATGTTCAAAACTTGCACTCAGCATTCAACACTCACGTTCATCATTCAGCTCTTGAGTTCAACACTTGTGCTCATCGTTCACCGCCATCGAATGCATTCTTGCGTGAATGAGCGTATTGAACATGAACAAAGTTCCAGGGAGGAATTCTTTCTCCACTGGAAAAGAATAACATTTATTTCCTATTTTCATCTCTTGCATGCCATGCCTCGACGACGTGTAGTAGGTGATTTCTGAACAAAGCTGATGCAGTCTAAGACTCCTTCGGCAGTCACTGAATTGAACAGTTGCCTATAGTTTCTAAGTTGTTAAAATCGATTTTAATGATCGTTATATAGGTCTAAACTTTTTGTTCTCGTACCAACTTTGTCACTGAAACATCTAGTATGTAAGTAGGCTGTTTAGGTTTTTATGTTGGTTACGCCACGTAGCGCTCTGTATGAAAATCACTGACTGTGCTGTGTGCAGTCTGTGGCTGGTTGACATTGTTGGAATATTCGCTATTGTAGAGTTGCGCAGTTGGATGTGAACAGCGCGTAGCGTTGGGCAGTTGGAGGTGAGCCGCCAGCAGTGGTGGATGTGGAGACAAAGATGCCTGAGTTTTGAGCGGACGATATGGACATGTGTCCGTCAGAAAAAGGAAATTTGTTTCATCGGAAGTCACAAAATTATATATATTATGACTTTTGAACGCTATTAAAGTAAATACATTCTTTGTTATCTATCAAATCTTTCATTTGATAACTATTCCTATTAGTAGTTAGTGCCTTCCGTAGTTAGAATCTTTTATTTAGCTGGCAGTATTGACTCTCGCTGTATTGGGGTAGTTCGACTAACGAAGATTTTTATGAGATAAGTGATTCATGAAAGGTATAGGCTATTGTTAGTTAGGGCCATTCTGTTGTAGGGATTATTGAAAGTCAAATTACGTTGCGCTAAAAAAATATTGTGTGTCAGTTTAACAACGATCAGAATAAGTAAAGAGAGAACTATCTGAATAAGTTAGTTGTTACTGAGCTGTCTTTGTATCAAATAACGTAGGAGTTTACAAGCACAGTAATTCATAATTTTCTAAAGGGGACGTTTCCCATGTATTTTATTTAGCGCAACGCAGTCTGATTTTCAATAATCCCTACAAAAGAATGGCCCTGACTAACAATAACCTATACCTTTCATGAATCACTAACCTCACTAAAATCTTCGTTACACGAACTACTGCACTACAGCGAGCGCCAATACTGCCAGCTAAATAAAAGATTCTAACTACGGTAGGCACTAACTACTGATAGGCATAGTTAGCAAATGAAAGAGTTTGATAGATAACAAACTATATATATATATATATATATATATATATATCATCATCATCATCATCATTTATTGCCTTATCGGGCCTTTAAGGCCTACAGCAAGAAGAACAAAAGGAAAAGTAAAGACAAAAAGACTTACAAAAGTACTCTATACAGTAGTAAAAGTTACATATGTACATTACAGCTTAAAGAAAAACGAAAAAATAAACAGGGCATTCAATCAAAGGTTTAAAAGGCAAGAGGGATACATTACAGAAACAAAAAAACAAAAAAAAACACACACGCAGTGTCTGTCAATTACACGAGAGGAGGGAGCTGTTGCAGATGGCAGTCCATCTCATCCGGTCGTTGGCGTCCTCCTCCACGGCTGCTGGTTCCACTTCTTTCAGGATCGTTGTTATCCTATCCTTCCATCGAGTTCTTGGGCGTCCTCTAGGGCGTTTTCCTGTGGGTTGAGAGTGGAGGACTCTGTTTGGAAGGGATCCGTCTGCCCGTAGGATGTGGCCAAACCATTGGAGTCTCTTCTGCGCCAATATTCGTCCAATGTGTGGCTTTCCATACCGCTGGTATAAATCTTCTTTTTTTCTTCGTTCCCATTTACCTTCCATGGCATTGTAGATGGGTCCATATATCTTCCGAAGTACCTTCCTTTCAAATGCACATATTGCTTCTTCTGCTGTTGCTGATGTTGCCCAAGTTTCACAGCCGTATAAAAGTACTGGTCTCACCAGTGTCGTGTATAGGTGGATCTTGTTCTTCTGCGATATCAGCCGAGATCTGAAAAGATTGTTCAGGCTAAAGAACATGCGATTAGCATTTGTTATACGTTGCTGTACTTCTTTCGTTACTTCACTTCTATTTGTTAGTATGGAGCCCAGGTACTTGAACTCTTCAACTCGTTCGAAGGTATGCCTGTCGACATCAATGGAAGGAGGGAGATCTCGGCGGCGTGATACAACAAGATATTTAGTTTTTTCCTCGTTCACCACCAGCCCAATTTTCTCTGCATTGTGGAGGAATCGGGAAGTATCCCTGCGTACTTGCTCTAGAGTGTCGCCAAGGATCACAACATCATCAGCAAATGCCAAGATTGTGTCTGCTCCCACCATCTCCATCTCTCTGGTTCGACAAGTGTCACGGCTTACTTTTTCCAGGGCCAAATTGAATAATATTGGCGCCAATGGATCTCCTTGTCTCAATCCATTTTGTATACTGAATGATGGTGATAGTTGATTACCAAACCGCACTTGGGCCGTAGACTGAGAGTAGCAAGCAGCAATTAAGCGGATGTATTTTGATGGGATGCCAAGTTCCTCTAACGTTTCCCATAACGTGGCGCGGTCAATGCTGTCATAAGCTTGTCGAAAATCGATGAAGATGAGGTGTAGATCCTTATTGAATTCGTAGAATTTTTCTATCAACTGCCTCAGAGTAAATATGTGATCAATTGTCGATCGTCCAGCAACGAACCCACATTGATAGGTCCCTACAATTCCTTCAGCCAGTGGTTTCATGCGGTTTAGTAGCAGTGTTGTAAAAACTTTGTAGCCAATTTCAAGTAACGAAATCCCTCGGTAGTTGGATACATGAGTAGCATCTCCCTTCTTGAATATGGGACATATGATTGCTCCCTTCCATTCCTCAGGAATAACTTCTGCTTCCCAGATGGTAGAAATTAATCGTTTCAAAGCACCCACCAGTGTTTCCCCTCCCAAGCGAAGCATCTCAGCTGTGATACCACTACCTCCTGGAGCCTTGTTGTTCTTGAGTGCTTTTAGGGCAACACTGATTTCTTCCTCAGATGGTTCAGGGACTTCAACTCTGTCAAAACGGGCATCCGTCTGTGTTGTCCCTACTGGTGGGTTGTCGGGATTCAATAGGTTTTCAAAATGTTTTTTAAATAGGGTTGCTTGCTCTTCTGGCGGTACAACTTCACCCGTCTCATTCGTTAGGACCAATGTACGTTGTCTGTATGCGCCTCTGGCGAATCTTGAGGCCTGGAAAAACGAGCGTGACGACTTTGCTTCTTCGACTGCAATCAACAGACTTTTGTGGTGGTCCCGTTTCTTCTTTCTCATATATATATATATATATATATATATATATATATAATTTCGTGACACCCAATTAAACAAATTTCCTTTTTCTGACGAACACGCGTCCAGATCGTCCGTTCAAAACTCAGGCATCTCTCTCTCTCCACATCCACACTGCTGGCGGCTCACCTCCAGCTGTGCAACACTATGCGCTGTTTACATCCAACTGCCCAACACTGCAATAGCGAATATTCCAACAATGCCAACCAGCCACAGACTGCACACAGCACAGTCAGTGATTTTCATACAGAGCGCTACGTAGAGTTATCAACATGAAAACCTAAACAGCCTACTTACAAGTATACATACAATCTTCAAGCCTCTTTACTCTGTCAACGCTCGTAACTGAGTACATGGGCAGAGGATTTTGGCCATTATCTCAAGGGTGAAGTGTCAGTGGTTTGAGGAGAGCTAGTCATTTGACAGAACATTTTCCATCCTCGCGTCTGAACGACTTATCGCCATCCATCGACATGTTTCAACCTGAATAATGGAGGGGCTCTGTTAATTCAGAAATGGGACTCCATGCTGAGTTGACGTACAGAAGGCAGAGGCCTGAAGCTCAGTGACCACTGAGTGGAAGGTGTCCGATGGGGAATGTTTTGCACTTTTTTCTTACATTCAACTAGGGAAGCATCGCACTACTCGTTATTGTCATCTTCTTCATAATCAGTATAGTCAACATATTTATGATCACCGTATTCACCTTCTGATTCAAATAAAGGTCTTAATTCAGATCTGTTGTAAATCATTTCTGCTAGCTCTTCAACAATGTAGACCATTGTAGAGTTGTTGTTGTCTTCTGAGTCCATTTGTACTTTGTCTTCAACAGCGTAGCCATTGTAGAGTTGTTGTTGTCGTCCATTCATAACATACAAAATTTAATGGCGATTAAAAAACTAAAATTACGTGTGAGTGTGGTGGAGCTGTATTCAATACACAACGCACACAGCATAGAGAATCGGCAGTTCATAAAAATCTTATCGCTGTTGAAGAGACCAGCATTCGTTTTCTTCTCTACAAAGAGGTGAACATAAGAAAACAAAGATGTGAACGACGGTGAACGAAGGTGAATGCTTGTGTTAACCTGAGCATTTTTTGAGATAAGTTTGAGCTGATAGATTGGGTTAAAGTAGAATACTTTTAGGGGTTTTAGATAACTGACTCATTTTTTCGCGAACCCCGAGGGGACCCTCAGGGTGAGCCAGAAAATGAGTCAGTGAGCCAGAAACCCCAAAAGTGTTCTACTGTCGTTAATTTATTGATGCATACTGTTACATCTACAAGTTACATTGTAAGTAGGCTGTTTAGGTTTTTATATTGGTAACGCCACGTAGCACTGGCTCTGCTGTGTTGCAGTCTGTGGCTGGTTGGCATTGTTGTAATACTCGCCATTGTAGCGTTGGGCAGTTGGCTGTTAACAGCGCGTAGCGTTGCCCAGTTGGAGGTGAGCCGCCAGCAGTGGTGGATGTAGGGAGTGAGATGGCGGAGTTGTGAGAGCGGATGATCTGGACAGAGACAGTAAATTTGTAAGACTGGATGTCATCAACTGATATATATAATATGACTTTTGAACAATATTAAGGTAAATACATTGTTTTTTTTCTCTATCAAAATCTTTCATTTGCTAACTATGCCTATCAGTAGTTAGTGCCTTCAGTAGTTTGAATCTTTTATTTAGCTGGCAGTAGTGGCGCTCGCTGTATTGCAGTAGTTTAGTGTTGATCAGAATAAGTAAAGAGAGTAATGTCTGAGAACGTTCAGTTTTGCTCAGCTGTTTGAAAAGCAAATAAGGTGAGAGGTTTATCAGCACAGTAATTCAATAATTTTTCTAACGGGATGTTTCAACATACATACTGAGTGTATTGTCATGTTGGAAAGTTTTTGCGTGTGTGCAGGGATAGACTGAGCTAGTGCACAATGCCACCAACAAAGGATGTCACAACCCCTCACTCACTACCCACTCCCTCCTCACCCTCTCAGAAAAATCTAGCTGGGAAACGATTGAGTCTGTGCTGCAGCTGAAGCATTGCATGACACGAAATTCAAATCAATGTCAATAACATAGGATTCCTTCACGCGGGTAGAGGCCACACTGCACCCACCAGCCTCCCTTCCTTTTTTTTTTTAGTTAACAGTCTTCTGACTGGTTTGATGTGCAACCTCCTCATCTGAATGTAGTCCTTGTTACCTATATCCTCAATTATTCTTATTATCTGAATGTGTTCCAATCTCTATTTCTCTCTACAGATTTTTCCCTCTACAGCTCCCTCTAGTATCATGGAGCTCATTTTCTGATGTCTTATCAGATGTCAGATCATCCTCTCCCTTGTCCTTGTCACTGATTTCCACACATCCCTTTCCTCTCGACTTTTTCGCACAACCCTCTTTCCTTACCTTATCAGACCACCTAATTTTCAACATTTCTCTGTAGCACCACATCTCAAATGCTTCGATTCTCTTCTGTTCCAGTTTTCCTATAGTACATGTTTCACATCTACTCAATGCTGTGCTCAGAAAGTACATTTTCAGAAATGTCTTCCTCAAATTAAGTCCTATGTTTGATACTAGCAGACTTCTCTTGGCCAGGAATGCCGTTTTTGTCAGTGATAGTCTGCTCTTGATGTTCTCCTTGCTCCATTCCACATTGCTTATTTTGCTGGCTATGTGGAGTTCCTTAATTTCAGCTACTTACTGACGATCAATCCTGATGTTAAATTTCTCGCTATTGTTATTTCTGCTACTTCTCATTACTTTTGTCTTCCTTCGATTTACCCTCAGTCTATATTCTGTACTCATTAGACTATACATTCCATTCAGAAAATCATGTAATTCTTCCTCACTTTCACTCAGGATAATAATGTCATCAGCGAATGGTGTCACCGACATCTTTTCACCTTGAATTATAATTCCACTTCGGAACATTTCTTTTATTTCCATCACTGCTTCTTTGATTCATAGATTGATCAGTAGGGGCGAAAGACTACATCCCTGTGTTACACAATTTCTTATCTGTGCACTACAACATTGATCATCCAATCACATAATTCCTTCTTTGCTCCTTCCTTCTTGCATATTGCACGTCTCACACAATAGCGTAGCCCTACTTTTCTCAGAGTTTCGAACATCTTGCACTGTTCTACATTGATGAACGCTTTTTCCAAGTCGACAAATACAGTGCACGTGTCTTGATTTTTCGTTATTCTTGCTTCCATTATTAACCGCAACATCAGAATGGCCTTTCTAGCACCTTTACCTTTCCTAAAGCCGAACTGCTCATCATATAACACCTCTTCAGTTTTGTTTTCCATTCTTCTGTATGTTATTCATGTAAGTACAACTGATGCATGAGCGGTTAAGCAGACTGTGCAATAATTCTCGCACTAGTCAGCTCTTGCAGTCTTCGGAATTGTGTGGATGATGTTTTTTCGAAAGTGAGATGGTATGTCGCCAGATTCATACATTCTACACACCACTTCCTCCAAAGATTTTAGAAATTCTGACGGAATGTTATCTATCTCTTCTGTCTTATTTGATCTTAAATCCTCCAATGATCTCGCAAATTATGATTCTAGTTATGGATCCCCCATCTCTTCCTTGTTCACTCCTGTTTCTTCTTCTATCACATCAGACCAATCTTCCCCCTCATAGAGGACTTAAGTGTACTCTTTCCGCCTATCCGCGCTGTCCTCTGCATTTAATACTCCAATTCCCAGTACACTCTTAATATTACCACCCTTGCTTTTAATTTCACCAAAAGTTGTTTTGACTTTCCTATATGCTGAGTCAATCCTTTCAAAAATCAATTATTTTTCGATTTCTTCACATTTCTATGCAACTATTTCGTCGTAGCTCTCTGCACTTTCTATTAATTTCATTCCTCAAGGACTAGTATTTCTGTATTCCTGAATTTGTCTGAACATTTTTGGACATCCTTCATTCATTGATCAGCTGAAGTATTTCTTCTGTTACCCATGGTTACTTCACAGTTACCTTCTTTGTACCTATGTTTTTCCTTCCAACTTCTGTGAGTGACGTTTGCTCTTCAATTGCACTGGCTACTGAGCTCTTCCTTATTCCTGTATCTGTAGCCTTAAAGAAATTCAAGTTTATCTCGTCACTCCTTAGTGCTTTTTATCCCACTTCTTTGCATATTGATTCTTCCTGATTAAACTCTTAAAGGTCAGCCTACTTTTCATCACTACTACATTGTGATCTGGGTCTATATCCACTCCTGAGTATGCCTTATAATCCAGTATCTGATTTCGGAATCTCTGTCTGACCATGATGTAATGCAACTGATATCTTCCAACATCCCCTGCTTTTTCCAAGTATACCTTCTCCTCTTGTCATTCTTGGACAGAATATTCGCTATTATTAGCTGAAATATATTACCGATCTCAATTAATCTTTCTCCTCTCTCATCCCTTATCCCAAGCCCATATTCTCCTGTAAGCTTTTCTTCTATTTCTTCCCATACAACTGCATGCCTGTCCCCCATGACTATTACATTTTCATCTCCCTTTATGTACTGTACTACCCTTTAATATCCTCATATACTTTCTCTATCTCATCTACGTCGAAATGTAAACCTGAGCAATTGTTGTCGGTGTCAGTTTGCTGCTGATTCTGATGAGAACAACCCTACTATTGAACGGTTCGTAGTAACTCACTCTCTCTCTCCTACCGTCTGATTCATAACAAATCCTACTCCTGTTATACCATTTTCTGCTGCTATTGATATTACCCTACACTCCTCTGACCAGGAATCCTTGTCTTGTTTCCATTTCACTTCACTGATCCCTACTATATCGAGACTGAGCCTTTGAATTTCCCTTATCAGGATTTCTAACTTCCCTGTCACGTTCAACCTTCTAACATTCCACGCCCCGACTCATAGAATGTATCCTTTCTTCAGCTATTAAATATTTTTCGCATGATCACCTCCCCCTTTGCGGTCCCCTCCCAGAGATCTGAATGGGGGACTATTCTGGAATCTTTTGTCAGTGGAGATACCATCATGACACTTTTTTGGTTGCAGGCCACATATCCTGTGGATACACGCTATGTAGTGCAGTAGTTGTCATTTCCTTCTGCATCCTCATGTCTTTGATCACTGCTGATTATTCTGCCTTTAGATGCAGTTTCTCACCTCAGGGACGTGTGAGTGCCGTGACCTCTGTCTACTCCTCGGTCCTCTTCGACAAAACGTTTGACAGAACGGGGGTTGGAAGAAGTCTTCGGCCACAAATTCTGATTATTAATCACAATTTCGGCTGTGGTGGGTTTCGAAGCAAGGCCTGATGTCGTTTTGATTACTAATAAATGACGTTGCCCCTAGACCATGGGGGCCACTTCCCACTTCCTACGCCATAATAACTGTAAGCAGTGTAGTAGTCCCCATTTTTGCCACCCCGCGCATGCAAAGTGCGTTCCATAAGTAATGCGACCAAATTCATAAAAAATCATTTATTGAATATATTCTTACAAATAGTCAAACATTTTCAAAATAGCACACTGTTGCGTCTATACACTTCCGGAATGTCCCTTAGAGCTGATGTAACATGCGCCCGGATGCTTTCAATCGTGTCCCAATGTTTTCCTTTCATGACTCCTTTTAACCGAGGAAACAAAAACAAAACAAAAAAAATCAGCGGGAGCCAGGTCAGGACTGTAGGGAGGATGGGGAACCAATGGGGTCTCGGTCCTGGCCAGGAAGTCGTTGGCAATGAAGGCACTGTGACTTGGCTCGTTGTCGATATGAACTTTCCACGTGTCCTTGATGTCGCTTCGGCAGCGCGAGCCCCACCTTTTCAGTCTTTTGAACACTTCCAAGTAGAAAGCTGAGTTAATTGTAGTCCTGGTAGGTACGAATTCGTGGTGTACAATGCCTCTGACGTCAAAGAAGATAATGAGCATGGTTTTGATTCTGGACTTGCTCATGCGTGCATTCTTGGGACGGAGCGTTAATGGGGTGTGCCACTCTGAACTCTGCTTTTTGTCCCAGGATCGTATTCAAAAGCCCACAACTCATCACGAGTGATAACTGAGTTTAAAAAGTGAGGATCATTTTCACACATTTCCAACATTTCTCAGCACCGAAGCACTCGCATGTGCTTGTGTTCGTCGGTCAACAATTTTGAGACGAGTTTAGCACACACTTTTCTCGTGTTCAAATCTTCGGTCAGAATGCGGAAAACGGTTGTTTTTGACATGTTTAGAGTTTGTGCTATCAATTGAAGGCTCAGCCGTCTGTCAGAGTTCAAACCATCGCGCACACGCGTCACATTTTTGTCGACTCGTGAGGTTGATGGCCGTTCACTGCGAGGTTCGTCGGTGATCTCCTCTCGGCACTCCATGAACGACTTGTGCCATCGGAAAACTTGTGATTTGGTCAAGCAATGATTCCCAAAGGCATACTGAAGTAATGGAAACGTTTCGGTGGTGGACTGCAAAAGTTTAACGCAAAATTTGATAGCGTACCGTTACTCTACAGAAAGATCCATTGTGCTGTGTTACATAAACTCAAAACGGGTTGACGGAAACATACGTCATAACTCTCCGGCAGCTCGCATCCCAATGAGACAAAGAGCGTTTTGAAGCTAACGCCCCTCTCCACGTAGCCAGCTGGTTACAACACGCTGTGGTGTATGTTGCGTCATAAAAAATTGGACGAGTCACTTATGGAGCGCACTCGGTATGTCTGTCATCTAGGGTCCACCACAGAAGTCAAAAACCTCCCAATGTTCTAGTTAAAGATCACATTACTAAATACTATCGACCGCAGACCGGATGTCGCATTCCTTTAATCTCATGGCCCCAAACAAACCATCAGGTGGCGACATTCTGTTGATCGGCGACTTCCAGACTCACTTCCAGTCTTTGTCTCTTTCAAGTTTCTAATTCCTGTTTGTGTGTTTCCAACGTCCCCAAAACCATAGACAGAGATTTTCATCTCTCCTCTGAGTACTGTGTTGCTATTGAGTAATGCTGGGGACAAAGGGAGAGATGTAATTTCGATATCAAAAACAGAGGGAAAGACTCCATTAGCAGTACTCTCTCAACCTAATTGTTTAACAATTTACAGGAGTCAAGGAGTTCACGTCAGACAATCACTACCATCTTATGATGATCCTTCTCTATAATAAAAGTTATTTTCAACGACTGAGTATCACAAGTAAATATCAAACTTTATCCAAATCAATTCCGTCACAAATAGATCATAGCACTAAATATTTCCGAGGTCTTGTATGCACTGAAGTTTGAGAACGCAAGCACCCTTCTCCACCGAAAATTTTCACTTTTTACAGGAGTAAAAAAATCCCTGTCGTAATCGCGATCGCTAAACGACCGCCGGACTACAGCACATGCCATCTGCCGCTCTTCTCGAAACCGCGCCGCACCACCGGGAGACAAGTGTGCTGCATGTATCGACCACATCAACAGTTAAGCACCAGTCGCTTGGCCAGGAAGAGTAGCAGCATGGGCACCCAGACATCAACCAATTAATTTATATGAGAGTGAATAATTGTCCATCACAAACACTTGCCATATTGATTCTTCTCACGCAACACACACGTCCATTTCTGTCACTGCTCTACCAGCACATTGTCTAGTTCACTAATCAGTTATCGAGAGGGCACCGCGAGACCCACCACTGGGACTAGTCCCTGGCTGCAGCAAGAGTCGACCAGCCCGTAGCCAGAATATTTTCTATGTGTCTGTTGTTCATGCAAGGCTAAGCCATCACTTCCAGTCAGGCACTGACAGCAGACATTGCAAAACAAGCAGCAGTGGCTAGGGTGCATACAGTAGTTCTAATCAATTCCACCCTAACATTGACCAATCAGTTAAAAAAATCCACTTTACTCTATTTGAAACAGTAATGTTATTGACCACATACCTCGAATTTCTGCAACAAAATATAGATTTCTCACTTTTATACGACTTATTTTGGAAGACAGAAGAAATTTAGTCATAAACGAGTTTTCACATCAGTAAAGTATTGTTACTTGTTGTGAAAATGCTTTAACAGTACGGAATAGGCTATATTTCCTCTAAGCATTCTCTCATTAGGAATAAAAGAATCTGACATATTCAGCTTAATATCTGTTAGGTTCTGCATCACAGGACTGGAACATGTAACACATTTTTGACTCATGGCAGAGTGCTAAGAACAAGCTCTACCTCTGTCACAGGATGCTTCCTCACTTTCAGACTCTCTTAACGTAACGAGACGCTTCGTCACATACCGAGTCTCTTAAAGCAACAGCACAGAGAAATTGTAAATATTACGTTTATACTGTGTATCATATTTCAAATTCGGTACTATATCTGACTGTATTGCGATGTTCATCTCTCCGTGCGTTGGTGGGAGATTGAAATTTCGTTAAAAGATCTTGCAGCAACAAAAAAAAGCCTTATTACGGCTCCCATTCCTCGGTCATATCCATGCTGCTCTATTCCTCACTTCCACCGGCCTGCTGGCACGTCACTGGTATGAAGTTAGTAGGCTAATTAATTAAACTGAGCCGGCCGGAGTGGCCATGCGGTTCTAGGCGCTATAGTCAGGAGTCGAGCGACCGCTACGGTCGCAGGTTCGAATCCTGCCTCGGGCATGGATGTGTGTGAAGTCCTTAGGTTAGGTAGGTTTAATTAGTTCTGAGTTCAAGGCGACTGACGACCTCAGCAGTTGAGTCGCATAGTGCTCAGAGCCATTTGAACCAATTAAACTGATCGTGAGGGTCACTTTGCAGGATGAGTAATTATTCTCCAGCTGTCAGATTACAATCGCCAGGTAGCTCAGATGGAATCCCTGGAGGGAAGGCGATATTCTAATTCTGTAAGGATCTGACATTTGAAGCCGATCACAGAAGGATTCTACCACAGCCAACGTACATTTCGCTTTAGGACCACAAGGATAAGATACAGGAAATTAGCACTCAAAAGGAGGCATATAGACTTTCTTCATCCCTCGCTCTGTTTGTGAGTGGAATACAAAAGGGAATGACTAGTAGTGGTATAGGACACTCTCAGCCACATACCCTCTGATGGCTTTAGAAGTAACTATTTAAATGTAAGTATAAATTTCATCTACCTACGAATATGTCACTGCATCTATTTATAGGCACACAAACCTCATGGAAGAATGTCGTCTCTTATTTATTGATAAAACAAATGACAGAACTACTGCTGCTGATTGTCTCTCGGTAAACATATTCATATTAGCTCCTAATTTTCTCACTGCAGTCAGATAGCGCGATGTATATGAGAGGTTGTAATACGTTTGTCCACAACACTTACCTAAGTAGTATAGAGCTCAACTCCCTTTTCGTCAGAGTAACGCTTGCCTGCTGTATCTCACAAATGCTCCAGTCTTCGACGTATAGCATTTGAATACACATGATTTCCACGAGTGAGAGATGTCCCCCACCAAGTCACAGGCCCCTGTTGACACGCTCGAATACCCATAACCTTCTGACAGCACTGTTCTATTAGTTAGAAGGCTATCTAGCCCTCCAGCCATCACATTAAGAAAAATAGCACACTAACACACAGGAGGAAATTCATGACCATGCAGAGTATACAAATAAGTTCAGAGGCACAACATCCACAATTCATCGATATCAAATCATGGTCTACAAATATCATCCTGATCTCCTTTAACATATTCCTATGATTACTATGTTAGAAACACGACAGTGTAATGGTTTCAAAGACTTCACTGAGAGCACAGTCTCTCTCTGTCTCCCCCCTCGTTATTTTTGTAACATCCAGTGGAATAAAACTATGACCTAGAAAAAATTCACTAACATCACCTGGTACAGTACTCGATAAGATAGTACCACGTTCTTCTATTCCAATATATCGAAAACAAATGCAGTCTGCATGTTGACATCTAGTACATGTGGTGATCCTATTATATAGAGAAGTATTGGTGCACCTGTTCAGGTGACCACTGATCAAAGTCGCTTGTGCAGACCTGTTTAAAGCTCTGTCACCTGGACTCTAGGAGGACCATATCCCAAAGACTGTCAGTTCTTGTGGCGTTCTTTCACGAGAAATTTCATACAATGTTTTCTGCTGTAACACATCCAAGCAGTGTACAACACAGCTTTGTGTCCCACCATTTTTTTCCACCATGACTTTCAAGTCTCTGTCAAGTGCTGAGCCAGCATTAACACGTTTCGATCCGTCAGCTCTCACAGAAAGCTGGACATCACATACTGTAAGTTGAGCTGCTCCCACAACACACTGGATTGTTGAAATAAAAGACAAAGCCAGTGTTTATAATCGACAAAAATTCTGAAGACATAGCAACATATGGAAACTGGAAGGGGTTTCAGCGTTGTGGAGTGTCTCTAAACAACTCTCCACAAGTGATGACCTCTACATTTAAACTCACAGTGATGGGGTATTAGATACCTCAATGCACTGTTTTTTGATGAGACCAAGAGCACTGACTCTCATATTACCAGAGCATATTTCACCAATGTATTTGATCATTTTTTCGGTGTCCTAGGTGGGGCATCATTACTGAAAAGTATTTGGACACTACGTCTTTCATTTTTGTGGGCTACAATGCACGTGGAACTAGAGCTTATTCTGCAGGACTTCAGCACATAGAGCATGGACAGTATTGGCCTTCAGTCGTTAATCGCACCAGTGGTAGAAGGGAATGACTTTCATAAACCCAGTCAGGCACGTAAGCAACGTAATTCATCCACATTTTAGTCATTTTTACCTCCATTTTACGAATTTCCCATCAATTTCCGTTATTTTACCAGGTTCCCCTTAATTGAAATGCATTTCACCCAATTACCTGAACTTCAAGAAACCAATCTCAATGACACGTCACGTCAACAAAACGTCTCATCTCGTCGATGGTGTGATGCTATCAGCTGATGACAGCACAGCAGGACTCTGAGTTTCTGTACCATTGCTAAACCACCACCCTCCAATGCTCTGTGAGGGCTATATACATGTGGATATATCATGAATCCTGTTACAGTGCATAGACCACCTAACGCAAATACTGTTTCTTGTCAAAACACTTTACAAATTCGGTAAGATTTCATTACGATTTACCATCTCTACCTATGTGGATGGGAGTCACAAAATATTCTTGCATTCATGGATCTTAAGAAAACTCTAGATAGTCTCTCAGTGGATCTTGTAACTGTTCCTCTGTTTTTAACCAACCCTCCTCGCAGCATTGTCTCTGATTTAATATGGAACTGACGAGAAGTAGAGCGCACTATACTTGCTACATTCGATATCTCCTTAAGGAAAAGAACGAGATGAGATCCACGTAGTCGATACACTTCGATACTTTTCTTTCAGGAGGAGCATAGCATGTGTTCCAAACATGCACAACCGATCAATGCCTGTGATACAGCATAGTAGTCTCATTCTAATACCACAACCACCGTTATGTGAAGACTATTCTGTACCAACCTTACTCGGTCACCTATCCATATACGCCCTATCTCTGTAGATGCATGTATGCTGAGGATGTTAGCACCACTTATTGGTGTGTAGTAGCTACAAACCTGATACATTTGAGAGTGTTGTGGTTATATAACAGACTGTGAGGAAGAAGAAGAAGAAGAAATGCATAGTTTATTCATGATGGAGTTCAAGATGGAAATATTTTTAAACATTTTATGAAAGTCACTTGTGCTGTCAATTCTGTAGTATCGTTGCAGTGTTTGGATTCTATACCAAGAAGATATTGTAATGAGAGAAATGATTATAGAACATAACGACGCACTTCCAAGGCTATATGGTTGTGCGTTTAAATACGCTATAACGTTAAGGCAGTGTGATTTCCGCTGTGTTAGTCATGTGGAATGCAAAGCTGTTAGTACCCCAATGCAGGAAATACATTTCCAACACCTGACACAGATTCACCCAGTATGTTTTCTATCCCACTCACTACGGTGAGAAACTGTAAGACGATAAAACTACTACGTGCTACATCAAAGGAAAGAAAAACATTGATTCTTTGTTTTGAATGCGACTATATAGCTTTCTGGCGGTATACTGTGTTCACTGTTCACACGTGATTACGGTTAAAAAACTATGCTATGCTGGCACCCTTCCTATAAGATGATCATCCGCAATGGAACATGTATGAAACCATGAGACTGTGTAAGGAAATAGACAAATGCGTGGTAGCGGAGTTTTACATGTGAAATTACACTTCACGCAGCCGTAACCTCGTGAACCGCAGACAGTCTCTTCCACACACAACATCTGTTTAGCAGCTGTATGCACAGGGTTTGCAGTACCTCACAAACCTCTGTCACTGACTTCGAATCACTGCAGTTATAGAACTGAAGACCAGATTTACGTCCAAAATGTGGCAGAGAAATGGAATATCTTGCATACACCGTCGTTTGTCTAGAGGTGGGTGCCGAAATAGGTTTTCCACCGGTCTGGTGAACATGATTCATCCCACATGCCCTGGATGTCCTCTGGTGGCTGTGGTACGGAGATCTTTTCTGTAGTCGATTGCAGGTAGATAGCGCTCTAAGTAACACCCATAAAATGCAATTATACATTAGTCGAAAGTGGGTTATATGAAATAGCTGATACACCCCGAGAGCAAAACGGAAAAAAATCGTCAAATGTGTGAAAGCGACCTGTTGCAACATTGCCTCTTTCTAGAATGCATCATCATTGTACTATTAAATCACACCTCACTATTGCCCCTCTCAACCGATTACTCCATCTACTTTCTATCATCCTTTAAAGCAGATCTACGTCAGATTAGAGGCAGGTGGTTCTCTTTTCCAGAAAATGATCAAAGACAGCATTAGCTCGTATGTATCCCTATTACGTAAATAGACACACAGCAGAACGTTGTTAGAAACCATGCATCATCCGCTCTGTAAGGTGTTTTTTTAGCTATCACTACATAGTTCTTATTGACAGAGAGTGCAGAGAAGGACGTTGTAAATACTGTTTGTTAGAGTTTGAAACATCTAAACAGTCTTGCACTGGGTCAAACAAACAATGCATTGTGTAGTTGTATATTGCAGTTCTCAAGCTTGTGATACAATGCTCTTTAACTAAGAATATTCTATAAACGTTTATAAGGTGGTTGCCTATAACTCTGGAATCACACCTGGGCTTGTGATCAAATACAAATTTATTGCTCTAAATTCAATAGTCAACTAAATTAACAAATGTATTCCAGCCATCTTCTAACTGTCTACGAAAAATGACTGTATCTCTGGTACCCAGTGCTTCCATGGCAACTTTTTCTCGTATTTCTCATGCTGTGATGTACTCATCCCTATGTGCAAGCATTTTCCTGCACCAAGCAGACATATAAGTTCTCCCTCATTCTCCCACAATTTACCCACATTTTTGTGTATTTTCTCTCAATTTATACGTATTTTTCGTTAATTTTACTAATGTTATGTCACTTCTGTTCATGTGATCAAGACATCACTCTTGCCATGTATTCTAAAATTGCTTGTAAATGTAACACAGTTGTGAACATGTAGTGCAACAGCGCTATTTTTCTGTATGTGTGTGTTTGCCCGTACCAATTTCATTCAACACCTTAGATATATTAATCGCAACGATCTATTTGTGGCGGAAACACCACTACTTGATTTGCATAATGTTTGCATGTGATCTCAGACGCTGAAAATTTGATCTATTTGATTCCTGTAAATTTTCGTACTATTAATTTGATAGTTCAGTGCTCATGGACTATTTTCCTTCTAGTTTTAATATCGAAATTGTATCAGCTCTCCCTTAGTCCCCAGCATTACCCAATAGGAAAATGGTCCAAATGGCTCTGAGCACTATGGGACTCAACTGCTGTGATCATAAGTCCCCTAGAACTTAGAACTACTTAAACCTAACTAACCTAAGGACATCACACACAGCCATGCCCGAGGCAGGATTCGAACCTGCGACTGTAGCTTTCGTGCGGTTCCAGACTGTAGCGCCTTTAACCGCTCGGCCACTCCGGCCGGCACCCAATAGGAACACAGTATTCTAAGGATAGATGAAAACGTCTGTCTGTGTGTTTGGAGACTTTGGTCCACACACAATCAGGAAGTAGCCACTTGAGAGAGACAGAGAGAGGGAGTTAGTCTGGAATTTCCTGATCAACAGAGTGTTACCTGATGCTTTGCTTGTGGTCATGAGACGAAAGGAGGCCATCATCTGGTCCATGTCAGCGGTATTTAGTATTATTATATGTAATTAGGACACTGGGCAGTTTTTAGACCCCTGTGGCGTTGCACAGATGACAGCCATACGTGTGGGGGACCCCAGAGTTATCATACGATGAAATGTGTGGGTTGACGGTACAGATATAAGCTCTACCCAGATAGAGAGCCCTGTTTCCCAATAACTGATTAAATAAAGAATATGCATTAACATATTACTGACATTGATTTGTATTTCGCGTTATGAGATACTTCCCTCCAGCATTGACTTAGCCTTTATACCACCAATTTTTTCTGAGGAGCGGGAGAATGCGAGGGGTGGGTGTGACACATCCTCTTGTAATAGCGACGGGCACCGGCTCAGTCGATCGCTGCACATCAAGGTGGGGACACACACAAAAAGTTGCCAACCAGACAACACCTCCAGTCTGCAGCAGTGGAATTACACAATTAATACACGTAAGATTGTGCATCAATATATTATTCACATTGATTTGATTTTCGTGTCCTGAGGTCCTTTCCAGCAAAGATTGAGTGTTTTTCCCTCCGCTATTTCTGGGAGCAGTGGGGACAGAGGGGGCGAGGGGTGGGAGAGTGGGACAGCCTGTGGTGGTGGCATTGTCCACTATCTCAGTCGATTCCTGTATGCCAGAGTGAGCACACTGAAAAAGATTTAACAACAAGGCAACACATCAAATTTGCACCAGTGTATTTACGTAATTATTACATGTAGGTATTTTACCAATGGTCTAGCGGTAGCGTCATTCATTATAAATCAAAACGACATCGGTCCTAGGTACGAAAACCACAAATGATTAAATTTTGATTAATAATCAGCATTTGCAGCTGAAGACTTCCTGCATAAGAAGTCACCCGTCATTCTGCCAACGGCTTTGTCAAAGAGGGCAGAGGAGTGGACAGAGGTTCAGGGCACTTTCGTGTCCTTGGGTTGGGAAACTGCCCCTATAAGCTGAAAATCAGCAATGATCAACGGTATGAGGCTGCAGAAGGAAATGAAAACCACTGCATTAAAGACACATAACGTGTATTTACAGCGCATGTAACCTGTAATTGAAGAAGTGTCATGATGATCTCTCCATTGGCAGTAGATTCTGGAATAGTCACGCATTAGGATCTCCAAGAGGGGCTGCCAATAGGAAGGTGACCGTGAAAAAAGATGGAATAACTAACAGAAGAATAACATTCCGGGAGACCAGGTGCGAAATGTCAGAAGCTTGGATTTGGTAGGGAAGCTAGAAAATCAACATATAGTAGAAATCGGTGAAGTTAAATGGAAAGAAGATAAGGATTTCTAGTCAGCTGAGTGTAGAGTAACATCAACAGCAGGACAAAATGGGACTCGGATTCGTTATGAACAGGGTGGTACGGCAGAGAGTGTGTTACTGTGAAGAGTCCAGTGGTAGGGTTGTTCTTATAAGAATTGACAGCAAACCTGCACTGACAACGGTAGTTCAGGTATACATGCCGACGACGCAACCTGCAGATGAAGAGAGAGAGAGAAAGTATTTGAGGATACTGAAAGTGTAATAAAGTATGAAAATGGAGACGAAAATCTAATAGTCATGGTAGACTGGAAAGCAGTTGTAGGGGAAGGAGTAGAAGAAAATGTTACAGGAGAATATGGGCTTTGGAGAGGAACGAGGAGGAGAAAGATTAATTGGGTTCTGTAATAAATGTCAACTAGTAATAGCGAACACTCTGTTCAAGAATAGTAACAAGAATAAGTATATCTGCAAAAGGACAGTTGATATGGGAAAATATCAGTAAGATCATATCATAGTCAGACAGAGATTTCGAAATCAGGTACTGGATTGCAAGGCATACATAGCTGCAGGTACAGACACTGATTACAATGTAGTAGTGATGAAGAGTATGTTGAAGTTTAATGCATTAGTCATGAAGAATCAATACAGAAGGAAGTGGGATACGGAAGTGCTAAGGAATGACGAGATATGGTTCAATTTCTCTTAGGCTGTAGATAGAGCAATAAGGAATAGCTTAGTAGGCAGTACAGTTGAAGAGGAGTGGACATATCTAAAAAGGCCCATCACAGGAGTTGGGACGGAAAACGTAGATACAAAGAAGGTAACTGCAAAGAAACTATGGGTAACAGAAGAAATACTTCAATTGATCGATGAAAGGAGGAAGTACAAAAATGTTCTGGCAGTCACAGGAATAGAGAAATACAAGTCGCTGAGGAATGAAATAAGTAGGAAGTGCAGGGAAGCTAAGACGAAATGGCTGCAGGAAAAATGCGAAGAAATCGAGAAAGAAATAATTGTCAGAATGACAGATCAGGATACAGGACAGTCAAAACAACCTTCGGTGACATTAAAAGCAAGGGTGATAGCATTAAGAGTGCAACGGGAATTCCATTGTTAAATGCAGAGGAGAGAGCGGGTATGTGGAAAGCTTACATTGAAAGCCTCTACGAGGGGTAAGATTTGTCTGATGTGACAGAAGAAGAAACAGGAGTCGATTTAGAAGAAACATGGGATCCAGTATTAGAATCAGTCTTTAAAAGAGCTTAAGATCAAATAAGGCAGAAAGGATAGATAACATTCCATCAGAATTTCTAAAATCATTGGGGGAAGTGGCAACAGAAGGACTACTCAAGTCGGTGTATAGAAAGTGTGAGTCTGGCAAAATACCAGCTCATTTCGGAAAAATATAATCCACACAATTCCGTAGACTGTAAGAGCTGACAGGTGCGAGAATTATCACACAATAAGCTAACACGCTAACACAGCTAAGCACGCAAGTTTCAGAAAAGAATTATATAGAGAAGAAAGGAGAAGGAAATTGAGTTGTTGTTTGATAACGATCAGTTTGTCATTAGGAAAGGAAAAGGCACCATAGAGGCAACTCTGACGTTTCTGTTGATAATGGAAGCAACACTAATGAAACGTCAAGGCACGTTCATACGATTTGTCGACCTGAAAAAGCATCTGACAATGTAAAATGGTGCAAGTTGTTCGAAACTGTGAAAAATGGGGCTAAGCGACAGGAAGATACGGGTAATATGCAATATGTACAAGAAACAAGAGGGAATTATAAGAGTGGATGATCAAGATCGAAGTGCTCGGATTAAAACTTACGTAAGACAGGTCTGTAGTCTTTGGCCCCTACTGTTCAATCTGTACATCGAAGAAATAATGATAGAAATAAAAGTAAGGTTGAGGAGTGGAATTAAAATCCGAGGTGAAAAGACATCAATGATAAGATTCGCTGATCACAATGCTACCCTGAGTGAGAGTGAAGAAGGATTATATGATCTGCTGAATGGAATGGACAGTCTAATGAGTATAGAATGTGGATTGAGAGCAAATCCAAGGAAGACAAAAGTAATGAGAAGTAGCAGAAATGAGAACAGCGAGGAACTTAACAACAGGATTGATGGTTACGAAACAAATGAAGTTAAGGAATTCTGCTACCTAGTCAGCAAAATAACTAGCGACAGATGGAGCAAGGAAGTCATCAAAAGCAGACTAGCACTGACAAAAAGGACATTCCTGGCTAAGAAAATCTACTAGTATCAATCGTAGGCCTTAATTTGTTCCCATCAGTTTTTCATTAGTGGGGAAGGGGAAGTGGGAAAAGGGGATGGGAGATCTGGGGATTTTGCAACAGAGGAGGGAAGTATTAATTCATCAGTTTCATGAATTATCCAATGAATTTGATATAAAATGTGAGCTTGTAACGCCGACATGGAGGGTTGGGTAATTCCCAGAGGGGTGGGGGAGGAGGAGGTACAGGGGGAAGGATGAGGCGTTTCTCAGAAGTAATGATTATCCCCAGGATGTCATAAATCAACTACCAGGTATTCATAAGTCAGTTAGCATAACAATGGATATGCCATCGATGTATGCTTGTCCCTGCATGTATGTAATGCACACAAACAAAATGTGTCAAAACAAACTTTGGCTTACTACTCTCATGGCCGTTTGGATCTTTGGCATCTGAGTTACATGATTCCTGTGTCAGCTGGATCAGTGGAGACTACCCGATGTGGAAGCTATTTCGGTCTGTTGCGAGGTTGCTACCTTGCACTTGGATTTGGATCATTGCAAAGATGCCTGTGATCACTGTGGTGATGGGTAGGTTTCCTATCAGCCAGTGGCAAAGGAGTGGACATGAGGGTGACTGTTGGATATGCCCGACCTACTGAAAGCATTGATTTGGTGATCGTTGACTTATGCTCCTACTATCTAAGAATTACAGTGTGCATGCATTTACATTCCCAATAGTTATGGTTTGTGTGTGAAAAGGCTATTCTGGCTGCTTATCCCTTGTCATCT
Source organism: Schistocerca piceifrons (assembly GCF_021461385.2). Classification (NCBI taxonomy): domain Eukaryota; kingdom Metazoa; phylum Arthropoda; class Insecta; order Orthoptera; family Acrididae; genus Schistocerca; species Schistocerca piceifrons. The sequence goes on along the minus strand of NC_060139.1, from coordinate 297,599,340 downwards.
GTTTTTGTGAACTTGGTCTCTTTGAAGTCATTTTATTGTTTATTTCTGACTATTAATAAATTGTCGGGTGGAAGCCTCTTGCCTGTGTTTGGCCGCTTATTTTAGACTCGCTTATTCTAAAATTTCTCCAGTTTCGCTAGGTGCTGTAATTTTTTTAAGCTTGTTAACTAGTAATCTTCATGTTACAGTATATCATGAGAACACATGTAGTTTATATTGTTAGTTCCGCTAAAAGGCACTCAAGCAAAAGAACTGTTAATTTTAAGGTGGTTCCTCTCTCCATCAGCAGTACTTAAACGAGAGCCTAAAAACTCAGCTGGCCAAGCAGCTTGACTACCAGAATGAGATTTTCACTCTTCAGCAGAGTGTGCACTGATATAAAACTCCTGGCAGATCACAACCGTGCGTCGGACCGAGACTCGAACTTGGGACCTTTGCCCTTCACGGGCAAGTGCTCTACTGACTAAGCTACCTAAGCAATACTTAGGACCCGTCCTCACAGCTTCAGTTTCGCCAGTTCCTCGTCTCCTACCTTCCAAACTTCGCAGAAGCTCTTCTGGAAAACTTGCAGAACTAGCATTCCTGGAAGAAGCGATATTGCGGAGACATGGCTTAGCCACATCCTGGAGGATGTTTCCAGAAAGAGGTTTTCTCTCTTCAGTGGAGTGTGTTCTGATATGAAACTTCTCAAGTCGTGCTTCGGTAGATCAGTCGGTAGAGCACTTGCACATGAAAGGCAAAGATCCCAAGTTGGTTTCTCGGTCTGTCACATAGTTTTAATCTGCCAGGAAGTTTCAGCTTGACTTCCGTTTGTGAAGAAAAAGAAGAAGTTCTTTCGGCTATAAATGAGCAACTGTTTGTAATAGATGTAAGCTTGTCATCAGCATACTTACTTGCATTGCTTTGTTTTTATAATTACATGCGATCTGTTTTACCTGCCGTGGATTTAGTGTTTTAACAGGCTGTTAATCATTTCCGGAAGTGTCTAACGCTTAAATCTGGAATGTATTTTTACTGCCACAGTATTGATCTTATTAAACATCTGTGTTTAAAGCTTGGATTTACTGTTAAGATTTCAGAAATATTTTTCTTAAAACATATTGTCTTCAAATTTTCTGCAGTGTTAATTTAGAGATTTTGTAAGTTGTGCCATCAGTTATTTTGCTTCGGAAAGAGAAATTAAATTTTGGTGGTAGTTTCTGAGACTTCTTTAAGATCATTTTTATGTGGCAATAAGTGGTTTATTTTTTATGAAATTTGTTGATAAAATTATAGCCCAGTTTCCTGCCACTGAACACCAGCTCACTACCACATTTCATTGGCAGCACAGCGTGGTTGTAGTCGAGTTGCCAGATTCTGATCCTGTCTAGTGGTAGGAACAGAATTTACCTTTTTTTATGATTGTGTGGTGGATTCCTTGTTTGTCCTACGATTTTCTCTGTTCTTATCGCTTCTTTCCCCTACAACAATGAGAATAATGCAAAGTCAAATTGCATCTATTTCAGAGTACATCTTGAAACGTATATCCCCCTCTAAATGGTTTTATCTTTTCAGAAGTGGGAGGAAGTCAAAGGTACACTACAACACCTAGGAAAATACTTGTGAAACCATCCTTCAAGTTGAGCACAGCTTTATTTCCTTTACAGAGCAACAAATGAAACATAACAATGCCTATAGCCGGACGACCACACCAGTTTTGGCTACGACGCACGCTAGGCAGCCTCAATGTGAAGCAGCCGATTTAATCGGTCAGCTGACGGAGAGTAGTGACCAGTCAGCCGAGCAAGATGGTTGTGGAATATGTTGTGGAATATGTTACGCGTTTTCTCTCATAACAAAAGTACTTCATTATAATTTTAAAAAATTATTTATCCATCATTCTATTTGCTTAATGTGCTACGGATTATACGTTCTATTGCATAGCTGTTGGATAATGAGGAAAATATAGTCACTCATCTGTTTTCATGCAATCAAATTTGCATGAAACTCTCGTTCGTAACAATTTACAGGTGTTGGAGAAAAGTCCCCTATGAAACAAGGGAGTACCAATGCTGTGTGTCATTGACAGAGACGAGGCATTTGGTATATCCGAAAATTTAATGCCACCAAAGGATGTTTTCCGAGTGGATGCTTGAGATTAATTAGCAACTGCTGTAGTAAATGCATGCCGTGTCTCACAAAATATTGTGGCGGGAAAAGATGGCTATAAATTTTAATAAATTTTGTACGTTACTCCAAAACTGGTAATTCCCCCAAGTCCTACAAGGTGTCGAAAGTCAACATGAAATTTGTTTCAGGAAATAAGGATCGTCTGGCTGCTTCGACAAGTGCACAGAAAAAAAAAAGGCAGTCGCATAAATTCTTCCTGGGACAGTTCGATCACAACTGGCAGCGCAGAGCTAGCTGGCTGTCGCAGCTGCCCATACGCGTGGTACAGTGCACACCACTTTGTTATTGGACTGCCTGCCTACTGTGTTTCAGATCTACTACATCATCGACTCAGCCCCCTTCATCTGCGTCTGCACCTGCCAATATTTCTCCCCGTCTCTCACTCCCACTGCTAACATGACACAAGAACTCTACGTATGGGTCCAATGACGAGAATTCAGCTGACAGTAGCTCTGAAACTTTAAAATCCTCTTTAGACTGCTTACACTATCGGAAATGTGTGTCTCCTTACTACAGTTACGCTATTCCTGGTTGTACTGCTATAAAATGATTGAACTAAGCAAGAACTCTGTGTTTTCTAATGATTCACAGCACCAGAATTTTAATACAATGTATCCTAAAATGTTTATGGAAAGCTGCTTGACATTTAGAGTCATCCATAGTGTCTTAGGATTAACACTGAGTGAGTTTCAAATAATGGTTCAGATGGCTCTGGGCACTATGGGACTTAACATCTGAGCTCATCTGTCCCCTAGAGTTAGAACAACTTAAACCTAACTAACCTAAGGACACCACACAAATCCATTCCCGAGGCAGGATTCGATCCTGCGACCGTAGCAGCAGCGCGGTTCCGGACTGAAACGCCTAGGACCGCTCGGCCACAACTGGCGGCTGAGTGGGTTTGCCGTTAGAATATTGAGAGCTGATTCCTTAGGATGGGGCTGGATAAGGTTCCGATTGTCGATAGGTCCGTAATCAGTTACTCTCGATTGTACAACAAATACGTACACTTTATTTAAAGAAATTAAAATTTTAATACAATCTCTTTAAAAAAAAAAAAAAAAAAAAAAACACAATTGACTGTATAACGGCTGAAGGCCTTGTCACAAAAAAACATCCACAATTTTAGGGCCGAAGCCACCAACAATAACCTTAAACAACAAAGGTCTGAGGCCTGAATTAGAAGTCAGAAGAACAATTCCAAATAGCACATACCAAGAAGGTATGGCCGGAACAATCGAAAACAAGATCGGTTTTATCGATAAAATCAAATCCCAAACTCAAGTCAACTGGCAGCTTCTTAACCAATGCCAAAGACATGGACCAGGAGAAATCGCCAACCGAGAAACTCCCTCGGACCCAACCATGCAGAAGCAACACCTGGCCATTGGCAACTCGACATCTCTACACCGGAGAAGGGACCTACCGAAGTCTCGCAAGGTGACCAAATTCAAGAAACCATTCAAAGCTCAACAACGAAAAAGAGCTACCAGAATCCAAAAGGGCACAAGTAGCTTCGCCACCTACCCGGAAACAAATTTAAGGCAGAGGCGGTGATGATGGGGCGGCGATACCGGTACATCAATGTTCAAAGCCTCGATTTCGAAGTCGCTTCCCAGTCCGGCGTCATTTATTGGCTCTGGTCGCACGCGGTTGAAGGCCATAACGAACTAAATCACCTGTCTGACCACACCTGAAACCAAGTCACGGTTCCGTCTTAGCAGCCTCCACCTGTGTCGCTCATTCGGAGTTTTTCTTGACAACGCCCGCGGGCTGAAACTTAGCCTCATGGCATCCCTCGTCAGCAAGCGGTAACGCAGATATCGCTACATCGGTGGCACAAAGTTCTTCCCAGTTTGAAGGACGGTCACAAAAAACAAATTGCGACTTACCCACGGCACGCATTCCACCTAGGACAATAGAAACCAACAGCTTTTCTGGGAAATCGACCAACAAGGCCAAGCTGGCAGTCTTGACTCTGTCCACATTTTGATGTAACTCCTCTTTATCTTGCTGCATCTGCCAGATACAGGGACACTTGAGCTGTTTGCGAACCCTCATGGTCAATCTTTTATTAATTACCGACTGCCTCAATTGCTGCAAAGCGAACTCCTCTGTCATGGCTCGGGATACGAGGGTCCTCAATTCGCCTCTAACTAACGGATCTGCCAGCTTAGAATGACATTATGACATGAAAAGATTTCATTAGGTATGTGGTTTGAGAAGTGATGATAAAGTGAAATCACAACGAATTATTTGCAAAAACTGCAGTGGAATTGATGATACTTCGATTTCTGCTGCAGAAGACTATGAGCTGAAATTCATATACGCAAGACATAATTAAAGCCGAATTCAGGAGTGCGTTGTTTGTGTAGGACACATATTCTTTACTGTCACACTCGTAGATCTCTGTAAATGAAGGCTTCTGATGAGACGTTTGAAAATATAGTTGTTCTGAAATGTAATTTAAAAGAAAAGAAATGAACATTCGTTTGATAACTGACCAATAACTGGAACTATAAATGGAACTGAATTTCAGATTTAACTTTTAGCTGGCCGGTGTGGCCGTGCGGTTCTAGGCGCTTCAGTGTGAAGCCGCGTGACCGCTACGGTCGCAGGCTCGAATCCTGCCTCGGGCACGGATGTGTGTAATGTTCTTAGGTTAGTTAGGCTTAAGTAGTTCTAAGTTCTAGGGGACTGATGACCACAGATGTTAAGTCCCATAGTGCTCAGAGCCATTTTTTTTAAACTTTTATCCTACACACTTTTTATGCACAGTTGACGAATAAGTGTTTTTATTCATATAATTGCATAATTCTTCCAATAATATATGTTATTCACGAATAACCGATAGTATTTTATATCGATATTGGTTATTCGTCATTCGCATAAATTTTACACAAATCTGGTGCTGATGAAACGCATCGTGCATGCTCACACTGTGAATTCGCAGCCTGTGTGTGAGCACAGGTGTGTGAAATCCCGTGGCTCACGTGCCTGGCCGGCCACGCGTACATGCGCTCACGCTGTTGTTCCCCTTCCTGATCTACATGGCTGATTGACCAGACTTTTGGGTTTTCGGCATTTCTTTTGGTGCTAGACTAGAATCAGGCCTTTAACCAAATACTCTTAGCGGAGTAGTCAAAGCTCTCCACAGCGTTCTGTACGCATTGGAATTTGTTTGAACATGACTGTGCCCCTTTTGGTTTGGCAACAGGTGCTGCAGGTTTGTTCTATCTTTGGGATTCTTTTTTCAGTCACCTACATTTTAGGATGATGATGTTACTTATAGTAAGACCTTCGAAGACCACGTAGATCGCATACGTCAGGTCTTGTGCCGACTATGGGAGGCGGGATTGACAGTTAAACGGTCAAAAGTGACATAGCAAAGAAGGAAATTTTCATTCCAGAGTCACATAACATCCACCAATGGTGTAAAGACACACCAAATCCGCATTAAAGCCATCCAACAGTTTCTGATGCTTAAAAATAAGACGAATTCTGCTAGATTCATCAGGATGAACAACTTTTCCTATCAATTCGGACAGAATTTCGCACCGGTGGTGGCCCCCCAAAACCAGCTGATGTGGAAGGGAGAGAAGATCGTGTGAGGCAAATCTCAGCTAGTCCCACGAATGCTCTTAAGATGGCGTAAGCTATTGCGCCAGGGTTGTCCATACCGAATTTTGAGAGAGACTTAATTCTCAAAATCGACGCTTCCAATTCTGGATTTTCCGCGGCTCACCTTAAGGAAACTGGAGGTGCAAGACGAACAAATGACTATGCCTCGAGAGTGTTGTCCCCTGCTAAGAAGAAGTATTCAGCGTATGAATTACACGCTCTGGATGTGGTATTCGGATTAGAGCCCTTCAGGTTTTAACTTGAACATAAATTGTTGTATTTGAAGACTAACAATCAAGCGTTGTCGTGGGCTTTGCCACGACGTCACAAGAAGGAGCCTGTAGTAAGGAGGGCGGTAAGAATTTCGACGTTCCGTTTTTGGGTGTGGCACATTGCAGGGACGTTCAAAACGTGTGTGAAATCCTATGGGACTTAACTACTAAGGTCATCAGTCCCTAAGCTTACACACTACTTAACTTAAATTATCCTAAGGACAAACACACACACCCATGCCCGAGGGAGGACTCGAACCTCCGCCGGGACCAGCCGCACGGTCCATTACTGCAGCGTCCCAGACCGCTCGGCTAATCCCGCGCGGCTTGGAGGGACGTATAATGCTCCTGAGGTTTTAGGGCCCTTTCGGGTCGTTAGAGCAATCTCCCCAGTCAGTTTCTTGATTGAGGATTCATCTTCACTCTAAGTTATTAGTGCCCATGGAAGTTAGCTTAAAGTAGTCATGGTAGCCAGGATGCCAGGGTGCAATCCAGTCCGTCGTTCACAACACACCCGTCCCCTCAATGTTATGGTGAGGGAAGAGTATTGTAGCGTGCCCGTATATCGTGGCGCAATACAGCATTGATAGATACTTCTGGTTATCAGCATCATGGTCGGTGCTAGCTAGAGTCGGAGGGATTTTCCTCCGTCAGAGGCGAGAACAGTGACGATTAACTGTCTTTCAGTGATCGGGTGTCAAGCGGTTTGTGTGGCGACGGCGGATAGTCAGGCTGTAGAGATCATGGTTCGCTGCTTATTTGGAATGTTAGAGTGAGTTACGTGATTCCTGTCTCGAATGGATCGATGGAGAATGCCCGATGTGAAAGTTATTTTGGTGTGTTGCTTAGGCATCTACTTTCACTTAGTTTCTGAACATTCCGAAGAACATTCCGAAGACAACTGAGTACACTGATTTGTTGGTTTGGTTTCCATCAGCCAGTTACAAAGGACTCGACTGTGACTGGTGGATATGCCCAACTGGATATGCCCAACCGATTGCAACCACTGATCGGGTGATCTTTGGCTTATGTTCCTATTCCTTGAGAATTAACCTGAGCATTCAGTTACCGTTCCGCTGAAAGGAATGGTTAACCGTAAAGTGGCTGCTCTATCAATCAACCGTTATAGTTCCTATTTGAAAAGGCTATTCTCTCATTTTGAATCCTCCTTATCCCTCCTCGTCTCTAAAGCGATTTTTGTAAACCTCTGATGCGATTCTTTCAAGTCATTTTACTGATTGTTTTTTACCATTAATAAACTAGTACTGTAGAAGCCTCTGACCTGGGTTTGACGCGATAAATGGCGTTATCTAATTAGGCAGAGCATAACGTGATTTCAACGCACAACTCGCATATTCTAAAATTTCTCCTATGTCTTTAGGTGCTGTAACTTTTTCGAAACTTGTTAACTAGTAACTTAAATGTTAAAGGATAGCTTTAGTTCACATGTGGTTTATATGTTTGGTTCCGCTCGTAGCAATGGTTAACTGTGAAGTGTTGTTTCCATGGCTCTCGGGTGTCCAGCTGGCTGCGATCGTTGAAGTACACGATATTTATGTGAATAGCTTTTCCGCCATCATCAGGTGGCTCTGATAGAATGGTCTGTCTGCTCAATGTCGGTGTTATTTATGTCCGTCAGTCAGGCTTCGATTCCCTGCGCCGACGGTCCGATTGTGGCCGCCCGCTTTCCGGCTGCGAGCGTCGATGCTTCGATTGCGGCCGCCGACAATCAGTCTGCGGGCGCTGACCCAGCTCCGTGCCATCCCCGGCGTCGTGCCGGGTGGTAAAATGCAGAATCCCGTGGAGTGTCCTCGGCGGCCGTCGTGGAAGGATCTTGTGTCAGCTTGAGGCGTGACTTCTTGATGGAGCTAAGTAATGATTTCCATGCCTTTCTGAGTTGAAAAGATGTGTCTCGTTTTATGAGACTGTAAGTTACGCGAATTTCAATGGCCCCCTTGAAGATCCTGTCACAGTATAAGCTGATAGGGGCCATAATCTCGGTCTCTTCGTATTTCGCGTTGTGTCCAGTTTCCAAGCAGTGTTCTGCCAGTGCCGATTTATTGGGCTGGGCTGGCGCGTGTGACGTTGGTGTTCTTTGGAGCGGTCTTCGACTGTTCGGGCTGTTTGACCGATGTAAGATTTGCCGCAACCACGTGGAATATTATATACGCCCGCTATCTTGAGGCCAAATAGGTCTTTCACTGTTGTCGTAGCGGCCCCTTAATGTTAGAGGATACGCAGAACCGACGCGAAAAATGGGTTGGCGAACCCCTGTCAAGAGTGAGGAGATAAACATCGACAATGGGCGGAAATAATAACAGACTTTCCAAATAAACAGATAACTACATCGCCAGACAACATGTGACAGTGTTTCACCAACCGGAACTCACATGACTGTTGTAGCACTCCGCCGACTTGGCTTCATAAGCATGCCTAGACCGTCAGACCGGCAGTGTTTACCAAGTGCTAAGAACAGCTCGATTATAGCGTTGTACTCACTCCCCGCAGTTTTGTAGTAGCACTTTGTCTTTTGCAGAGTAGATTTTGGTCAGTATTTTCTTCCATTGCCTTGTTTCCCTATCTGGTTTGCCACCACAAAAGTTGTGGATTTTTTTTTCTTGCGTTGAAACTTAGTGTATGCCAAGAAGGCGTTTTTCTATAGTTATGGTAAAGTGTGTTCAAATTCACTGCTAGTTCTTTCGTGCCGACCGCAGGACGCTACAGTTATTGGTGACGAGGATAAGATTTTCATTTTCGAACGGAATGGCCTCCTCCGACAAGCTTCTTCAGTCCTTGGTGGAAACTCTACAACAGACTCAGGCTACGCTCTACGGAAATTCACTCTCACTCACCAGCGTTGCAAGAGGTAGCTTATAGAGTTGATTCCATCGCCGGTAGGTTGAACACTTTTCACGTGGCTCCACCGACGTTTCCGGCTTTCGATCGGTTTGTCGAACCATGTTCAGATTATGCCAAACGGCTGTAACAACATTACCGGCACATTGGATGCACGACCAAAATCTAAGTCGGGTCATTTTCCTGGCAACAGTCGGTCCACGGGTGTATCGTCTAATGCAACAATTGAACCCTGAGCAGCCCCCTCGGGATTTCTCATTTACTCATATTAAGGGCTGCCTTTTTGAGTCTTTGACTCACAAATACACATCACTTCCACCCGTCAGACTTTCTCTTCTTGTCGAAAGTCCCCAGGTCAGCCTTATCGGGATTGGAGTACGACGTTCCGAGGCCTCTCCCGCGATGCGCCAACATTGCCTGCAAGCAGTCTTACGCCTCTTCGTTGATTCACGATACGGTCGTGTTTCATGCACCAGACGAGTGTCTTCGGGCTGATATTTTGAAGTTACAGGACTCGTCCCTCGACGCCTGTCTGCTGATCTTTCGTTCGTTTGAACGGTCTCACCGGCTACAACCACCGCGTCTTGATCCAGCTGTTTCCGCGGCTAGCCAGTTGCCTAGCGCCGAGAGAGAGTCTCGTCGATCTGTTGGTCCACTCCGTGACAGGACGCCTTTCACCCGGCTTCCATCCTGTCCGGACTGTTTCCGGACTCACCAACGGTCGGAGTGCTCCCACTGGCGAGCAAGATGCACGACTTGCAGCCGAGCGGGCCACATCGCCGTGGTGTTTCAGGCCTCGCAGGAGCATCTCGTGGATACCACGCTTCCTGCGGACACACAGGCTCGTCACGAACCGTCACCTCAGAACCTGGAGGCCTCGCATTCCATTCACGGGCAAGTATTCTCCATCATTCCCCCAGTCGGGTGCCCGTTTCCTCCTTGCCTTGGAGGTTGCACATACTGTGGTGGTCTTCCAAATTGACACAGCATCATCCGTTTCTATTGTGGATGGTGCCACACCCCAACACCTGGGCTAGCCTTTCGCAGTTTCAATAATCGCTCTATATCAGTAGACGGCGTTTTTTTTCACACAAATCTCTTACAATGGTCGTCCCTTCACAGCTCAGTTGTTGGTGGTCGGAATCTGCAGGACGCGGTACAGGCGGCGTCGATTCTCTCATCAGATACCTCCTCGCCCCGTTGGTCAGGAAGTACGAAACATTGTTCTCAAATTCCACACCAGGTGTGATGTGTTTCACCGCGCATGTCCAGCTTCTTCCCTCTGCTGTTCCTTTTTTTTTAATTTTTTTATTTATTTTTTATTTTTTTATTTATTTATTTTAGGCGCCTTCGTCCCCTTTGCTCTTGCAAGACGAAGGCACCCTTTCTTCCATCGAGCACAGTCGTTGGGCAACGCCTATCTTGACAGTCGAGAAGCCGAATGGCGCTTTACGCATTTGTGGCGATTTTAAGGTCACGGTAAATTCTCAGTCCGTTATCGATGCCTATCCTGTCCCATCAGTGGATGACATACGCACATGTCTTGGGGGCTCGACCGTTTTCGCCAAAACTGATACGCGCGGTGTTTATTTGGAGCTGTGTTGGACGAGGAATCGTAGCAGATCCCAGTCATCAATACCCCGGGTGGCCTTTTCCAGTACAACCGCCTCCCGTTTGGCATCACCAGCGCCCCCGCCATCTCCAACGTTATTTGAACGCCTGAAAAGCCAGGTGCCTGGGCAACCAATTATCTGGACGATCTCATTCTCAGTGACACATCTGCGATGGACCTCATGGACAAGCTGGATCGGCTGTTTCAGGTTTTTTTTCCGAGGATAACCTGCGTTGCCAGAAAGAAAAGTGTGCCTTTTTGCGCGAGACTTCAGCTATCTCGGGTTCACTACTGAAGCTCGCGGCAGACACTCCTCTAAGAAGTGTGTCGAAGTGATTCAAAACCTGCCTCCTCCCACCAATGTGAAGCAACTGCTATCTGTCTTTGGTCACATCAACTATTATCGGCGTTTTATACCCCACGCCGCCGAGATTTCGGCTCCATTGATCGGATTATTGCGCAAGGGTGCGCGTTTGGTTTAGGTTAGGGCGTGTGAGCAGGCTTTCACACATCTCAAGTCAGCTCTCTCCCGCCCTCCTCGTCTGGCCGTTTATGATCCTTCCCTGCCCCTCATCGTCACCGCTGATGCCTCGGACTGTGGCTCTGGTGCAGTCCTCTCGCAAGTGGTCGACGGTGTTGAGAGCCCTGTGGTTTTCACATCCAAAAAATTGACCAACGCTCAGATCAAATATAGTGGAATTGAAAAGGAAGCATTGGCGCTGGTTTACGTTCTAACGAAATTCTGCGATTCCGTGTATGGTCGTCATTTCACGCTGCAGACCGATCACAAACCTTAGATTTCTTTGTTTCACCCAGGTGCTGCAGTGCCCACCCAGACTACGCGCCGCCTCTAGCGTTGGAGGCTCTTCCTTCCGACTTTCAACCTTGATATTGTCTACCGCACCTCTGAATGGCACGCAACCGCCAGTTTTCTGTCTCGGCTGCCTGCCGGGGCAGACTGTGAGTCTTACGCTTCCCCATTGGTTTGTTTAGATGTGGAACCGGACGTGGACGCAGCTTTGGACGCGCTTCTCTTGGATGCCGATACGGTCCGGCGGGCCACCACTCAGGTTCAGACACTGCAAGCCCTCAGCCGCCAAATCGTTGAGGTTCTGCATTTTTGGGATCATTGGCACAGTCCCTATTTCTGCAGTGGTGTCGAAATAGACGACAGAGGGATAGAGAAACAATTAAAATCGCTCAAAAGAGGAAAGGCTGCTGGACCTGATGGGATACCAGTTCGATTTTACGCAGAGTACGCGAAGGAACTTGCCACCCTTCTTGCAGCGGTATACCATAGGTCTCTAGAAGAGCGTAGCGTTCCAAAGGATGGGAAAAGGGCACGGGTCATCCCAGTTTTCAAGAAGGGACGTCGAACAGATGTGTAGAACTATAGACCTATATCTCTAACGGCAATCAGTTGTAGCATTTTGGAACACGTATTATGTTCGAGTATAATGACTTTTCTGGAGACTAGAAATCTACTCTGTTGGAATCAGCATGGGTTTCGAAAACGACGGTCGTGTGAAACCCAGCTCGCGCTATTCGTCCACGAGACTCAGAGGGCCATAGACACGGGTTCACAGGTAGATGCCGTGCTTCTTGACTTCCGCAAGGCGTTCGATACAGTTCCCCACAGTCGTTTAATGAACAAAGTAAGAGCATATGGACTATCAGACCAATTGCGTGATTGGATTGAGGAGTTCCTAGATAACAGGACGCAGCATGTCATTCTCAATGGAGTGAAGTCTTCCGAAGTAAGAGTGATTTCAGGTGTGTCGCAGGGGAGTGTCATAGGACCGTTGCTATTCACAATATACATAAATGACCTAGTGGATGACATCGGAAGTTCACTGAGGCTTTTTGCAGATGATGCTGTGGTGTATGGAGAGGTTGTAACAATGGAAAATTCTACTGAAATACAGGAGGATCTGCAGCGAATTGACGCATGGTGCAAGGAATGGCAATTGAATCTCAATGTAGACAAGTGTAATGTGCTGCGAATACATAGAAAGATAGATCCCTTATCATTTAGCTACAAAATAGCAGGTCAGCAACTGGAAGCAGTTAGTTCCATAAATTATCTGGGAGTACGCATTAGGAGTGATTTAAAATGGAATGATTATATAAAGTTGATCGTCGGTAAAGCAGATGCCAACTGAGATTCATTGGAAGAATCCTAAGGAAATGCAATCCGAAAACAAAGGAAGTAGGTTACAGTACGCTTGTTCGCCCACTGCTTGAATACTGCTCAGCAGTGTGGGATCCGTACCAGATAGGGTTGATAGAATAGATAGAGAAGATCCAACGGAGAGCAGCGCGCTCCGTTACAGGATCATTTAGTAATCGCGAAATCGTTACGGAGATGATAGATAAACTCCAGTGGAAGACTCTGCAGGAGAGACGCTCAGTAGCTCGATACGGGCTTTTGTTAAAGTTTCGAGAACACAGCTTCAGCGAAGAGTCAAGCAGTATATTGCTCCCTCCTACGTATATCTCGCGAAGAGACCACGAGGATAAAATCAGAGAGATTAGAGCCCACACAGAAGCATACCGACAATCTTTCTTTCCACGTACAATACTAGACTGGAATAGAAGGGAGAACCGATAGAGGTACTCAGAGTACCCTCCGCCACACACCGTCAGGTCGCTTGTGGAGTATGGATGTAGATGTAGATGTAGATCCCTTTGCGTAATGATTTGGACGTTCACCAGATTGTCACACTGCATGCGTTGTGCCACTGTGTCCTCGGCTTCTTCCATGCTGGCCGTTTGGGCATCGTCCTCACCAAATATCTGGTCTGCCGACACCTGTATTGGCGCAGTTGGATAAAGACATCGCCTCCCACGTGTCAGCCTGCACCATGTGCCAAACACATCAGGCAGCACCCCCACATCAGTATTTTTTATGGCTGGATGCAACTGCTCCATAGGAACGTTTCCATTTGGATTTCGCAGGGCTGTTTCATGCTTCCTAGTGGCTCATACTGATCGACTCTGGGTTGGGATACTCTTACGTCTTCTGCATGATGAACACCACTTCTGCTGAGACTATCAAAATTCTCCAGCGCCTCTTTGCTGTCGAGGAACTCACCAAAACTATTGTTATGGATAACCGTCCACAGTTTACTTTGACCATGTTTAAGCAATTCTGTACTGCCAATGCAGTTTCCCTAGTCCACACTGCCACATTTCACCCTGCATCAAATGACTGAGCAGAATATTTTGTGTGGATGTTCAAGACCCAGCTCAAGAGGCTGCTGAGCCATCACCTGCTGGAGGAGGCTGTGTTTCTTTTCTTTGCTACATACCGCGCTGCCCCCCTTGCTGGTAAGAATCCAGTGGAGATACTTCACGGTCAACCATTCTGCTCTCCCTTATCTGTACTGGTTCACGAGGCTTCTCACCCGCACGCCAACACACTCCCTCCGCGTCAGGCAGGAGGTTTGGTTGCGGACATTCTCTCATCCACGGCTGTGCTGGGCGCCTGCCGTCATCACCGAGCTCTGCAGCCAGGTGATGGTTTTTGTCTGAGATCGGTGGTTCCGCTGCCCCCGGGCATCTCAACCAGCTCCTCTCTGTCTGGTGGACCACGATTCCCTGGGGAGCTGCCAGCTCCTATTGCCGACTGCTCTGTGGCAGAACCCTGGCTTCCACCTCCGCCTCAGCCCCTGTCTCCGCCACTAGCTGTCTGTGCTGCGTCGCCACCGTCCGCCCCTGCTGGCCACGAGCCCATGAACGTATGTGGTGCTGTGTATTTTTTTCCCACAAAACCGACACGCAAGATAGGTTGCCACCATCTTTCAGAAGTGCGGAGAGAAACATCGACAACGGACAGAAGCTATAACAGATGGTTCAAATGGCTCTGAGCACTATGGGACTCAACTTCTGATGTCATTAGTCCCCTAGAACTTAGAACTAGTTAAACCTAACTAACCTAAGGACAACACACACGTCCATGCCCGAGGCAGGATTCGAACCTGCGACCGTAGAGGTCTCGCGGTTCCAGACTGCAGAGCCTAGAATCGCACAGCCACTTCGGCCGGCAAACTATAACAGACTTTCCAAATAAACAGGGAACTACTTCGCCAGAGAATATGTCACAGTGTTCCACCAATCGGAACTCATATGACTCAAGTGGCACTACGACGACCTGGCGTTATAAGCACGGCTAGACCGTCAGACCGGCGGTGTTTACCAACCGCTAGGAACAGCACCGGCCCTAGTATTGTATTCACTCGCCGTAGCATTACAGTAGCACTTTGTATTTTGTAGAATAGATTTTGGTCAGAATTTTCTTCCATTGTCTTGTTTCCTTATCTGGTTGGCCATCACAAGAGTTGTGGGTTTTTTGTTGTTGTTCTTGCGTTAAAACTTATTGTATGCCGTGAAGGCGTTTTTATTTAATTATAATAAACAAGTTGACTGTTAGTTCTTTCCTGCCGACCGCAGGACACTACTACTGACCCCAGTAATTCGCGTATTTTGGACGATGGTCGGAAGACCGTGCCAATTTTGTGTTGTTTTAGCAGTATCCCAATTTTTCATGTCACGTTGCCTGCGAACTGCGGAAAGGCAAGGCCTGGTTCCTCATCTTTAGACTGTTCTTTATCTGGGTTTCCGCTGTGTTTCCGTCGTCTGAGGGCTGTCTGGATCTGTTCATTAGTGTAACCGTTCTTGCAGAGCACATTTTCTAGGTGTCTGAGTTTTTTGTGCAGATTTTATTCGTCCGATATCTAGTATGCAATGTGAACCAGTGTGTTGAGCATCCCGTTAAGCTGTGCAGGATGGTGGCAACTCGAGGCCTGTAAATGTAAGTCCGTATCTGTCGGCTTGCGGTACACGCTGTGACCCTGTGTGCCATTTGATCTCCGCTCCACAAGTATATCAAGAAAGGGTCATTTCCCTTCCTTCTCGATTTCCACGGTGAACAGTATGTTGTCGTGGATGGAATTTACTTGTTCTAAAAACGTTTGTAGACGATCAGGCCCATGGGGCCAGATGACAAACGTGTCGCCCACCTATCGGAAAAATACACACAGGTTTCCGTTTGGCCGCTTGTACTGCCTCCTCTTCGAAACTCTCCATAAATAAGTTGGCTACCACTGGCGAGAGAGGGCTCCCCACAGCCACACCGTCGGTCTGCTCTTAGAATTAGCCGTCGTAGACGAATTAGGTGGATGTTAGTACGTGCGTGAAAAGTTGGTCTCTCTATCAGCCGTACTTAAGCGAGAGTCTAAAATCTCAGCTGGCAACCAGCTTGATTACGGTTCATAAACAAAAGGAAGGAGTTCGTTTGGAGCTACACGGGCATTTTGTCCACACGACTAATTGATTGTCATTGATGTAAACTTGTCATTAGCCTGTTTACTCGGACTGCTTCTTTTTCGTAATTACATGCGATCTGATTTACTTGCCAGTGGATGTGAGATGTTAATTGCCTGTTAATAATCTCTGTAGCTTTCTATGGCTTAAATTGAAAATGTATCATTAAACGCCGAATTGTAGACCTTATTAAACACCGGCTTGTATTTAATGTCAAGAGCTCATACAATTTTTCTTAAGATTGTTTTATTAAAGGTTATTTAAGAAATTTTGTAGGTACTACCACCAGTCGCCTTGTTTCCAAAAGAAAAAGTCACTAGTAAATTATTTTTTGGTGGCAGTTACTGAGACTTCTTAGATCTTTATGATGTGGCAGTATAAAGTTTATTTTTTGTTAAATTTGTTAGTAAATTGTGGCTCAGTATCCTACCACTCAACAACAGCTAACTACCGCATTTCAGTCTTACGTTGGAATACTAGTTTTTTGCAGTTATTTACGCTGTACAGGATAGCTGCATGTCCTCGTGAAATGTATAGTGGGTGTAGTTTGCCCTTGATTTCAGTTCTTCGCGGTACCAACGTTACAAAGCCAGGTAGTCTAACGTGACAAGGCCATGCCAGTGGATCATACAGGCTGTCTCCCACGCAACAACAGGAAAGCCTACTGCCCCTTTTCAGGAACCATGTCTGACCCTGGCCTCTCTAGCGATACCCTTTGAATGTGGTCGCACCATGGATTACAGCTGCCGCTCGCTGTGTCCGAGCAGTTCTAGGCGCTTCAGTCTGGATCCGCGTTGCCGCTACGGCCGCAGAGTCGAATCCTGCCTCGGGCATGGATGTGTGTGACGTCCTTAGGTTAGTTAGGTTTAAGTAGTTCTAACTTCTAGGGGACTGATGACCTCAGATGTTTATTCCCATAGTGCTTATAGCCATTTGAACCATTTGGTTACGGGTATCTGTGTCGTGTCGCACAGACGTACAAGCCGCACCATGGGTGCAAAGTCCAGTTTTCGTGGGGGGTTAAGTAGGAGTTGTAGTAAATGTTTTGGAACCTGTGCTTCAGAATTGAAAATAAAGTGAGTGGATTGGACGATTAATGAAGAAGTACTGAGCAATCCGGGGAGAAGGAAGTTTTGTGACCACAACTTGACCAAAAGAAGGGAAATGTCAGTAGAAGACATCCTGATGGATCAATGTATAGGTACTGTGGTAATGAAGGAAAGAGTGTGTGTGTGTGTGTGTGTGTGTGTGTGTGTGTGTGTGTGTGTTTGTGTGTGGGTAGAGTTGGATGGGGGAATGTAAAAAACAAGACTTCAGTAAAGAAATTTTGTTCTAATGGAAGTAGACCACAGTAATTATACTGACATTCAGATACAGTAGCGTGGAGAGCTGTATTAGATTATAATTCATATTGCAAAGAACTACATCACGTTCTGTCGTGATCCGTCTATTCCGTCCATCTATGTTTCAAAGCACATGATCGCTTTAGACCGTTGGAGGTTTCGACAGCCATGTAACACAGAAACTGGATTGGAAACATAAGATAAGGCGTCATCAAATGTTGTGTGTGATCATACTGAAAATAGGAAAAAGTGTCATAAAATGTTGTGTTTGATCTGACCAAGAAATGTTATACAGCCGTACTGTCTGCAGGAATAACTCTCTCCCTAAATTTCTTCTATATGTGCACATATATGAGGTTGAGTCAAATGGAAACCTTAAATATTTTTTTAAATATTATTTATTGAGCAGAAGTGGTACAAAGCTGTATCAATTTTCAACATAATCTCCCCCACGCTCAATGCAAGTCCTCCAGCGCTTTCAATGTGCATAAATTCCTTTAGAAAAAAATTCTTTTGGTAGTCCGTTCAACCACTCAAGCACCGCGTGGCGTACCTCTTCATCACAACGGAACTTCTTTCCTCCCATTGCGTCTCTAAGTGGTCCAAATATATGGAAATCACTTGGGGCAAGGTCTGGTGAGTATAGCCTATAAGGAAGACACTTAAAATGCCGGTCGGTGATTATTGCAACTGTTGTAGGGGCAGTGTGGGGCCTTGCATTGTCATGTTACAAAAGGACACCTGCTGACAGCAAACCACGTCGCTTTGATTTGATTGCAGGCCGCAGAAGATTTTTTAGGAGATGCACTGTGTATGATGCACTGGTGACAGTGGTTCCTCTAGGCATGTAATGCACCAAAATGACGCCTTTTTCGTCCCAGAAAAGACAGCACAACCTTCCCTGCTGAAGGTTCTGTTCGAAACTTCTTTGGTTTTGGTTATGAGGAATGGCGCCATTCCTTGCTCGCTCTCTTCATTTCCGGTTGGTGGAAGTGAACCCAGATTTCGTCCCCAGTAACGATTCTAGCAAGGAAGCCATCACCTTCTCGTTCAAACCGCCGAAGAAGTTTTTCACTAGCATCAACACGTCGTTCTCTCATTTAAGGAATCAGCTTCCGTGGCACCCATCTTGCGACACTTTCTGAAACTGGAGCACATCATGCACAATGTGGTGTGCTGACCCATGACTAATCTGTAAACATGCTCCAATGGCATTCAGTGTCACTCGGCGGTTTTCCTTCAGTATTGCTTCAACTGCTGCAATGTTCGTTGGAGTCACAACTTGTTGTGCCTGACCTGGACGAGGAGCATCTTCTACTGAAGTCACACCATTTGCGAACTTCCTACTCCATTCTAGACTTGCCGCTGTGACAAACATGCATCACCGTACTGATGAATTTCAATAGGTTTCACACCTTCACTACGCAAAAACTGAATAACAGACCGCTGTTCTTCCCTGGTGCAAATCGCAAGTGCGTAGCCATGTTTATACTAATACTGCGACGGTATGTGTGGATCTGCACTATGCTGCCACCTACAGGCCATTCAGCACTTTGTTTGTAGCACGCTTGCCAACTTACAGGATAACGGCGCGAAATTTCGATTCGTTGTTACAAATTTAAGGTTTTCATTTGACTCACCGTATTTTTCCCCACCACCTCTAACTCGGCGTTCTGGGAAATGAATGTATGTTACGTCTTCGTAAATGCAAATTGTCTACCTTATTCTCGTGGACTTCATGTGGTAATACAAATGCATGTAGAATGAACGTATGAGATAACTTAAAACTGGATAGACTATGACGTAGTCAAATCTCTAACCTCAGGCACTATGCAAAAACATGTCGAATTCAGTAAAAATGCAGCTTAATTCCCTATTCAGCAGCAAAATTGAATTGGAGTTGTCGGTAAGTTATTAACAACTTACATACTGTACCAGAAAAGATACGCTTGAAGATAAAGTTAAGAAGAAAATCGGCAAGTTTCAGCCGATGCCTGATAAATAGACGAACTGAACTTGAAATGAGGATTTCAGTTTGCAGTCTCTCACGAAGAGAAGCTGAATACCGACATGTTACTAACACACAACAGGCGGTTATCATTGAATGGGAGCCATGTTGCTGTGACAACTGAGAATTCGACAGAATGCGCGGCATGGAGAGTGTACAATTTAAACTAAAAGGCAGCAGCATTATAATAATACCACTGCAAACATTCAGTAAAATAGCTGCAACATAACCGCAAAGGCTTGAGTGTTACGTTTGCTGCCGAAGAAGTGATCTAGATGCAGGCAGTGGTGCCTAAAATTTCTGTGGTCTCTGACAAAACTTGAAGACATTGGAAGGTAAGCTCCCGATGTACGGTGATGTCAGACAAAGGGACTGAGATAAATCACTGCCTGTCGTGGCATTCCCTTACAACTCAATGAAAGAGGATACTTCATGTTTCACATCGTTCTTTGCATTAGGTCGAAACTGCGACTGATACACTGTTGCTTTTTCCAACGGACGATGTTTAGAGTGACTGAGTTAAGCACCTAACCACCAGGACCGAAGAAGCAATATATCCGGCTTGCATACGAATGCGAAGCCCAAGAGGAAGATCAGGAGTGCTAGAACGCAAGGCTTGGCCAGAGCCATACAGCTCGGTAGACTTGGTATACCTCCGGTCGCACTGTCGGACGTCACATACGTTCCACGTGAAATGAAAGATTACGGTCGTTCGTCAAGACGAGAAAAGCGCGGAGAAGTCTTCCATGCCCTCCCACGATGCCCTACAAGAGTCCTACGACGTTGATCGCAGCTAGAGGCTTTTCGTTCAAGGAAACTGGAGAGCCACTGCACCATGACAAGGCTTAAGCACAGTGTAAGGGATGTGACAACACAAGAGCCGAGTATCTGCCAGCGCTGCCGCACAGAGCACCACTAACAACGCCTTGCTAGCGCCAAACTGCTGTAGTCAGGTCCAATGAGCGCTAGTGGGCCTGTGACTTATTGTCTCTACAGGATATACACCTGTGGCGCCTGCAGCGCAGCGTAGGCATCAGCGAGCTACGTCGGTATTCGTAGTAAACGCGCTTTCAGTAATAACCGTGGTACTTCGCTGATTACCCATTGTCTGGTGGAGACGCCTGTTACTTCGAGCATCTACGTCACTGTGGCTCCCATTTAGCAATTTAATGGCCGTCGTCTACACGGAAAGCGCTCGTAATACAAGCAGTACATCGTTCCAAAGGTCAGAATGTTGGAGATACCAATGGATTAGAAAAGAACTACAGGTCAACTGGTCATGAGGCATCCATCAGTGTTTCCCAGAGACGCTGGTCAGGATCAAACGAAATGGTTAAAAGTCTTCAGCCGAGCCGCAGAATTTCATAGGTGGGATAACATGAAGTGCGTAGCTAATGTGTACCTTCACTACTCCGGCCCGAACTGGAGACAACATTTGGTGACAATGAGCACCAAGTCTGGTTAGTGGAAGAGCAATTGAAGAACAGGGCCCGACGTCATAGAGAAACTACACAACCCTACGCATAGAACTATTTGGACCTACGTCGCACTGTGAATCCGGATATGTCAGATGCCGACGACATCTCTCACTTTATGAAGGAGGTGGTGGCAGACATGTACCAAGTTCATCTGGAAAAGGATATCATAACAGTCGAGGAGTGCATCACGTGAGGCCAACGCATCAGAAGAAAAATATCCACACCAAAGGAGTATTGTCGACACCCAAGCTAGTTACAGAAGACCACCTCCACCTTGTCTCTCTTTCACTCCAGGTAGTGAGAGAGGAGCTGAAGCGTATTGTGGCTGCGAGAACAGCCATGCGTGGCTCGTGTTCGTTCCGTTTATTGTTTGTCGTGTTACTGTACTGCCGCCTCGTTTTCTTATTCCATTTACTAGCGTCACCAACTTCCTGCCTTATCTGCCCGTGAGTGGCAGCAGCAGCGCTTATCGGTAAGTGCTCTGTCGTATTACCTCTGGAGCGACCGATAGTATTTCCGGGTCGTCGTGTGTCTGGGAGTCAACAGGGCACGGAGCAGCAGTCGGTGACGGGGCAGCGGTCGGGGACGGAGCGCAAGGGAGGCACGGACAGCCTATACTTGCGGACCGCTGGCCACACACATGAACTGTCCGACGGAAGGAGATTGGAGAGGGAACGACCGCCGGTTGGTCGTTCTGTTGGTCGTCTCATAGGGCGACGTGTATGTGGTTCTTTGACCGTTTCTGGGACTCGTCAGTTGGTCATCTTACCGGACGCGGGTCAGTTCCTTCTTCGTGCAGAGATGTCGTCGCCGATGAGCAAGAGTTTCCTCTGCATGGATGGGTCCGAGCCAGGGTGCCCGGGTCGCCGTGTCTCCGAGTTCCGAACGGACATCGAGTTGAGTCGGGTTGCAGCTGCTGTGAGCTCCGGACAGCAAAGACTCGCCCGACCGTTGCCGACACACATAATTTGAGTTGGGACGATCTTGGTTGGTAGTTGGGTCGGTCGTCTCATCGAACGACGTGTAATTGGTCGCCGACCTCTTATGGAAACTCTGTGTGTGTGTGACTTGTCATTTTTCCTTGTTGTTCCACGGTGATTGGTTTTAGGATTGTCGGAGTTCTTGGTGCAAGTGTTTACGTGGAACTGTGTGTGCTTCTGTGATTTCCACTGAGCAGATGAATGTTGTCTGCGTACTAGAGTAGTAATCGGTCGGTTGCGACAGAGGGAATTGATTAGGTAGTTGGTTGGTTCGTCAACCGTCCCTAGGTGGTGCTTCCACCTGATTATTTAGTTTTACGCTTGGGTGCCTGTCTCATCTAAACTGTTCTTAAAGTTTCCTCACCAGGCCAACCCTTGGAACACTTCTGAGCACCACTGCTTGTTGTTTGTGACTGTCATTTTATTTTGTCGCAGGTACTGTGTCAGGCCTTCAGCCGTGTATTAATATTGCCTGTTTAATATATGGCCTTCAGCCGAACTTCATAACTGCTTTAAGATTAATCCTTCAGCCGTGTTTCATTTAAAATTCTTGTTGCTCTGCATTTAGGCCTTCAGCCGCGTTTGTTTCAGAATCTGTGGCTTTAATATGTAAATCCTGGTGTGTAAGCTTTCTCTTTAATTATCTTGAATTCTTGATACGGCCTTCAGCCGTGTTCTGTAAATGTTTATCTTAAGGTTGTCTTTTTATTATTACTGAGTAATTGTTTGGACCTTCAGCCGACAAGATACTTTCTGTTGTGCCGTGTAAAAGCTTATCTTTAAAGTCCGTCTTTTACTACGTAAAGAAAATTTTTTAAACTGGGATTTCAGCCGAAGAATTAACTTGAATTTTGCTTAATATGGCCTTTAGCTGGAATTTGTAAATGCTTGGCTTTTAAAGAATTCCCCTAGTTGATATGAAATATTATTTCGGCCTTTAGCCGAGAAGATATTGTAATTTTACGTAAGTAAGACCTTCAGCCGTTACTCTAAATCCTGCGTTTTAAAAGCAATCATTTAAACATATTCTGGAGAAGTTACTTGGGCCCTTATCCGTGAATTGATCTTTGTTGTTTTAAAGAGAAAACTATGCATTGGTTTGAGGAATAAAGTTGTATGTGTTCTTGTATAGCTAACAGTAATTGCCCTTGGCCCCTGATCCGCTCTGTCCTGCGAAGCCATATTTCAAGTCGGACCGAATGAGCAAGAGGTAGCAGCCATGAATGTCGTCACCATACGTCAGGAGGTAATCGAGAATTTAGGACGTGTCTTCGCAACCATTAGAACGTGCCAGCTAGAAGGGACTCCGTCAACACAAAACCATGACACAGGCATCAAACGACAACGCAGCATCCGACCAATGCCGGAACATTCAACCCTTCCGCCAAGTATAACACTCAATAGAAGAACTGATGTTTGGAGAGAGGACAACATGCCGAAGTGTCTCCACTGTGAATGCCCTGAATACGCTGTGCACAACTATAGAGAAAGAATGTGAGTTTCGACGACTACTAGACTGCAAGGCGCCAGTCAAGTGCAGATGATTTCACTGATGTGACAAAAGTCATGGTATGCCTTCTAATATCATGTCGGACCTCCTTTTGCTCAGACATGGTGCAGCACCTCGACGTGCACTGACTCAACAAATCGATGGAAGTCCCTTGCAGAAATATTGAGCCACGCTGCCTCTAGAGCCGTCCGTAATTGCGAAGGCGATGCCGCTGCAAGATTTTGTCGGTCGTTAAGGGAATGCCGTCGGCCACAGCGTTGTCCAGGGTGAGAGATAATGCCTCAGATTTGATATTCTCGGCACGCTCTTGACACTGTGGATCTCAGAATATCGAGTCCCATAACGATTTCCGAACTGGAATGTCACATGAGTATCGCTCTAACTACCATATCGCTTTCAAAGTCTGTTGATAACAGTCTTGTGGCCGTAATCCCGTAGGACACCTTTTCATATGAATCACCTGATTACAAACTCCAGCACCACCAATGCGCTACCCTTTTGTACCTAGTGTACGCAATCCACCGCCTTCTCTGTGCGGGCAACTTGCTGTCCCATGACTTCGGTCACGTCATTGTGTATTCGACCTATGGTACTGAGCCTATCGCAGAACCTCGCAGGATGTTCTCCCCTCCCCCCTCCCCTCCCCCCCCCCAAGTAAACCACGCCTCAGCCGTTCCCCGTCCACCAAAAGAGGTACGAAATGCTCCGCTATTCACCAAACTCAGGAAAACTAACGAAAGCGACCATTTAAGAAGGTGAAGCCGCCTGTGGAGCTGAGGCGGCTACAAGAGAAAATCCCCCAGGGACGACAGTCAACAAGGTGTCAGGAAACGTCATTGGCGTGTCATCGACGGCCTAACTGGCCGGGGATTAGTCGACAATGGGCTTCCTTTTCTGTAGTATCGAATGCTTAACGTCGCCGTCAGAGGTAGACTATGTTCAATGACACGAAAACGATTGTACTGAAGGTCACCAGTGCGAAACACGACTAGTCAACAGCAACATATATTATGAGAATAATTATTATGAGAATAATAATAAATGTTATGAGAATTATTACAGTACACAGCCCTTCTAATTTGTGTTTTAACAAAATTTAGGCATGACATAATTCTCAGACGATATCTTTCAAACAATTACACACTGTGGGAAATCAGACCTCCATATTGAAGAAGCTATTCCAATAATCACACAGTGCAAAGAGCGTTCTGGATGTTCGTTTGCCGTTAAAGGCGTTTCTACCCCGCCATACCATGTCGTATAGTTGATCGTTCAGTTCTAATCTAGTTTTCAGTCGGGGTTCTCAGTTACTCTCTGAGGCTCGTCGAGATATAGCTAACAGCGAGTGAAATGATACATGTTGTTTTCTGTCTTATCTTTCGCTTCCTTTTACCATTAACATGGTTCACATTGTTTTCCGTCTTATAATGTAACATGTAATTATGTTTTCCTTTTTTTATATTACAAGATAAAGTTCTTATTAATACGTCTATTGTTATGTTTTGGTACGCAAATATTTCTGCATTATTTGATCATCTCTGCAATTCTTTTATTAAGCACAACGTGTAAAACTAAATGAAATATGCCAGTCTTACATAACTGTGATGTGAGATTGATATCAACAGCTGCAGTCGAACAGAGGCAGTCAATGGGTGTAGAGTGGCGTGCTCCCTGCAAGTGCATACTATCGTTAGAGTGCAGGATGTTTCACAATGTTTTGACGATTCCAAATTTAAGTAACACAGAAACATCACAAATCACAGTTGAAAATATTACAAAAATTACATCAATTCTTCAAGCTCACTTATAAAACACTAAATCGGACAAATGACGCCATTTCGCGGCTAAGAGTACTCGAGACGTTTCGCTCAGTTTTTAATACATCTTTTGTAATAGCTACAGAAATCCCGGAAAAGTTATCATGACTTCGAAACTGTTGCAATCTTCTCTGCTGAGCAGAGTGCATTCTGACCTTCAAATAACCCCATAGATAAAAGTTCGGCACTGTTAAACCAGACGACCGAGGGCAGCCAATGATATAAACGCGTTTTCACGGTTTTGTGAGGGCTGGTTAACTTTCGGTTGGATGCAACGGCAGTTGCACGCTAGTTTATTACCCAGTTCAGTGTTGTTCTATGAGCTGGAATTGGACATCGACACTCAGATTTTAAATGCCTACGAAAGACGCTTTGGCCTGCCGTTGTGGCCGAGCTGTTCTAGGCGCTACAGTCTGGAATCGCGCGACCACTATGGTCGCAGGTTCGAATCCTGCCTCGGGCATGGATGTGTGTGATGTCGTTAGGTGAGTTAGGTTTAAGTAGTTCTAAGTTCTATGGTACTGATGACTTCAAAAGATAAGTCCCATAGTGCTTAGAGCCATTTGAACCATTTTTGAAAGTCGCGTTGCATGGGCATGACAGATTCGCCGTAGGCGAATAACACTACACTGCGAACCCACTATGTTACTTTGACCAGTTGGACAAGACCAATGAACTGTAGTGTGGGGCCGGCTGGTGTGGCCGAGCGGTTCTAGGCTCTTCAGTCTGGAACCGTGCGACCCTTATGGTCGCAGGTTCGAATCCTGCCTCGGCCATGAATGTGTGTGTTGTCCTTAGGTTTAAGTAGATCTTAGTTCTAGGGGACTGATGTCCTCAGATGTTAAGTCCCACAGTGCTCAAAGCCATTTGAACCATTTTTTGTTGTGTGGGATGCAGACTGACACTCTGTGCTACTATTAGACGTGGCCACCAAGGTTAAAATAGACAAAACATTATGGAACACCCTGTGGTAACTCGTCGGACAGAAGCACAAGCAAAATACACCATTGAGTTCTTATGTGCCGGGCACGGTCTGGACTGGTTATGAACGTGAACGTTTTGAAACAAAATACAGTGAGATTGGAGGAGCGCTATAAACAGCAACGACGATGCACATGCGACTGAACGGTCATTATCGTTGCTTGAATCAAATAGTTCGGATATAACACAGTTGCACAACTTAATGTGCATTCACAATACTAGTATTTTGTTTGCAGCTTAATGAACTGCCGTATCGTTTAAAACTGCTGTGGAAATATTGATAGTGATTGGTGCGTTGAAGCGAATTTTATACTGTTTCAGCACCGTGTAGCGGATGTTAATACCAGAATCGCGTGAGTACCGAATATTGTAACCCGATACATATCTATGATCTACACAACTAGAATTACTTCCGAGCAGTTTGTGACCAGAGGAATGCCTCTTTTACTCATTGTTATTTACCACCTCTGTCTCTCTCTTTATATTTCATTGTAGTTGTTATTGCACGTGTTTCTACGTATTTTTTAAAGGGCTCAGTTTTTACATTTGTGTTCACTCTTTCCATTGGAAGTATTATTTGTTTTGTTGTGACATGCTGTGAGCTGCGTGATTCTGTGGTGACGGCCATTAGTTTCCGAGCTCCGACCAGTAAAATTAAATCAGTGAGTTGGTTCACTGAAAAATAGATTTAAGCGTAGCACTTAAATAAAATTTGTTGTTTCCTCTTCACCCGTAGGCTCACAAAGCGCCTAGACGCCTGGAAAATATTTTTACTGATAAGCATTGGCAAAGTGCCCGTAACATGACTGTTGGGGTTTTCTAGGTTAGTAGCAACGGTTTGTCCAAAAATGTGACCGTGAACCTCGGGCTGCCAAACGCCGTGCTTTCACTAAATTTCAAGTACATGTAAAAATGTTGTTTCATGCTCATCTACTGACATTTTTGAAATCAGGAATACTGCTTATGTCGCTTTGGTTTGCACAGTAACTTACAGTCATAGTACACATAAAATCGCTTACACTGTGACACATACAACTAAACTAATAACTTTGAATTAACGAAAATAATCAGTTTTTGAAGATATGATATAATTGGATAGAAAGAAGTCTACTTACCAAGCGGCGGCACGAGTACATAAACATAAGACACATAGTACCTTTTACAAGGGTGTTCTCGTGGCGTCGCATGGTGAGTAGATTTTTTATCTATCCAATTACATTATAATTACGAATTAATCAAGATAATTATGTGGGTGCAGTATTTGATTGTATCCCTTTACCGCGACGGCAAAACGGTACGTTGTATTTGATTCAGAGCCAGATGTTTAATGAAACTCGGTTGGAAAAGAAATAGAGTGTCACGCGTATCTATGTTATTTATGTTAATGAATGTTAGTGCCTTCATTCATTATATCTTGGGAATCTGCACTTTACAGTGAAAGGAATCACCTAACTGGATTGCTGTCGCCGTGGTCGTGTTTTAGTGGAAGGTAACCATCCTGTCCTTCATCGTTCATTTTATTGCAATTTCACACTGGCCTTCCTTTTATTCCAAAATACCACGTATATTGCCATGGCTCAGGTAAACTTATCACAAACATGTGCTGCTGCTGTAATTTTTTTCCCCCGAAGGGGGCGGGCTAGCAGCTGCTTAGTACACTGCTCTACAGCCTACAGACTTTTTAAAAATGAAGAAGAAAAGAAACAAGAAAAACAGGCGATAAAACGGTGACTTAAATTGTAAAACGGCGGAAAATTGTGGAAAGTTAAAATATAAAGCAAAGGGGTTGGCAATGTTAATAAAATACACAGGAATCAGACAATTAAAAAAACATGGCGACAGTTTGGTTTCTGTTCGCAAGAGATAAAAAATCACACCTAGCGACAGTATGATGGCCGTTCGCAACGCTTCCTAAAAGACACACAACACTAAACACTCACTGTAAAACACTGCACGAAAATGTCAGCACAAAGATGACACTCCCTAGCCAAGGACAGATGCGGGGGGAGGGGGACCAGAATGAGGGGGAAAAACAAGAAGGGAGGAGAGGAAAAAACGAAAGGGGGGAACCAAAGAAGGGAGAGGACTCATAAGGGGGAAGAGGGGCAGGGCAGATGCGAGAGGGAATGGGAAAAGGCAGAGGAGGGAAATGCAAAAGGACTCGGGGGAGTGAAGGGGGGCAGAGAGAGGGTAGGCGGAAAAAAGAAAAAAAGAGGATGGAAGGGGGGGAGAGGGAGCCAGGGAAAAGGACAGAGGAAAGGAGGGGGAGTGAGGATCAGAGTTGATAGGAGGGATAAATGGAGGGGGAAAGAGCATCATCTGGGAGGGGGAGTTGATGGAAGCCACCTTGGGAAAGGAGATGAAGGGTGTAGGGATGGAGGGTAGGGGGGACACAACAGTGAAGACGTGGCAGGGGGCAGGGATGGGAGACGAGAGGAGCAACCAGGGGGTGAGGGGGATAAAGGCAGCGGGAGGTGTAGAGTATGCGGATATGTTCGGGGAATAGGAGCAGATGAGGGAAAGGAATGAGGTCATAGAGGATCCACGTGGGGGACGGGAGGCGGATACGGAAGGTGAGGTGGAGTGCATGATGCTCAAGGATATGGAGGGACTTACAGAATTTTGGGGGGGGGGCAGATATCCAGGCAGGACTGGCGTAACAGAGGATGGGACGGATTAAGGATTTGTAGGTGTGGAGGATGGTAGAGGGCTGCAACCCCCATATCCAGCCAGAGAGGAGTTTGAGGAGTCGGAGGTGGTTGTGGACTTTGGATTGGATGGAGTGGAGATGAGGGATCCAGGTGAGGTGACGGTCAATAGTGAGGCCAAGGTAGGTGAGGGTGGAGGTGAGGTGGACAGGATGGGTGCAGATGGTAAGGGAGAAATCCAGGAGCCGGAAGGAGCGAGTGGTACGACCTATGATGATTGCCTGGGTCTTGGAAGGATTGATGTTCATGAGCCACTGGTTACACCATACGGCAAAAAGGTCAAGGTGATTCTGGAGAAGGCGTTGGGACTGCATTTGCTCTCATTACATATTTATTGGTTTCTGTATGATTTATCTTCTGTTCGAATTAACCATGAGAATAATAACATTAGTGATTACGAGTTTCTTCATACAGGAAAATGACAACATTTGTGCAGACAGTTCTTCAAGGTTCTAACAGAAGGCGCCCTTGTCACATTCACAGAACACTAGCGTCTAGTTTCAAGTATCTCAAACTCCGCTGTGGACTCAGTGTATTTAGATCTGTGTTGCAGTCTTTATTTAATTGTATAATTACACACCTCACAGCTGGAGCGCGACTGCAGGCAATAGGTGAAGAGGCGCTGCACTAACGTCGGACGATTAATGGCTACATCTACAACACCTACACTTAATAAACCACTGTGAAGTGCCTAGCTGAGGTTATGTCCAGTTCTGTTCACTTATCGAACTCTGTAAGAACAGGGTTTAAATGCGTCCATTTCTGTTGCAAATAGTCTATTTTGTCCTCACCATAGCTTCAACAATGATACGTAGGGGGTTGTAGTATACCTCTAGAGGTATCATTTTTAAGCCGTGTCTTGACACTTCATATGAAGGCTTCCTCCAAATGCTTTACGTCTGTCAGTTCAGTTTCATCAGCGTCTTTGTGAACAATCTCCCATGCATCAAATAATGCTTTGGCCATTTGTGATGCTCTTCTTTCTATACGTTCTATCTGTATATCCTCTGTTAGTTATATACCATACGGGTTCCACACGCGTAAGCATTATTCTAGGATCGGTTGCATGAGTGATTTGTAAGTAATCTACTACGTAGACTGATTGCATTTCCCCAACAAACCAAAGACTACCATTGAGGTTATGTATTCATTCCATGTCATGTACCTACAAGGAGATTCAGCCAGGAATTTGTGTGGGTTGGTCTATTCCATCTCTGTCGTCATAGAATACAAAATTTTTCCGTTTTGTGAAGTGCACAGTTCTATATTAATAAACATTTAAAGCAGATTGCCTAGATCTAATTCAATATTTATAAAGATTTTCTCAGACAATAATTCGTTATAGGTGCCTTCATCTTCTGCTAAAATTTGAGGTGAAAGGGTACAGTACCGCCCGACATTGAAAATACGTAGTTACAACATTCTTCGTTATTCTTGTCAGAACAACATATTTTTTTCTAATAATAATTCAATTTCAATTAATACAGTGAAGCCGGATACCAGTGTGGGAAAGAATGACAATTTATTTATTTAATTGATCACATGTGCACTCCCACAAAATAAATCCCTTCATCCAGTTTGGTCAGATCTGTGAAATGAATAAATGTATGGTCGTCTGCTAACCGCAGATAGTGAATGTGAATATATGATCATCTTTGAGACGGTACTTTGGTCACCTTTGGTGGGACCAAAGAGATTTACCTGAGCTTTGAGTGCCTGAAATGTGGCTGACCAATACGGTAGCAAGGTGCTCCCCCACTTGGGCAGAGGTGCGAGAGAACCTGAAGAACGGCCATGTTTCAGCACTCTGCCGCTGGATCTAGTGTTGGTAAAACCTGTCTTAGGCGTGCTCCGTAAGGACAAAAGAGTGGAGACATGGTATGCATGTGAAATACTTAAGAGTAGTTTAGAATAATAATTTCTCTATTTCAGCAACTTTTGTGGGGAGAATTAAACGTCAGGAAAGTAACATTAATGGGATCGTAGTAATCTTCGGAAGTGACCAACGGTCACAATGAAACCACGTGTAGCAATAAGTTGAAATACTTCCGAGTGCTTAAGTTAAGCTGAATTACTAGCGTGTGTACTACAAGTTGGAAATATTTAAGAAATTGCGTGTGCAGGACTTGAAATTAGAGACGAGTACTACCACGTGGTGAGGACTGTGTGAGTCTCAATCTGTGTATGAGACAAAGGATAAAGATAAGTACTCGTCCATGGAATCAGTTGAGGACTCGCGTGTGTGATGAATATGTTCTTAACATTACTTTGCGTTTTATGTTTCCGTGTGACGCTTGATTCAAACTATAATACTCTGAGAGAGAAGCAAGGTGAGTCAGCCGTCTATCCAGCAACGCCACTTGGCTTGCATTGCACAGGAAGACGTGCATATATCGTCCAGAGTTCGTAGTAGGAAAGAAAAGTTACGAAGTGGGGCAGTGTCGTGTGGAACTGGGATGAATACCAATTGAAGTGGGAAAGCTGTAAGTGATGGGATTATAATGTTGTGACTATTCCTATGTTGTATTCCATGTTGCAGTGTGGTGTGTGTCATGTAATTTAAGTATGTGTGGTTTGCATGGGAGAGTAGCAAGGTAGTTTCAGAGGTAGTGGGTTATGCATGTTCCTTTTGTACCAGTCGGTCTGGAGGAAAGTTTCGTGATGATGGTTGTGAGGGTCGAAGTGTGATATATAGCAAAAGATCCACCATCCTATCCAGAAAGTGCACTGTAGCATTAAATAGCTACGAGACCATAAGATAGAGAATCACCAATGTAAAGCCATGCCCACTGGGCGGAATTTCTCATGTGTTATTGTTGTAGGTTATAGAATTTGTGTGTTTAGGTTATAGAATTTATCGGAATAAATAAGATAGTGAAAAGAAAAAGATTGGTGGCCTTTTCCTTCGAATTGTATGTTGTCATGATATCCAGAATTTATACGGCGTGCGCCTTTCATATTCAGTGCGATGGCCACGTGTTGATAAAAGCCGTTAAATAAAAAAAGAAAATGTGGTATTGCCAGTGCGTAGTGAACAGTCAGAGTAGTGTAAATTACTAATAGTCAAAATGCGTTTCCGTTGCGTAATATTCATACAGGAGAATAATTTGTAAATTAATTGTGAGTACTAGAGTTCATGTTACTCGACAAATAAGAATGAATCCACTCGCTTGGCAGACCACTCATCTTGCAGGCCTGACTGCTTGATGCCACAGTATGAGCAAAGCATGTGGATGCCTCTCAGAGGTTACCATAAATATTGTCTACAAGGTCATTAGCATACAGTATGAACAAGAAGGGTCCCAAAACACTTTCCTGGAGCATACACGAAGTTACATCTTCATATGTCGATAGTTCTTTATCCAAGACATCTTGTTGCTTCCTACCTACGACAAAATCCTGAATCCTGTGACCAATTTAGCTTCAATTTCCCATACGTAGTTTTGATAGCGAGCATATATGCAATAACGAGTCACATCCTTTGAGGAAATAGAGAAATATCATGTTTCTGACCGCCTTGATAAAAAGCTTTCAATACGTCAAATGAGTTTTTTTTTCACATGGTCGGTGTTTCTGGAATTCATGCTGACTGACATGGAGAAGGTCAGTCTCTTCGAGATGTCTCCTTGTGTTTGAACTGAGAAAATGTTCGAAGATTCTGTAAGAAATCGATGTGAGAGATATTGGACGGTAGCGTCGTGGATCACTTCTACCATCCATCTCGTAAACAGGTGTGAGCTGTGCTTTCTTTCAGCTACTGGCCATGGCTTTTAATTCGAGAGATCTGCGACGTATTGTAGTTGTCAGAGGGACTAACGCAGAGTCCGACAGCAAATCCATCGGGCCATGTAGCTTTGTTCAGTTTAACAATTTCATCTGTTTCTCAGCACCTCTGACATTAATATCTATTTCGCTGATCTTTTCAGTGGTACATTTATTAAATTGAGTTACATTTCCTGGGTTTTGTCTTGTAAAGGAGCGTTTGAAAACAGAGTTTATCATTTCTGATTTTGCTTTACTACACTCAGTTTTAGTTCCTAACTAATTCGGGAGTGACTGGACATGAACTTTGGTACCATTAGAGCCTCTACATGTAAACAGAATTACTTTGAGTCTTGTGGAAGCTTTTTAGTCAAATTCTGGTGTCGTAGTCATTGAAGACTTCACAGATTGTGGTTTTGACAGACAACGATACTTCGTTCAGCATTTCATTGCCTATATCCCTATGTTTTATTACACACCTACATCCATTTGTTTCTGTTTCCTTGAGAGTTCCTTCACGATTACTGTATACCATGAAGGTTCCTTTGTATACATGGAAGAATCCAGGAGATACTAGAAGGTGTCGGATAGATTATACAATGGTAAGACAGAGATTTAGGAACCAGGTTTTAAATTGTAAGAGATTTCCAGGAGCAGATGTGGACTCTGACCACCATGTATTGGTTATGAACTGTAGATTAAAACTGAAGAAACTGTAAAAAGGTGGGAATTTAAGGAGATGGGACCTGGATAAACTGACTAAACCACAGGTTGTACAGAGTTTCATGGAGAGCATAAGGGAAACACAGTGCAAGAAGAATGGGTAGCTCTGAGGGATGTAGTAGTGAAGGCAGCAGAGGATCAAGTAGGTAAAAAGACGAGGGCTAGTTTAAATCCTTGGGTAACGGAAGAAATATTGAATTTAATTGATGGAAGGATAAAAGATAAAAATGCAGTAAATGAAGCAGACAAAAAGGAATACAAACGTCTCAAAAATGAGATCGACAGGAAGTGCAAAATGGCTAAGCAGGGATGGCTAGAGGACAAATGTAAGAATGTAGAGGCTTATCTCACTAGAGGTAAGATAGATACTGCCTACAGGAAAATTAAAAAGACCTTTGGAGAAAGGAGAACCACTTGTATGAATATCAAGAGCTCAGATGGAAACCCAGTTCTAAGCAAAGAAGGGAAAGCAGAAAGGTGGAAGCAGTATATAGAGGGTCTACACAAGGGCGATGTACTTGAGGACAATATTATGGAAATGGAAGAGGATGTAGATGAAGATGAAAT
Organism: Schistocerca piceifrons; assembly: GCF_021461385.2. Taxonomy (NCBI): domain Eukaryota; kingdom Metazoa; phylum Arthropoda; class Insecta; order Orthoptera; family Acrididae; genus Schistocerca; species Schistocerca piceifrons. The sequence goes on along the minus strand of NC_060139.1, from coordinate 297,565,608 downwards.
GGGAGATATGATACTGCATGAAGAGTTTGACAGAGCACTGAAAGACCTGAGTCGAAACAAGGCCCCGGGAGTAGATAACATTCCACTAGAACTACTGACAGCCTTGGGAGAGCCAGTCATGACAAAACTCTACCATCTGGTGAGCAAGATGTATGAGACAGGCGAAATACCCTCAGACTTCAAGAAGAATGTAATAATTCCAATCCCAAAGAAAGCACGTATTGACAGATGTGAAAATTACGGAACTACCAGTTTAATAAGTCACGGCTGCAAAATACTAACGGGAATTCTTTGCAGACGAATGGAAAAACTAGTAGAAGCCGACCTTGGGGAAGATCAGTTTGGATTCCGTAGAAATATTGAAACACGTGAGGCAATACTACCCTACGACTTATCTTGGAAGGAAAGGCAAACCTACGTTTCTAGCATCTGTAGACTTAGAGAAAGCTTTTGACAATGTTGACTGGAATACTCTCTTTAAGATTCTGAAGGTGGCAGGGTTAAAATACAGGGAACGAAGGGCTATTTACAATTTGTACAGAAACCAAATGGCAGTTATAATAGTTGAGGGGCATGAAAGGGAAGCAGTGGTTGGGAAGGGAGTGAGACAGGGCTGTAGCCTCTCCCCGATATTATTCAATCTGTATATTGAGCAAGCAGTGAAGGAAACAAAAGAAAAATTCCGAGTAGGTATTAAAATCCATGGAGAAGAAATAAAAACCTTGAGGCTCGCCGTTGACATTATAGTTCTGTCAGAGACAGCAAAGGACTTGGAAGAGCAGTTGAACGAAATGGATAGCGTCTTGAAAAGGGGATATAAGATGAACATCAACAAAAGCAAAACGAGGATATTGGAATGTAGTCGAATTAAATCGGGGGATGCTGCGGGAATTAGATTAGGAAATGAGATGCTTAAAGTAGTAAATGAGTTTTGCTATCTGGGGAGCAAAATAGCTGATGATGGCCGACGTAGAGAGGATATAAAATGTAGACTGGCAATAGCAAGGACAGCGTTTCCGAAGAAGAGAAATTTGTTAACATCGAGGATAGATTTAAGTGTCAGGAAGTCGTTTCTGAGAGTATTTGTATGGAGTGTAACCCTGTATGGAAGTGAAACATGGACGATAAATAGTTTGGAAAGGAAGAGAATAGAAGCTTTCGAAATGTGGTGCTACAGAAAAATGCTGAAGATTGGATGGGTAGATCACGTAACTAATCGGGAGGTATTGAGTAGGATCGGTGAGAGGAGACGTTTGTGGCACAATTTGACTACAAGAGGGGATCGATTGGTAGGACATATTCTGAGGCATCAAGGGATCGCCAATTTAGCATTGGAGGGCAGCGTGGAGGTTAAAAATCGTAGAGGGAGACCAAGAGATGAATACACCACGCAGATTCAGAAGGATTTAGGTTGCAGTAGGTACTGGGAGATGAAGAAGCTTGCACAGGATAGAGTAGCATGGAGAACTGCATGAAACCAGTCTCAGGACTGAAGACCACAACAACAACAACATGAAGGTTCCCTACCATTAATACCTGTTCTACTAGGTATATACACTTACAGGTCAAAAGTTGTAGCATAGCGACGTGTACATATGCAAATGGCGACGGTATCGCATACAAATGGTTCAAATGGCTCTGAGCACTATGGGACTTAACATCTATGGTCATCAGTCCCCTAGAACTTAGAACTACTTAAACCTAACTAACCTAAGGACATCACACATGTCCATGCCAGAGGCAGGATTGGTCCCGCGTTTCCAGACTGTAGCGCCTAGAACCCCTCGGCCACTCAGGTTGGCTATCGCATACACAACGTATAAGAGGGCAGTGTGTTTTTGGAACTGTCATTGATAAACAGTGATCCATAAGAAAAGGTTTCCTACGGAATTATGGCCACACAACGGTAATCAACAGACTTTGATCGCACAATGGTAGTTGGAGCTATACGTCTGGGACATTCCATTTCGCAGTTAATATGGCGAGATCCAGTGTGTCAAGAGTGTGCCAAGAATATCAGATTACAGTCATTACCTCACACCACGTACAATTCAGTGGCCGACGGCCTTCACTTAACGACCGACAGCAGCGTCTCTTACGTAGAGGTATCACTGCTAACAGTCAAGCAACACTCAGGGAAATAACCACACAAATCAATCTGGGATGTACGACGAACATATCCATTAGGACAGTGCGGCGAAATTCGGCATTAACGTGCTAAGGCAGCAGAGGACCGACGCGAGTGCCCTTGCTAAGAGCAAGACATCGCCTGCAGCGCCTCTCCTGGCCTCGTGAGCCGGCAGGTGTGCTCGAGCGGTTCTAGGCGCTATGGTCGCAGGTTCGAATCCTGCCTCGGGCATGGATGTGTGTGATGTCCTTAAGATAGTTAGGTTTGAGTAGTTCTAAGTTCCAGGGGAGTGATGACGTCAGATGTTGACTCCCATAGTGCTCAGAACCATTTGAACCTGGTCTCTTGACCACATCAGTTGGACCTAGACGACTGAAAAACTGTGACCCAGTCAGATGAGTGCGGATTCCAGTCGGTATGAGCTGTTGGTAGGGTTCGAGAGTGCCGCCGACTGTAGAAAGCCATGGACCCAACTTGTCAACAAGACACTGTGCAAGCACGTGGTGGCAGCATAGCGGTGTGGTCTGGTTTTACATGGAATGGATTGGGACCTGTGATCCAACTGAGTAAGGCATTGACTGCAAGTAGTTATGTTCGGCTACCTGGAGACCATTTTCAGCCATTTATGTAGTTCTTGTTCTCAGACAACGACGGAACTTGTGGGGATGACAGTGCAGCATGTCACTGAGCCACAGTTGTTCACGACTGATTTGAGGAACATGCTGCATAATTCTAGGGAATACTTTGACTTGGTTGGAAGTGAAACATGGACGATAAATAGTTTAGACAAGAAGAGAATTGAAGCTTTTGAAATGTGGTGCTACAGAAGAATACTGAAGATTAGATGGGTAGATCACATAACTAATGAGGAGGTATTGAAGAGAATTGGGGATAAGAGGAGTTTGTAGCACAACTTGACTAGAAGAAAGGATCGGTTGGTAGGACATGTTCTGAGGCATCAAGCGATCACCAATTTAGTTCAGAATGGTTCAAATGGCTCTGAGCACTATGGGACTTAACATCTATGGTCATCAGTCCCCTAGAACTTAGAACTACTTAAACCTAACGAACCTAAGGACATCACACAACACCCAGTCATCACGTGGCAGAGAAAATCCCTGACCCCGCAGGGAATCGAACCCGGGAACCTGGGCACGGGAAGCGAGAACGCTGCCGCACGACCACGAGCTGCGGACTCACCAGTTTAGTACTGGAGGGCAGCGTGGAGGGTAAAAATCGTAGAGGGAGACCAAGGATGTACTGTGCAGTAGGTACTGGGAGATGAAGAAGCTTGCACAGGATAGAGTAGCATGGAGAGCTGCATCAAACCAGCCTCAGGACTGAAGACCACAACAACAACAACTTTGACCATCCAGATCACCCAATATAAATCCCATCGAACATTTGTGGGACACAATCGAGACCTCAGATCGTGCACAAAATCCTTCACCAACAACAGTTTTGCAACTATTGACAGCTGTAGAGGCAGCATTGGTTGATATGTCTGCAGCGGACCTCCAATGGCGTACTGAGTCCATGCAGCACTACCTGGGGAAAATGCAGGTCCTTCACGATTTCAGGAGGTACCCGACGATTTTTGTCACCTCAGTGTATCTACCCAGTGCTTGGTCAACTATTCTTTGAAATGTGAGCCATAGCTCCTCCACTTCCTTTTGTTGTGAGCTAATAGTTTGAAGGTCTTCGTTCAGATGTTACACTAATTCTTTCTTTTCTAGTTTACTGAAAAAGTAATGGAACTCCAGGTTAATATATCAACAATGAAAAGAAAACATATATTGCTACCTACTGTAAAGATAACATGTTAAGTTGCAGACAGGCAAGATACTTACACATTACCTTTCGGTCAGAGCTTTCACCAGAGAAAGAAAAACACACAGATTCATTCACACAACCAAGCACACGTCACACCCTCATAATCATCAGCTCTGTCAGCTTAGACCAGAATGCAACTGTCACATGCAAAGGAAGCAGCAATCTGGAGGTGGTAGGGAAGGGGAAGTTATTGGTGGGGGGAGAGGAGAGCACCATGTCGCAAAGTGCGTATAGACTAGATTGCCAACAGGCACAGTGTCTGGAGGTTTTGGGCAGGGGCATCAGATAGGTCAGGAAGAATGTAGCGAAAAAAGAGAAGACTGAGGAACCATGTGTAGTTGAGTCGACAGAGTTCCACGCATAAAGAGGGAGGGAGACAATAATACGGAGGAAGTGATAGGACAGACGTGACACTATGTTACGATAGGCGGAGGCTGGGAAATTTCATGAATGCAGAATATGTTGTAACGATAACTCCCATTTGTGCAGTTCAGAAAATCTGCGGGTGAAGGGGAGGATCCTGATGGTTCAGGTAGTGGAGCAGCCATTTAAATAAAGCATGTTATACCGAATTGCATTTTGTGATACTGGGTGATCTACTTTGCTACTGGCCACAGTCTGGTGGTGGTCACCCATCCTGATGGACAGCTAGTTATCAGCCATACCAACATAAAAAGCCATGAAATGATTGCAGCAGAGGTGGCATATGACATGGCTGATTTCACATGAGGCGCAGTCTCTAATGGCGCAGTGTAAGTCTGTGATGGGACTGGAATGATAAATATCTAGTAGCTGTAGATGTAGGAAGTATGCAGCAGACCTCAGTAGTTACGGTGGCTAGAACAGTTGCAAAGTCGAAGAGGAAGAAGAAGGTTCTGCTGTTAGCTAGTTCTCATGGCAGAGGTGTAGGCCAGCAGTTCCAGGAACTGCTGGGGAGTGAGTACCAGGTCACCAGCATTGTGAAGCCGAATGCAGGATTGGCTCAGGTGACTGTTAACATAGGGGGGGGGGGTTATGTAGGGATTTTACTAAAGAGGATGAGGTAGTGATTGTGGGAGGGGCTGGTAACAGTACTGATAGGGATGGGGAGTATGACATACATAGTGACTTGGAAAAGATAGCCACTCACACTGGCAACACGAATGTGCATTTCGTGGAACTGTTTCAGCGTCACGATCGGCCTCATCTTAATACAGTTGTCAGGCGTAATAACATGAGACTTGGGGGTGCGCTGATAACAGAAAACATGGATCACATTTCAGTGGTGTCGGTGGAGTCGATCAGCAGGACAGGTTTCACTAGACATGGCCTTCACCTCAACAGGTGTGGGAAGGGAAGGTTAGCTTATAGGTGACAGCATAGGTGGGGGTGGTGGGATCACTCATGGGAAAATTCCTGCAGTAGTGGGTGTTAGAACTGCACCTTTTTTAGATTGAAGTCAGCTGATAGGTATTCCTGTTTAAGGGAAGTCTCTCTAACAAAGGAAATACTTTTGACAAAGCTTAGGTATCTGAGTAATGAGGGAATTAGTATATTTCATCAAAATATACAAGGTATTAGAGATAAAGTTAGTGAATTGCTTATAGATGTTGACTCTGAAATTATTGGTGTATCTGAACACTTCTTAAATAAGGAGATAATTCAGAGGCTTCCTTTTCCAGGATACAGGTTGGCTAGCAGCTTTTCGAGGAGCGCTTTGCGGTGTGGGGGAGTAGCCATGTATGTGAAAAACGGAATACCATTTGAGTCAATTGATGTTTCAAAGTACTGCACTGAAAAGGTATTTGAATGTTGTGCAGGTGTGGTTAAATTTAATGGAGTTAAACTTCTAAGTGTTGTTGTTTATACATCCCCAGACTCTGATTTCACAACATTTTTGCTAAAGCTAGAGGAGGTTCTTGGTTCACTTTATAGGAAATACAAAAAGTTAGTTATATGTGGTGACTTCAATATTAATAATATAAGTGATTGAGCAAGGAAGAGGATGCTGGTAGACCTCGTTAATTCATATAATCTTATGCAAACCGTATTCTTTCCAACGAGAGTGCAAGGGAACAGTAGAACAACCATAGACAACATTTTTGTTCATTCCTCATTACTAGAAGAGCATGCTGTTAGCAAAAAGGTGAATGGCCTTTCAGATCATGATGCACAAATTTTAACTCTAAAAGATTTTTGTGCTGCAACACGTGTTAAATATAGTCATCAGCTGTTTAGGAAAGCTGATCCAGTTGCTGCAGAGACCTTTGTATACCTTATCAAGGAACAAGAGTGGCAAGATGTTTATATTGCTGATACAGTAGACGATAAATGTAATGCTTTTCTCAAGACTTTTCTCATGCTCTTTGAAAGTTGCTTTACGGTAGAACGTTCAAAACAGGGTACTAGCACAAACAGGCAGCCTGGGTGGCTGACTAGAGGGATAAGAATATCTTGTAGAACAAAGTGGCAATTATATCAATACGTTAGAAACAGTCAGAATCTAAATGCAGCAGCCCATTACAAACAATATTGTAAGGTGCTTAAAAATGTTATTAGGAAGGCAAAAAGTATGTGGTATGCAGATGGAATAGCTAAGTCTCAGGATAAAATTAAAACCATATGGTCAGTCGTAAAGGAAGTGGCTGGTCTGCAGAGACAGGTCGAGGATATAGAATCAGTGCGTAGTGGGAATGTCCATGTTACTGATAAGTCACATACATGTACAGTATTTAATAATCACTTTCTGAATATAGCAGGTGAACTAAATAGAAACCTAGTCCCAACAGGGAATCGTATAGCACTCTTAGAAAGAAGTGTTCCGAGACTGTTACCTGAAATGCTCCTCCATGATACTGACAAGAGGGAGATTGAGTTAATAATTAAATCACTAAAGACCAAGAACGCTCATGAATATGACGGGGTTTCTAGCAGAATACTGAAGTATTGTTGTATGTATGTTAGCCCAGTACTTAGCCATATCTGTGACTTTTCCTTTAGGAGTGGTCGGTTTCCTGACCGATTAAAGCACTCGGTAGTGAAGCCATTTTATAAAAAGGGAGACAGGGATAATATTGACAATAATAGACCCATTTCTATGCCATCGATGTTTGCTAAAGTTATCGAGAAGGTTGTATATACAATATTACTGGAGTATTTAAATTCACATAATTTGCTGTAAAATGTTCAGTTTGGATTTAGAAATGGTTTAACAACTGAAAATGCTATATTTTCTTTTCTCTGTGAGGTTTTGGACGGATTAAATAAAAGGTTGCGAGCGCTAGGTGTTTTCTTTGATTTAACGAAGGCTTTTGACTTTGTTGACCACAAAATATTACTGCAGAAGTTGGACCATTATGGAGTAAGGGGCATAGCTTACAATTGGTTCGCCTCTTACTTTAAGAACAGGAAGCAGAAGGTAGTTCTTCGCAATATTGAGAGTGGTTGTGATGTTCAATCCCAACGGGGCACTGTTAAGTGGGGTGTTCCCCAAGGGTCGGTGCTGGGGCCACTGCTGTTTCTTATTTATAGAAATGATATGCCTTCTAGTATTACAGGTGATTCAAAAATATTTCTGTTTGCTGATGACACCAGCTTGGTATTGAAGGATCTTGTGTGTAATATTGAAACAGTATCAAATAATGTAGTTCATGAAATAATTTCGTGGCTTGTGGAAAATAATTTGATGTTAAATCACAGTAAGACTCAGTTTTTACAGTTTCTAACTCACAGTTCAACAAGAACCGATATTTTGATCAGGCAGAATGGGCATATCATAAGCGAGATGGAACAGTTCAAGTTCCTAGGCGTTCGGATAGATAGTAAGCTGTTGTGGAAAGCCCATGTGCAGGATCTTGTTCAGAAACTAAATGCTGCTTTATTTACCATTAGAACAGTATCTGAAATAAGTTACACTTCAACACGAAAAGTAGTCTACTTCGCATATTTTCATACGCTTATGTCGTATGGTATTATTTTTTGGGGTAATTCTTCTGATTCAAAAAGGGGTATTTTTGGCTCTAAAACGGGCTGTTCGAGCTATATGTGGCGTAAGTTCGAGAACGTCTGTTCTACCCCTATTCAATAGTCTGGGAATTCTGACATTGCCCTCACAGTATATATTTTCTTTAATGTCGTTTGTTGTTTGCAATGTTAGCCTATTCCCAAGTGTTAGCAGCTTTCACTCAGTTAATACTAGGCAGAAATCCAATCTGCATGTGGAATGCACTTCCTTGACTCTTGTGCAGAAAGGAGTGCAGTATTCTGCCGCATCCATTTTCAATAAGCTACCACAAGAACTCAAAAATCTTAGCAGTAGCCCAAACTCTTTTAAGTCTAAACTGAAGAGTTTCCTCATGGCTCACTCCCTCTATTCTGTCGAGGAGCTCCTGGAAGATCTAAAAATGAAGCAAATTCCAGTGTTACACTGTTGATTTTCTTTATTTAAACTTACTTTTCACCTGAATATGTTTTCTATATTTCATTTTATCTGTTTCTAATACCGTGTTATAATTTCATGTATTGACTTGTTCCATGACCATGGAGACTTCTCCTTAATTTGGACCCATGGAACAATAAATAAATAAATAAAATAAATGCTAGTTGGGTCGATAGGACAGGTATTGCACTTGGGTCTTCTAAGGACTACATACCTCATGGCGAGGGGTTGGGGTTAGGAGTGACATCGACTAGGATGTCCTGGAGGTTGTCTGGGTGGTGGAACGTCCTTGAGAGTGTGGGAATATCCTTGGGTAGGATGTCCTTCATTTCTATGATGATGGGTGATCAAAGCTCTGGCAAAGATATGGTTCAGTTGTTCCATTCTGAGGTGGTATTGGATCACAAAGGGGGCACTCTTTATTATCTATTTCTGGGAAGTGGTGGGAGGATTGTGGGTAAGGGCAAATGTCATGGGAAACCTGTTTCCAAATGAGGTCTTGGTGCCTCTTTACGAATGCCTTGTTGAGACCCTCAATTTAATGGCAAGGAAGTTTTTATTACTGAAACTATGGTTTCCCAGGGTGGACATGCTATATAGGAAACATTTTTTGGTGTGGACTGGATGACAGCTTTCGAAACACAGTTACTGTTGGTGGTTGGAGGTTTTAATATGGAGAGATATGTGGATGCACACCACAGCCCAGAAGTTCAATTTCCAGGAAGGTGACAACCCATGTTGAGGAGGACCAAGTGCATCAGATGGGAAAGAAGGTTTTGAGGTTGTGAAAGGATGAAGATGGAGTGTCTTGATTCTGAGCCACGATCATGAAGATATGATCAATAAACCAAAACCAGACTACGGGTTTGGCGTTTTGGGTGGCTAGGAAGTTCTCCTCTAGATGGCCCATAAACAGTTTCCATAGGAGGGTGCCATGTGCGGGCTTATGGCCATGCTGTTGATTTGGTCGTATAGTTTCCCTTCAAAGGAGAAGTAATTGTGGGTAAAGTTAGTAAAGTGTAAGATAGTGGATCTGCAGTCTGAAGGACGTTGGGAATGGTAGTGTTGAATAGCAGTAACACCATAGGCATGAGGGGTGTTCGTGTATAGGAAGGTAGCGTCAACAGTGATGAATAGGAATCATGAAGGTAAAGGGAGTGGGGGATGTTGAAAAGTCAGTGAAGGAAGTGGTTGGTTTTTCTTTTACATTGGACACTATATTATGAGCAATTGGTTGGAGGTTTTGGTCAAATGGGGTATGCAGGTTTGTTGAGTTAGTGGGTTTTGGGTAGTGTGTAGAAGGTGGATGTATGGGCTGTCATATGGGTTAGAAGGGAAATGCATTCATGTAAGAGGTTTTGGGAAGAGCCGAGTGATTACAGCTTATGTTAGATTTCTGGGATCAGCTCACTCTGGCAGAATTTATAGGTGGATGAGTCCGATAACTGGGAAAACCCTTCTACCAGCTAGTCACTGTGGTTCATAACAACAGTGGTGGAACCATTGTCTGCAGGTAGGATGATCAAGTCAGAATTGGTTTTTATTTTGTGTGTGTGGTTGTCCTTTATTTTGCTAAAAGGTAAGTGTTTTGAAGAAGGCACCTGGTAAAGGATGGTGATGATAAGTTTGAGGTAAGGAATTCTGAAAGGTGACCTGTGGAAGGTTAGGTGGGAAGGGGTGCAGGAGGATCATAATTGGATGGTGGTACAAGCTGGCAGATACAGGGTTCATTGTTGGGATTATATTGGTCTTGGTTAAAGGTATTTGTCTCAAAGAACGGACAATGAAAGGAGAATAGGTCTTTGACAAGTTGAGCATCATTCAGTTTGTGCATAGAGCTAAAGGTGAGACAGTACTGAAACTTCTGTGTGGGTGAGGGCAGTCACTATCCCCCATACCTACAGATTTCTTGTGCTGTCTGCCGTCACACCCCCAATCGTTCCACCAGAAAGGAGTGCCTCTTTTGTGGCCCAGTACCATTGCAGACTGGAACAACTCAACCATACCTTCTGCCAGGTGCTTGAGTACCTATCATTATGTCCTGAAATGAAGGACATCGTGACCAAAATTATTCCCACCCCATCACCCAACCAACCTCCACAACATCCTGGTCCATCTCTAAGCCACTCCCAATCCCTACCCCTTGCCACGAGGACCATAGCCCTCTGGAAGACCCAGGTGCATGTTGTGTGCTGTTCATCCACCCAGCATTGCCCGTTCTATTCCTGACACAGGCTTATCCTACACCATCAGAGCCTGGGCCGCCTGTGAAGTCAGGCATGTCAGATACGAGCCCTGCTGCAATCATTGCATGGCATTTTATATTTTTTTGGCTACCAACCAGCTGTCCATAAGGATGAATGACCACCACGAAACTGTTTCCAATAGCAAAATAGAACACCCTGTTGCACTATATGCAATTGGACTTAACATGCTCGATTTCAATGGCCGCTTCACTATGTGAGACATTTGGATTGTCCCCTCAGTCCGTCCCCAATAGCTGAATGGTCAGCGTGACGGTTTGTCAATCCTCTGAGCACAAGTTCGATTCCTGGCAGGGTCCAGGAATTTTCTCTATTCAGTGACTGGGTGTTGTGCTGTCCTCATCATTAATTCAGTACCATGTAAGTAGTAATAAGTGAATTAAGTATGCTAGCATATGCGTGAACTCTGAGTGGCGGCCAGCGTCTTGAAGGTCATTCCAAGACCCTGACCGCAACCCACACACAGGTGGTGGGAAATTCTCTATCCTTTTCTTTCCTATCTTTCTATTTACTTCTTCTTAAATACAAAATGAAATTGTTTTCCATTTCTGTATAACTTATATTATTTGCAAATGTATTCAAAAGATGCACAACGAGTAAAAATGAACAAATAGCGCAAAAGCCCGCCTCCACGAGGTGGGACACGGGCAACAGTGTGAGTGGGATCGAGAACAGGGGAGGTGACACACAAACCACTCCTGGGTCCGAGCCCAGTCACAGTGGCCAAGAGGCTTAATACGACCCACCATGAGGAATTAGAAGGTGGGTCAATAAACAATGAGCAGCAAGTGAAAAAAAAAGTGTCCTCATCATCATCCTGTCATCCTCATCGACTGCCGGTCGCCGAAATGGCGTCAAATTGAAAGACCGACACTCATAGAATGGTCTGCCCGATGGGGGGGGCCCTAGCCATACAAATAAATAAAAAATAAACTTCGTCCCCTCTGCTACCAGCTTTTCTAAATTGCACAAATGGGAGTTATCCTTACAACTCATTCTCCACTCGTGAAATCATCCCAGCGACAAACTACGGCAACATAGTGTTCCCACACCATTTACCTAACAGTTTCCAGCACCTCTGTCCTGTCATATCCTCCCTTTTACCATAACATCTCCCACCCTCTTTGTGTGTGGCCCTCTGCTAACCCATCTACCCGGGTTTTCTCCTTTTTCGCTTCATTCTCCATCCCCTTTCTCACCTCCATGCCAAAAACCTCGATAAACTGCGCATGTTGACCGTTTAGTCCATGCAGTCTCTGCCAGACAGCTCTCTCCTCTCTCCCCACCATACAGTGTTGTCCCTTCCCCTTCCTTCACCCCTCCAGATTCCTGCTTCCACCGCATATGACAGTTGCATTCTGGTCTGAGCTGATGGAGGTGACGATCATGTGTGTATAGGGTCTGCTTGCATGTGTGAACGAATGTGTGTGTTTTTCTTTTTCTGGCAGGAGCTGGGGCCATTGCTACAAAAAAGTCATAGTTACTGGTGTTAGTTTCGATCTGGATATCTTCAAAGAGGTCAGGTCTATTTGTTGCCATTAGATGTAAAGTACACTACTGGCCATTAAAATTGCTACATAAAGAAGAAATGCAGATGTTAAACGGGTATTCATTGGACACATACATTATACTAGAACTGGCCTGTGATTAAATTTTCAAGCAATTTGGGTGCATAGATCCTGAGAAATCAGTACCCAGAACAATCACCTCTGGCCATAATAAAGGCCTTGATACGCCTGGGCATTGAGTCAAACAGAGCTTGGATGGCGTTTACAGGCCCAGCTGCCCATGCAGCTTCAACACGATACCACAGTTCATCAAGAGTAGTGACTGGCGTATTGTGACGAGTCAGTTGCTCGGCCACCATTGACCAGACGTTTTCAATTGGTGACAGATCTGGAGAATGTGCTGGCCAGGGCAGCAGTCGAACATTTTCTGTATCCAGAAAGGCCTGTACAGGACCTGCAACATGCGGTCGTGCATTATCCTGCTGAACTGTAGGGTTTCGCAGGGATCGAATGTAGGGTAGATCCACGGGCTCGTAACACATCTGAAATGTAACGTCCACTGTTCAAAGTGTCGTCAATACGAACAAGAGGTGACCGAGACGTGTAACCAATGGCACCCCATATCATCACGCCGGGTGATACGCAAGTATGGTGATGACGAATACACGCTTCCAATGTGCGTTCACCAAGATGTTGCCAAACACGGATGCGACCATCATGATGCTGTAAACACAACCTGGATTCATCCGAAAAATGACGTTTCGCCATTCGTGCACCCTGGTTGTCCACTGTTCAAAGTGTCGTCAATACGAACAAGAGGTGACCGAGACGTGTAACCAATGGCACCCCATATCATCACGCCGGGTGATACGCAAGTATGGTGATGACGAATACACGCTTCCAATGTGCGTTCACCAAGATGTTGCCAAACACGGATGCGACCATCATGATGCTGTAAACACAACCTGGATTCATCCGAAAAATGACGTTTCGCCATTCGTGCACCCTGGTTCGTCGTTGAGTACACCATCGGAGGCGCTCCTGTATGTGATGCAGCGTCGAGGGTAACCGCAGGCATGGTCTCCGAGCTGATAGCCCATGCTGCTGCAAACGTCTCCATCTGTTGACTCAGGCATCGATGCGTTACAGCCATGCGGATAAGATGCCTGTCATCTCGACTGCTAGTGATACGAGGCCGTTGGGATCCAGTACGGCGTTCCGTGTTACCCTCCTGAACCCACCGATTCCATATTCTGCGAACAGACAGTCGCGATACGATAAACCGCAATCCCGATAGGCTACACTCTGGCCTTTAACAAAGTCGAAAACGTGATGGCACGCATATCTCCTCGTAATACGAGGCATCACAACAACGTTTCACCAGGCAACGCCAGTCAACTGCTGTTTGTGTATCAGAAGTCGGTTGGCAACTTTCCTCATGTCAGCACGTTCTAGGCGTCGCCAAGGCGCCAACCTTCTGTGGATGCTCTGAAAAGCTAATCATTTGCATACCACAGCATCTTCTTCCTGTCGCTTAAAGTTCGCATCTGTAGCATGTCATCTTCGTAGTGTAGCAATTTTAATGGCCAGTAGTGTATTTCCATCGTAAGTGGAGTTTCAAACCATCTGTAACAGGTTGTTTTCGCAAATGGCATTTAATAAAGTCTCCGAGGAGCTCTTTTTATGCCCACCATTAAAAATATTGTCGTTTTACCATTTGACTCTTGAGGATTAAAATTACATCTGATGGTTAGAGTGTGACTGGGGAAGTAAAGTAGAAGTGAACTGAGGTTTCCTCTAAAGTTTTCAATTGCATCAGGAGGTGATTCGCAGTAAGACAACTGATGGAGTAAGTACTCACAAATGTGAATAGATTGTGGGGTGGCGAAAACTCGAAAGGAACGCGAGACATCTCGACGCTGACGCTTTACAAACGGGCCTTGGCCTTGGCCCGAGGTGTACGAGTTTAGACTTATTACAGTCGTTCCTCCTGTTCCTGGTGATGCGATGGTGATGTGGCCTCACTGTGTGGTGTGTCCTCTCGTTGTCCGGTGTCTATCTTTTCCTGGCTACTAGGATGCAGGCATACTAGTGGACTTTGATGTTTTAGGTCTTCTTTGTCTCGCGAGAGACGTTCTACAGCGCTGTCTGCAGGTCTGCAGACAGCTTCCTCGTGCCGTCGCGAACCTCGTTCTTCAGCCGCACGATTGCGTCGTCTAGGATGTATTCCCAGTCGCGCGGCGTGAAGACCGGGTTCGCGTTGATGGTGTTAAGATCTTTCTTTGTCACGAACTCGAGCAGAATTTCCCGATGCCCGCCACGTATCTCCAACGCCTGTGTGGGAGCGACGGCTTCCATTCCCCTTCCACCTGGGCGAAGAGGTATGGTTTCTTTTGGGCGTTGGAGCGCCCATCCCGTAACATGGTGGCAATCTTCTTCAGCACGTTTCGCATGTTCGTGCTGTCCGGGAAGGGTATGATGTCCGTGCGAAGATTGCCATCCTCCTCTTACTTCCCCTCCTGTGCTGCCTCCCCGCCTGGAGTTGGGGAAGGAGAGGACGGTGCCACGTCCATGGGCGTCTCCCCGGTCTCCTGTATTGCTACAGGTTCCGGGGCGACGTCCGTTTGAGTGGCCACGTCCTTCTGCGACGGTAGGTCCGTCTGCGTGACGGCAGGGGAGGCGCACCGCAGGGGAGGCGGGTGCGGGGGCGTGAACCATCTTCTTGTTCAGAGCCCGCAGCTCCTCGCGCAGCTGCTGGAGCTCACGATGAACTGCGACAACTTCTTCTTTGAGCGCGGCCCGTCCCGCCGCAAAGGCGGCTCGGAGGCCGGCCATGGCGTCGTCAGTGGCGGCTTCGGCTTCGGCTTCGTGACGGCGCGGCTCGCACCCGTCGCCAGAGCGGGGTGGGGGGGGGGGGGGCCGTCGTGGCGCTTGACACCAACGCAGCGCTTGGTACGGCGGTCTGACGACGTGACTCCCTGAGGTAGCTGCAGCTACGCGGTTTGGAGGCGTGTGACCCGCCGCAGTTCGCGCAGCTGCTGACCACCCCACGAGGCTTCGTGCAACTGCGCGTGTCGTAGATGTAGATGTAAGAAAATCTCGAGATATAACACGAATCGTGCTCAAGTGCAAGGAAAGTCGCAATCCAATAAATGGATGGCCGCCTGGGGTATCCAGGTGTATCGTACAGCTGCTGAGTCGTATGGAGGTAATCTGCAGATTTGGTGATAAGGGGGCAGGCGATAACGGTGCGGTGATAGAGGGGCAGATGATAAGGGATCAGGAGACAGGGGAACCGGTGCAGCAGGCAGAGGCCGCCATGAGCGCCGACCGGCCGCTGCGCCGGCTGTGGCTGCGGCTGTGGTCGTTGCCGCAGCCCCTGTCGCTGCACCCGCGCTCCCGCCGCCTGCTGGCGGCCTGCTGGCTGCTGGCCGGCGTCGCGCTGCTCCTGCTGCTGCTGGGCGCCTTCCGCTCCTACTACGCCGCTGCCCTGCAGGTAAGCCGTCACCCTCAGGCTACTGTGCGCGCATCAACTTCGTACTGAGGTGCCGAAGCCGTGAGATAGCGATGTGCAGGTATACTGGTCAGGGGTGCTCGCAGGGTGGGGGGGTGGGGGGGGAAGAGGGGGCAGTGGGGGCAGTTGCCCCTAGTGAGAATTCATTCAGTTTACGAATATAAAAAATACCAGCAACTTTAGGGCTCAGTTATTTATGATTTAAAGTACCCGTAAAATTACCACTAAAGTAACCGAGAAATATCGATAAAATGATGTAAAAACGACATAAAACATATGTAAATAGAATTACAGGATGAACTGGAGCAATGAAAAACTTTAAAGGAGAATAGAACTAAATTTAAAAAATGATGATAAATTTAAAAATTGTGTTTTTCTTTAAGAAATCTCGTTCGTTGAAGATGTGCAAAATTGTTATGTATCCGCGAAGGATGACAAGATATCCTTCAGTTACTTCCGAATGTCGATTTTTAATAGCAGGAAATCAAGTAGTTCAGAGAGAAAAAGCTTAGGACAGGATCAAACGAAAATGGCGGCAAAATGTACAGTCTGCTAATGTAAAAACAGGTTTTACTATAGTTATAATGTCAGTTTCTTATGTTCGTAACTCTGGCATGGTGCTAAAAGTGCATCAGTATTTCTAAATTGCATATAAGGGGAAAACAACTGGCTTGCCATGAAACGACAAATTCTCTTCAGAGAACAATAGTAATTCAGTAAGCATATTACAATGCGTAGGCCAATTCCAAAATAGAGCTGTATCACATGAAAGAATCGTTCTTAGTTAATACACTACGCAGCTGCAGAACACTATTGTTAAGTGCATAAAAGCAGCTTTGACAGTAATGTAAGTGAATTTGACCAGGTTTACACAGTTGAGTGTGGTGAACCGTTTTTCTTCCGGACTGTTAATTTAAATCCAACTGCATGAGCAGTATTTTTAAGCGCTTAAACAATTATTAGTGGTAAGAAAACAATTTATTAGCAGAATATGGTTCAGAAACATAATATATATATATATATATATATATATATATATATATATATATATATATATATATATATATATATATATGTGTGTGTGTGTGTGTGTGTGTGTGTGTGTGTGTGAAGAAAATGTTTTGCCGCTACTGAGACAAAAACCTGCGGGCGCCCCTGATACAGGTGGCGGTAGTATCGCGTACGCCAGGTACAAAAGTACAGTGCACTGGCACGTCTGTCAGTTATACCCAAGTGATTCACGTGAAAAGGTTTCCGACGTGGTTACGGCCGCATGACGGGAATTAACAGACTTTGAACGCGGAATGGTAGCAGGCCTTACCTCTCACCACGGGCAACGCAGATGCCGATGGCCGGCAGCGGAGTCGTTTGCGTAGAGTTGTCAGTGCTAATAGACAAGCATAGTGTCAAATAACCTTCCGCAAACAGTAGTATTGAATGAACTGTGGATGAAGCAGGACCAACAGGCATTACATGCATTGAACAAAAATAATAGTGCATTGAGCATAGCTAGTCTCTAGTTGAAATCTAGATCTCCCAATAAAATTTTAAAAGGACGACTCATAGCTTAAATCTATTATTTACAAGTCAATATAACAGGCGCTGAATGCAACAGCCTTCTGAATGCAAGCTAACCTGATGCGAAATCAATGTGCAAACGTACGACGAACGTATCCCTTAGAACGGTGCGACGAAATGTGGCGTTAATGGACTGTGACACAGACAGCCGACGCGAGTGCCTTCGCTGACAGCATGACAGCACGGCATCGTCTGCAACGCCTCTCCTGGGCTCGTCACCATATCAGTTCTACATCTACATCTACATTCATACTCCGCACGCCACCCAACGGTAGGTGGCGGAGAGCACTTTACGAGCCACTGCCATTGCCTCCCCTTCCTGCTCCATTCGCGTATGGTTCGCGGGAAGAACGACTGCCGGAAAGCGTCCGTGCGCGCTCGAAACCCTCATATTTCACATTCGTGATCACCTCGGGAGGTATAAGTAGGGGGAAGCAATATATTCGATACCTCATCCAGAAACGCACCCTTTCCAGACCTGAACAGCAAGCTACACCGCGATGCAGAGCACCTCTCTTGCAGAGTCTGCCACTTGAGATTGCTAAACATCTCCGTAACGCTATCACGCTTACCAAATAACCCTGTGACGAAACGCTCCGTTCTTCTTCAGATCTTCTCTGTCTCCTCTGTCAACCCGACCTGGTACGGATCCCACACTGATGAGCAATACTTAAGTATAGGTCGAACGAGTGTTTTGTAAGTCACCTCCTTTCTTGGTGGACTACATTTTCTAAGGACTCTCCCAATGAATCTCAACCTGGCACCCGCCTTACCAACAATTAATTTTATATGATCATTCCACGACAAATCGTTCCGTACTCATACTCCCAGATATTTTACAGATGTAACTGCTACCAGTGTTTGTTCCGCTGTCATACAATGATACAATAAAGGATCCTTCTTTCTATGTATTCGCAATACATTACATTTGTGATGTCACCGCCAGGCACCACACTTGCTATGTGGTTGTTTTAAATCGGCCGCGGTCCATTAGTACATGTCGGACCCGCGTGTCGCCACTGTCAGTGATCGCAGACCGAGCGCCACCGCGAGGCAGGTGTCGAGATACGGACTAGCACTCGCCCAGTTGTACGGACGACTTTGCTAGCGACTACACGGACGAAGACTCGCTCATTTGCAGAGCAGCTAGTTAGAATAGCCTTCAGCTAAGTCCATGGCTACGACCTAGCAAGGCGCCATTAGCATTACATTGCATTTATCTAGAGAGAGTCTCACTTGTATCATCAAGAACGCTGTATACAAATGATGGATTAAAGTTAAGTATTCCAGCAGCTACGTACTTTTCTTTATAGCATTCATTACGTATCCTGTTTCAGACCTCACGCCACCCTGCGTGAGTTAGCGCGTGCATCTTGGCCGCCTCTTTCTATTAGTGTACGTAGTGTTGGCAAGTCTGCCGACACAACAACATTTGTCTATGTTAAGGGTCAGTTGCCACTCCCTGCACCAAGTGCGTATCTGCTGCAGATCTTCGTGCATTTCGCTGCAATTTTCTAATGCTGCGAAATCTCTGTGTACTACAGCATCATCCGTGAAAAGCCGCATGGAACTTCTGACACTATCTACTAGGTCATTTATATATATTGTTGGATACTAGACGACTGGGAAACCGTACTCTGGCCACATGGTTTCCAGTTTCGGTTGGTAACAGCTGATGGTAGGGATCGGGTGTGGTGCCCACCTCACGATGCCATGGACCCAAGTTGTCAAGGATGCACTGTGCAAGCTGGTGGTGGCCCCTTAATGGTCTGGCGTGTGTTTATCTGGACTAAATTCTATTCTCTGTTCCATCTGAACCGATGATTGACTGAAAATGGCTACCTTCGGCTACTTGAAGACCATTTGCAGCCATTCAACCATAGAATTTTTATGGGTAATATTTCGTCTTGTCCTGGGCAACAACTGTTCGTGATATACGTAGAAATGTGTGTTCTAATAGGACAACTATGCAAGGAGTTCCATCCAATAATATCCAAACAGCAGACTCTGTACACGGTTTATTAAATTGCCAATAGTAATAAGTTAACTTGGCATCAAAGTTTAAAATTATTTATATAAAAAAACTTCGAGAAATATAATGACGCTTAGCACCATAAAATGAAAGAAGCGCGACACACAGCCAATAAATATAATAACAAAATAATAATTTGATACATCCAAAGGGCGAGGGCAACTCCCAACGCAATCACAGACGAGCAAGCTCTCAACACTTCGGAGCCTTCCCACTAGAAACGGTCCCCGAAATAAACCGCTGAGAGCTCCCCGACATGCCTCCCACAACTGCCCGTCACTTACGCACTTTGGTTATGTTCTGTAACACACGACAGATAATATCAACACAAGATAAAATTAAAAAATACAGTATAACATCCCGACAGCACATGATAACCTCGGTGCCGTTAACTCGGGCGCTCTTAATTAGTGCCGGAAGCCAACACACACAAATCTCAGTAAACTATTCTCGCTCCTTAAAACGAAACAATAAAAGCCAAGCGCACATGAATAGTCAAACCACAGTCTTAGAACTGCCTTAACGACACCAAACGCGACTATGCCAGAAGTTAATAATAACACAGTGAGAAAAATACAAAACATAGCACCAAATGCTGTTACACGACCAAACTGACGAGATCGTGTTGTTCAGGTCCGACAAGACAACATATACCAAGCAGCAGTAATTCACTATGTATACACTGTACAAAACTACCATTCTTAGGCAGACTTTACCTAACACATCAAATGCCAAATAAACCATACATGAACGCTACTGCCGGCCGGCCGGCCGGTGTGGCCGTGCGGTTCTAGGCGCTTCAGTCTGGAACCGCGTGACCACTACGGTCGCAGGTTCAAATCCTGCCTCGGGCATGGATGTGTGTGATGTCCTTAGGTTAGTTAGGTTTAAGTAGTTCTAAGTTCTAGTAGACTTATGACCACAGATGTTAAGTCCCATAGTGATCAGAGCCATTTGAACCATTTTTACTGCCGGCCGAGGTGGCCGAGCGCTTCTGGGCGCTACAGTGTGGAACCGCGCGACCGCTACGGTCGCAGGTTCGAATCCTGCCTCGGGCGTTGATGTGTGTGATGTCCTTAGGTTAGTTAGGTTTAAGTAGTTCTTAGTTCTAAGGGACTGATGACCTCAGAAGTTAAGTCCCATAGTGCTTAGAGCCATTTGAACCATGAACGCTACTCCGGGCAGGACTCCAGTTGAGCAAATAAATTAGTACCAACAAATATCGTAACGAGCCCCCCCCCCCCCCACACACACACACAGCAAAAAGTTCCAACAACGCCGCCCCACATCAGAAAGTTCAGAAACCGCTGCTGGAGCTTCCAGGGGAAAATCTGAAGAGCCAACCGAGCCCACACCCTAACCTGGCAGACGACTCCAAAATTCAGCAACTAGTTGTCTCCGGGCCAGAGTATCACAGGACCCCACCGGACCTCCACATCAGACAGGCAGGAAGAACAAGTAAGCCGACCCCAGTTAATCACCACCGCATGGCCAGCACAGCGGCGAGTCGCCTCCGCCCCAGACCACTCTCCTCATATTGCGAGGCACAACCACCTTAGCGCTAGTCACTAGCAGGTCAGGCAGAGCGAAATTTACGTTCCGTGCAATCCCGGGAAACCAACTAGCCTCTCGCTTTCCGCCGGCCACCACAAACACACGCCAGCGACGTCATAGCAAATCGCCACCGGAGCGCCACCCACACCAGGACAACGAACTATAATCGATTACGGTGAGCGCTCTGAACAAGATCACAGGATAGCGTCGCGCGCCATATCACACGTAAATAACGTTCTGGACAATTAGAGCGACACTAAGCCCACCAAATATTTATGGGACATAATCAGGAGGTCACTTTGTCCAAAATATCCTGCACCGGCAAATATGGACTTATATAGAGGCAGCATGAATCAATATTTCTGCAGGGGACTTCCAAAGACTTGACTCCACGTCACGTCGAGTTGCTGCACTACACCAGGCAAAAGGAAATCTGACACGATATTATTCACCTCCGTGAGTAACTCTTTTAATTATATCGCGAGTCTGGACTGTTATTAAAATAATAAATGAAAATAATAAGAATTCAGCACTCCAATATCTGATTTAAACTGCACTCGACAAAACAGTTAAACAGCCACTTTTTAGAAATCCCGTAGTTGTCTCCCATTACAGCGTAGAAGTTTGAAATTTGACGCAAAGCCTACTACAACTTTCTTCCGTGAAGGTGCAAAAGCATCTAGTCCAGTCACCTTCGGACTTGGAGAAGTTTCAAGCAGCCGAGTGTAAACACATCATGGAGAGATAAAGCCAGAGCTCTGAACTTCATGTGAGAGGTAAAGTGATGTAATAATGTCACACAGGCACAAAATTCACCACAATTATTTCCAACGCCACTGTAGTCGTGTCACACGATAGGAAGCTCTCACAACCAGTTTTAAACACATTTCACCCTTTCTGTTGTTACCTATGTGCTGAAGGTGATAACCGTGATGCCCAGCACTGCAGTCACACGGTTTTCCCGTGTGTGACCGTGGAAAACATTCCAGACCCACCGCCGCTCAGCATCCACACAACGGTGGCATGAAGGGCGAAATAAATGGACTCTTTTACTTGGGGCCTTTCTAACATTCTGCGTGGTGTCTGTTTGTTCTAAGTCGTGTCTCCCTACCACTTCCGCGCAACGACGCTCTGAGCGTCTTTTTTTGGGAACTGACTAAGTTGAACCTGGGACCTGAGGCTGGTAAGGAGACGCCAGACCACACATGACATGTAGAGTTCAGAAGAGTTCAGTGGGACTAGCGATGATACAATCAAATACTTAATGATTTCAGCGTCAGCTCCACTGCACTCCCTGTATAAAAATCTTAATACTAACTAAATTTAGTGGAAGGGGTTCAAGGCTTTCCTATTTTTAGTTAGCTGGTAAAATGACGTCGAAAAAGCAGTTAAGTCTACCATTGGAATTTCTACTCTACTCACAAAACATTGTTTATAAATTGTGCTATTGATGAAAGGAAATATTTTAATACAGGATGATAAAAACCAACTGCGTTCAACAAAAATGTGAGTGAATATTCCCTGAATGGGTTTCCAAGTTCTACAATGGATCGAAGAATGACCTATGCCATATCATATCTATAATCTAGGTTTAAATTAAGTTTCATAAAAGAGAAAGCTATCAAAAATGGTCTACAGTGACCCTCAGTTATCTTTAATTACTTATTTAACTTGTCGTAAATTACAGTGGCTGATGTGGCTTCTCAATAATTACATAACAGAAAAATCATCGAGTTTCAGATTTTAACTTCTAGTAGCAAATGTGAATACCATGAGCTTCAATTGACGATCGACATTAGTATTATGCAAAAAGGGGGTGTAACAGATGAGACTTCTGCAGTTCTGAGGGAAGCCTTATGTGGCATCACGTGCGTTCATTACCTTGACATTGGTTAGGCAGCGTCAGGGGGCAGCGGATGGCCCAGCTCCACACACCTCGCCGTCTCGGAAGCAACTCTTTCTAACTTCTCCTTACTACAATTTACTGAAGTTTATTTAAGAAAAGGTATCTGGATGTGTTTTCAACTGACCAATCAGGGTCTCAATGTTAACCTTAAGCTTCGCCTGCAAAAACTTCTGTCTATCCAATGAGAAACATTATACTTTTCGTGGTGGGGCAATGTTTTTAATGTTTGCTACGTAACAGAGACGCGAAAAAGTCTCACGCTAAAACTTGCAACTGGTGTGGCCCTTTTAGTGTTATCGTAAGATCTAAACTGTTCTTCTGGAGGGCTCTATCTTTTAACATGGGCTGGGGGGTCGTCTTGACGGTCGGCTGGCGATGTGGGTGTCCATCCCTTATCGTAGGGCCTTCTAGCTTAACACGGTTCTGCTCTCGGATTCTGTTCTCGTTTCTCCCCTCCGAACTGCGTCTGTTTCACAGTGGGAAGGTATGACATGCATTTAGGCGTTCTTGTGTTAGTCTGTGGTATTCTATTTGCTCACTTGTTGATCGTATTACTTTGGTTAATTTAATGTCAGGATTTATTCAGAACTATGTGACATAGTGCCGGATTTGCTATCATGTCGGGGTTTTCATGGAAGGTGTTGGATTTGCCTGACACCTTACATTCCCACACATTTCGAAGTCGAAAACGACAGTTCGCTTTGTGACGAGCAGGAGGAAGGCGTTCTTGACAATTTATCACGCTGATGATACCCTCGCGGACGATTGAGTCCTCATCTAAGGACACAGTGGGCCTGCAGTCGGTTTGAACGTAATCGCACGCCTCTGAGATGTTGTGCGACCGCAATTTTTGCTCTGAGTTACAGGGTGGTAATCGGTTCGAAGCGTTCAAAACCAGACGACGAAATAGAGAGGGTCGTTTTTGCTTTTTCAGTCCTACTGCTTTGCGTCCTCCTGTTGGGCGTTTGTGAGTTTGGGGGAGATGGGGGCGAGGGGGTGCGACATTGAAATACGCTTTAATAAAACTGCTATGGGTCCCTCTAAATCCCACATTTTTCCAACATCGTCCTCAGTGCCATCTGCGCACCTTTATTGACCACATCAAATATGAAGGCGTACAGAGATAACCAGGCGCTGGTCAGCAGGCGCCAGTGTTAGGCAACCATTTTGAGAGAGCGTCGGATGATGGGACACCTCACATACCTTTGCGTTAAGTGGTGGAGCGAACTGCAACTCCTCCACGAATAGCGAAAGATCAGTGACAAGCACCTGTAAAGATAAATCTCAAGAAAGAAGAATAGGCGAGTCATCTGAATTGGTGACACCTGGGAAGAGGAGGCGCCTCGAGAAGACGGTCGCAAAACTAGCCTCTTTCACGAAAAGTGCAATTATACGTTAAATACGTGCATGTTATTCGAGGAAGGAGTGTCCGACAACCAAAAAGCAGCGTCCTGCACTTGTCGCACCGGACCTGTTTCTGGGTAGTGAATCGCGCTTGCTAAGACTTGTGGAAAAGTTAGGAGTCCGCTGTAAATCTATTTTATTACAGATCCGTGGTGCCAGTTTCTTAGGGAGTTAGTAGAGGCAAATTTTGACATCATTGGACTTCATGAAATTGAGTGAATGCAGGGGACAGATTAAAACAAGGGTGGATAAACGATACCATCTGACATGATATGGCAGCTCCGATTGCTAGAGGAAAGAGAACAATAAATGCCGCGCATGCCGAAAAATTCAAAATATTTCATTCCTAGTTGTCAAACAAGACCTCAGACTTCCACTAAAAATTTTTTCTTTGGGCCTTGTAACGCTTCAACGTGGGGTTGGCCTTGTCGTTACGGATTTGGCGGTGTTAGTTACAGAGGGTGTCCGGATGCCTTTCCTGCCGCCACCCTGAACCCCCCTGGATGTCAGTAGTTTACCCCATATGCCTGCGTCTAGTGGAAGCCATTAAATAGTGCGAACGTCTGCAAATGCCTGTGAGTCGTGTAACTGAGGCGAAACGTGGGGACCAGCCAGGTATTCACCTAGCGGGATGTGGAAAGCCGCCTAAAGACCAAATCCAGGCTGGCTGGCATACCAGCCCTCGTCATCAATCCGCCGGGCGGATTCTATCCGAGGTCGGTGCGCCTACCCGAGTCCAGGAAGCAGCGCATTAGCGCTTTCGACCTCCTGGCGGATCAGACTTCCACGAAGATATGAACCAAAATACTTGTTTGAAGACTTTCTGCTTCGAAACATAACGAAAAACTCTGTACTTTTTATGAATAACGCTCGCAACCATTACGTCGTACAAGATAAGGTTTGTTGGCTACATCAACCTAAGACACGGTTTCACAGTAACTTAAAAAGGGCATGATTGTTAGAATTCCTGTCGCAACACAAGCCACTCAGTTGGGCTCGGGTCGAACGATGCATTGCTAGAGACAGTAGCAAAGAATAGCGTTGCCTACAGTGGAACGCCTTTAGAATTTAGCAACTGAAACAGTGACAGAGGAAGTGTGCAGAAAACTGCCAATGGCCGTTGCTTCCGCGTGCAGTCGGCGACAGCGCCGCTGCTTTGGACCTTAAGAGTCACGTGACAGCTTGTCTAAACCAGACTACAGCGAATGTTTCCTTAATGAAAGAAATGTAGGCGTCGGACTTTTGTAATACGCAGTATTCGAATGCTACCACTCGAGTTTCAGGTAGCCAGTCGTGCCCTTATTACACAAAAGTACTCTTCAATAATATTACATACACTGTCGACAAGCTGACAATTGACACGACAAATCAGCCACCACAAACAGTCCGACTTGATTTTAATCGTTGGGAAAATAGTACTAAACGTCATAAATGGATAAAACCATTACTCCAGAGCGCATTTGCCTGTTAGAAGACGCCCAATGTTATCGTGGTACCACATTAGCTCACGTCGCATAGAATCTTACACAAAATGTAATAACCAGTAAACGTAGTGTATCATGCAGCTCTGACACTTTATTGAAACAATAGCTCTGATTCATGTTGTTTTTCAACTGACAGTTCGTTTAGTAAAGGTCAAACCAAAAGCGTAGCACCAATCAGCAATATTCATATGACACAAAGGTTGCTAATACACGCTGTGCCAAGTGAATTTCACTAATTATTCAATGTGCTAAGGCATTTTGTGACTCTACACGAGGGTGCAGTTCAAATGGCTCTAAGCACTATGGGACTTAACATCTGAGGTCATCAGTCCCCTAGACTTCTAACTACTTGCACCTAACTAACCTGAGGACGTCACACACATACATGGCCGAGGCAGGTTTGGAACCTGCGACCATAGCAGCGGCGTGGTTCCGGATTGGAGCTCCTAGAACCGCTCGGCCACCGCGGCCGACGAGGGAGAAGTTACGATGAACTTCTTACCCAGGCAATTTCACACAGATTCTTAACCATCTCGCAATTCTATTTCATATTCTTCTCCTGCTCCCTCACTTCTGGTTTCAGATTG
Organism: Schistocerca piceifrons; assembly: GCF_021461385.2. NCBI lineage: Eukaryota > Metazoa > Arthropoda > Insecta > Orthoptera > Acrididae > Schistocerca > Schistocerca piceifrons. Next base: position 297,539,399 of record NC_060139.1, on the reverse strand, counting down.
ACTTCAGAAAGAACTATTCAGTTAATGTGCAGTTCTCGCCAATAACTTTGTAATTTGGACTGAGATTTTTGTGCAATCGGCGCACACTGCCCTTTTCTCTGGAGCAAGATCACAACCTCTTCTCGCCGACCGCCCTCCAAAGAGTTTCTCTCGTTTCTCTGCCAGTATTATCTTTGGTCTGTGAAGGCATTTTGGCTATTGTACATTCTTCAGAGATAGCTATTGCTAGCTATGGAATTTCAGACAGGACTTTTTTTATATTACGAAATGAAAGCATATTTTCCTCGGAAAGTAGATATGTTTAAATGGTGAGCAGTGTAGCAATATGCATATGACACAAAGGGTGAGCAGTGTAGCTTCATACTGGAGTTTCAACATACTACTATTAACCTCAAAATCTAGGTTGCCGCAGCGTATTGATCTGTAAAGTGCTCAGAGGTTCGGGTGTGCTCCATGTTTAAAGCATGTTTCGTCACATAAAGCGAAAACTAGTGTTTCTTAGTTTCTGGAACACTTGTTACTCGATACGGCACCAATGTTTATTAACAAAAGTACTATTATGTGCGGTAGTAAGTTAAATTCATGTCTACGTTCAGTGTATCTTGGTGGGCGAATGCCAACTTTTTATTTCAGATGGAGAGCCAGCGACTAAAACAAAAGATACTTTAGGTGTGCCCCAGGCAAATGTGGTGGGACAGGCGCTGTACGTGTTGTACATTAAATTATTTATTTATTGCTCCTTTATTCTAATTACATTATGGCTTCAAGAACTTCTCCTACATATGACCAGGAACAATGAATAGGAAAATTATTACATAACAGTCAAAGCAATAATAATTTGCATTTTTAATAAAATAATGGGCAATAATAATAATAATAATAATATTGAAGGAATGTAATATAATGAAGGAATTGGGATGATATAGATTAGGCATTACATAAAAGACTCAATTATAAAGCTTGCATTATTAGTAAATTAATTGGCAGTAATAGCATTAAAATATGAATGATAACATAATGAAGAATGATATTGCTTAGGTATTACATAAAAACTCATTAATAATAATTTGCGTTGTTAACAGAAAGTAATAATAATAATAATAATAATTGAGGTTTTAAGCAAGATATTTCTTAGTTTATCACTTGAAACTTTTGTTAGTATTAGGAGAATATTGTTCAAAAGTCAGGTTCCTCATACAGAAAATGATTTAGAGAACATGGCAGAATTGTGTAGTGGTACAGAGAGGACTGAGAATGTGTATTTCTGCTGTGTTTTTTCTGATAACAGTGTAAGAACTGAAGATAAATAGGAAGGAGTGCAATGACTGAGAAAACGATACAGAAAACTTAGTGTATAATCATCTCCACACTTATTGGCACACGGCCATAATAATTGTTCACAGGCAGGAGTGATATGGTCGAGGTAGTTTGCATCACAAAAGTATGGCACAAAAGGATTCGTCGCCAGTTGAAAGCGATGTGAGTTCTCAAACTAAAATCATTGAATGATAAGATCACTATAATCAATGAGTGGACGTATTAGTGACTGTATGAGTTCCCTTTTAAGTTCAAAAGAAAGTTTCTTTTCTAGTGTATGTTTGTAGTGGGTGAAGTGATGCTGATGCCTTCTTAGAGACTGCAGCTGTTTGTTCAGTCGAGTCTAAGTGATGGTCTAGAATTTTCCCTGATTTCTTTGCAGGAGAAGAAATGGTTATTATTGTGTTTTTAGGATTAAGAGTGAAAGAGATTCTCGGAACCGAGTAGTAATAAGTATTTTGTGAGCGGTGAAGACTGCTTGCGTTTAGTTTCAGATGGGTTGAGATTCAAATGTATTTTCTGTGTGCATTCTGATAAATTAAACAGGTCAGCATTTACGTACTGTAAGTTAGTGCTTGCAGCGCCATGCAATTAAATGCCGTCAGCTTCTAAATGACATTTGCAATGGTAAATAGTGATCGACACATCATTAACATATAATGAGAAAAATTTATGCCGGCCGCTGTGGCCGAGCGGTTCTAGGCCCTTCAGTCTGGAACTGCACGACAGTTACGGACTCAGGTTCAAATCCTGCCTCGGGCATTGATGTGTGTGATGTCCTTATGTTGGTTAGGCTTAAGTAGTTCTATGTTCTAGGAGACTGGTCACGTCAGATGTTAAGTCTCATAGTGCTCAGAGCCATTTGAACCATTTTTTAGGAAAATAGTGGGCACAATACTGATATTTGTGGGATCCCTGATACTTCTTTCCCCATTGTGACCTATTTGCTCCGATCACTACACATGTCGTGTAGTTATTAGTCTCGATGCAACTTAGTGGAATAAAGCACCGTAATTTGGTAGCTTGATTCGTCTACATAATATTGTAAATATTCCACCCGCAGCAGTAATTCTTAGTGTAGCTGTAACCCTAACAACGTATGGGACAACTTTATCTCACAAAAAAGTGTTGGAGTAGATCGCTCATTATATTAATGTAGAAAATAGGTGCATGCAAGGAAAAAATGGCAGAGTATTTCGTCTGAGGAAACAAATTAATTTTTTGACCCAGAACAGAAAGAAAAGAATCAGTGTTGTTTGTACAACAGTAAAGACCTAGCCATAAAATGGGCAGGTCCTCTACAAATCCTACGGTGATTAATTTTTTAACAAGTTGTCTTTTATCTGAAGAGCTATTGCACAAAAAGTTTATAGCAGCAAGAACACCGAAGCAAAACAACATGGAATTCAACAAAAAGTGAAAGTTTCCAAGTCCAGAGAAGTTTTATCTCCATCACATGGTTTTTGAGAGAATTTGACAACAGTGCATTATGTGCCCAAAAGAAGAAATGTGTCCAGTTGGTCAGTTCTCTACACCTCATTAGCGCAGTAGATGAAGAACGTTAAAAGAAGCCAGATATAGTACTCTGCTGGCCACCCAAAATGCATATGAGGTGAAATTTTCAGCATGCATTTGCGGCGACGAGAGATAGACATGATTAGTATTTTAGCGCATCAAAGGCGCCAGTAGCCCCACCTGCAAGCGCTGTATAAATGGGGAACAGGCGGCCGTCTGGACCTACCGGAATTGTTATATCGTGTGGCTGTTTCGTGTGAGCAGCTTCAGTAAGCCTCGTAGAAGACAGCGAGCTTCTTTCGAGCACGTTTCGCAGTTCGACCGAGAAATAATAGCTGCCTGCGGTTTATCCGTCAGAGAAATCGGTGGTCTTGTCGGACAGAACCAAGCAGCTGCGATGCGGATCTGCACTCGCTGGTTGCCGGAGGGAACGACGTACCGACGGGACCGATTACATCCACGTCGTTGCCCCACTACGCGCGGTGACAGGTATGTTGCGGGCGTGGCAGTGATGGATCGCTCTGCCGCATTGCGAACCGTATCACAACAAATTCGGTCTGCTGCGCAATAAGCAGTGTCCGCGCGTACCACTCGACGTCGTTTGCGGCACAGTGGACTTTCCACAAGGCGTCCATAGCTCCGTTTGTCAATCACAGGTTTTTTCGGCGGTAATGGTGCGACGAATGGAGGACATGGACAACCGAATGGAGCGACGTTGTTTTTACCGACGGATCCCGATTCTGCCTGCACCATTGTGATGTTCGGAGTAGTGTCTGGAGACATCGTGGTGAGGGATTGTTGAACTGGCACCTATGAAGTGTCATACTGCCCCTGCACCCCGTATTATTGTTTGGTGTGGTATTGGATTCCACCCCCGCAACCCCTAGTACGCATTGCCGGTAAACTAAACAGCCAGCGTTACATCTCTGAAGTGCTGGAACCCGTTGTCCTCCCATACCTTCGGAGCCTGTCGATGGCCACATTGCAACAGGATAACGCGCGACCGCATGTGACACGCAGTGCTTCAGACTTCTTCGTCGCCCATCGGATTGTATTGCTGTCTTTGCCCCCTGTTCTTCCGATCCCTCGCCAATCGAAAATGTGTGGTCGATGTCTGCGGAACGACTGGCCCGGAATACAACACCCGCTGCTGTACCGGATCACCTTTGGCAATATGTGGAAGCAGCATGGACTGTTGTACCCGAACAACACATCCAAAGCCTCTGTGTTTCAATGCCGAGGCATGTACCAGCAACTGTAGCCAGCAGTGACGGCAACACGATACCGCTTTCATCTTCAGCACTTCATATAGGGTTGTATTTTCAGTAATGTGACCTTTGTACTACGTATTATCTCCTAAACCAATTTGTCTATGATATTTCCGGTCCTTGGAATTGCATGCTGGATGGCCAGTGTGGCCGCCCTCCGTCGATTTGCTGACGCAGACTTCTCTGACATAAGATACTGATATTGTTATCTACTGTGTACACCAGACTTCTCGTTAAATCTACACATCAGATGCAGAAGCCACAAACATCTTCACTGTAATGGTGACTAAATTTCGGGTTTGAATGCTAATAATTAATGTTAACTTTGTGCTCAGTCGATCACCCTTCATTTGTTGCTGCGTTACCGAAGACAAGATAGTTAATATCGTCTTTGGATGTTAGTAATTATTTACCAATATACACGTCATTATGGAAATAACTTAAGTTTTTTATTAACAACATTCGATAATAATTAAATGATCATGAATGATTGCTTTTTGCATAGGGGGAAAAGGAGGGTTGATCTTACAATTACACACAGCAATTACGGCAACTAAAATGTTCGTTATTTTTATAGGTATTGTACTAAAGCCACGGTCCATTACTGTACTTCGATACAGTCAAACTTCGTAAGCTCTTATTTTCATAAAGCTAAGTGTCCAGTTCCGTTCTTATACTCAATTTAACGTCCATTCCACAGATCCTGTTATCAGTTATTCCACATGTAATAGAATTTAAGACTGAGCGCTACTTTTTCTCGCGCACATAATTCCACAGATATTCTTAGTCCTTCACCTTACGGGAAAAGACTGTCGCGTAAAAATTAACAATAGTCATTTTTCTGCAATTCAACAAGAGTGCCCTGATCCATTCCGTAGCCACACGGAAATGCCCGTTATATTGTACTCCGTAGCAGCGTAGACTTATTCAGAGCGTGGGAAACAAAATGGCTCTGAGCGCTATGCGACTTAACTTCTGAGGTCATCTGTCGCCTAGAACTTAGAACTAATTAAACCTAACTAACCTAAGAACATCACGCACATCCATTCCCGAGGCAGGATTCGAACCTGCGACCGTAGCGGTCGCTCGGTTCCAGACTGTAGCGCCTAGAACCGCACGGCCACTCCGGCCGGCCGGAAAACAAAAGGAGAGAACTATGGTTTACATAGTAGAACTTAGAAACAAAAGTAGCCGCGTCAAAACCTCTTTGATTTCCCTGAAGCGCTACTTTGCTGCGGGCGTTATTCTGATGAGAGATTATATATCGACAATTTTGATTAAGCCTTTCTCAATGCAATTAATTATTTCCCATGTTATCGATCACATCTCCCCTACATGAAAATAAATGGTTCAAATGGCTCTGAGCACTATGGGACTTAACATCTTAGGTCATCAGTCCCCTAGAACTTAGAACTACTTAAACCTAACTAACCTAAGGACATCACACACATCCATGCCCGAGAAAGGATTCGAACCTGCGACCGTAGCAGTCCCGCGGTTCCGGACTGAAGCGCCCAGAACCGCACGGCAACCGCGGCCGGCACATGAAAATAATTCAGATAATGTTGTTCTTAGTTAAAACATCAGTCATACTATGAGTGTATTATTGAACAATAAAATTAAAAGAGAAGGCTCTTCACGAAAGGGCACTTACATACAAATGCAAGAGAAAATCAAGAAGATAGCCCTTTTACTTATGGACAAATGTAGTGGGCGCAGAACCAACAAGTACTCTGAGTTCATTTCCGCAGCAACATCTCGATTACCAGTGAGATGAATCTGCTGAAAGGAGAATTTTCCTCAATCAGCTACAGCTAGAAGTGATATGTTCTCATATGGAGAAGAGAGAGAACAATCCACACCTCCGAAAGAATGTTCCACAGACCAAGGCAAGTTGTTGCGTTACTAACAGACGAATACTATGGTAACCAGATCAGAAAGACACAAGGTGTTCCGCGTGCCAAAACATATTAGACAGAAAAAGTGGTCAGCAACGCACGTAATGCACAATATATAATTACAAAAACTGAATGTGACTGTAAATTGGGTTGTTCTCATGAGCAGAACTTCTGGTGTAAGCCCAGTAAAATTAAAATTTGTTGTCGAATCTCAGAAATATTATAGTGTATTACATGGTTTGAAAGTACTGAAATGAAGGTTACAATCTCATAATAAATACTTTGTTATTCATTCTGTACCACCAAACCCCTCATAATTTGATGATGTTGTGTTAATACACGGCTTTATGTTTTTGTTGCGATACAAGGATCTTACAGAACCCGCTACAACAATTTTGTTGGTCGAGCTACTCACGCATCCGAGGATTAAATTGGGAGAAACTTTATATGCATCTCACAACGCGAAAAATCCAGTTAATGCCATGATTACAACAATTCTCGGAATAATTCAACTCATCTGCGTGTCACAAACTGTAATGCTGTGAAATGGAGCAGTCACACAGAGTCAGTCGTAGGTATGGCAGGTGAACAACCCATGTGAAAAAGTTACCAGACTGTGTGCGACCCGCACCAAATAGGAATAATACTCACAGCATACAGAGAAGAGCAGTGTGAACACTCAGGGGTTTGTTTGAGTTTCGAGAGGACAACACGGAATAGTTAAAAAAGTAGAACTGGCTGACGCAGAGACAGATGTAGATCATCCAGCGAAAGCCTATTAAAAACATTTCCAGAATCGCTAATTGGTGAGCAGTCCACAGCTCCCTCTGAATCGCCACTGAGCCGTTCGTCAAGACAGAGTTGTGCTAATTCACGGCACGTCAAGTGGCATTTGAGCAATGAGTCAGGCCGCGTTCCATATGAGACTGTTAGCGGAGGAAACCCTTGCATGTGGTACAATGCTAAGAACCTGCTGCCATGCGCTCCACGGTGGTTTTCAGAGTATGTATGTATACATGTCTATTTATATAGATGTAGATGTACAAAACTGCGAAGTAAATTCTCATCAGCTGTATCAACGTAAGATACAAAAGTTTAACGGGTACCTTGGTGTATTTTATGTATATCGTACATCAGCTATGAAAAATGCGAGACGATGTGGGAACTCTAGGATGTTAATTCATCATAATTCTCATACACATGCTGGGTAGACCTTCAGTCTCCCAATACACTGACATGTGATTGTATTCTGAGTAAAGTTGGATAAATACCTTATTTTAAGTAGTTTTTATTTACCAACAGCGGCAGAGCAGTATTTCTTTTCAGCGTAGTGCAAATATATAAAGCAATCCAGCAGTATTTTTCACATTTCCCAGAGCGACTACAGCCACACTTCATTACCAGTGCACATCACAGAAGAGGCACGCAGCTGCCGTTTCTGCCTCTTAATGCACAGCTTGACTCGTTTCGGAGTCCAAGCATCCCCTTATGGTCGGATTTACGGAACATGTTTTCCCTTTCATCGAGCTTCAGAGGCCCATCCGTGACGTTTAATATCTTTTGTCACAGTAATTATACATTTTACTTTAATGAAATTTTATGAATTTTTCTTATTTGTCAAGTCAGTAACAATTTTTGGAAAAAACATTAAACTATACTTATGGATTGTGACACGTATTCTCACGTACATACCTCGCACGTCCGTGCGGTTAGAACCAATTTTTCAACAACCAGATGTCTGTCTGCGCAGCCCCTAAAAATGTTGGCGGGGAAGAGGACAATCAAATGAGAAGATGAAGGACTTGTTGGAGTAGTCTTCTGATTCTGGGAACCCACCTAGTGAACGTGAATCTTCCATTGATAATGAGGTAGATGTCGCTGAAAACTCATAGCTACACAAAAATCAAAATCATGAAGAATCCCATTACGAAGATGGAGAAGAACAATGTAGTGCAAACTCTGCTGAGTGTTACTCATTCTTTTCTCATAATGGGAATCAAATATGGGCTACAGATCCTCAAGCTCGAATTTCTGGTAGGCAGAGCAAAAAGGACGTATTGAAAGAAGACCAGTGACTTAAATGTTTTTTGATTAGGAACTATTATAATGAAGAGTCTTCCTTCATGTTGTTCAGTCGTGTGCCCGTCACTGACAAAATGTGTATGTGGACCAACAAGAAGGTCCAATTCTTTACGAGGACTGTTTCTTGGTGGTCTGATCCCGACTGGAGTTTACAAGTCACTAAAAGATGATAACAGTAACCTTTGGAGTATTGAGAAAAGCCGACCACAGTTCAGTGACTTTATATCTCGCAGCTACTTCCATGTTATTCTGATGGTGTTGCGCTTTGACGATGCAGTAGCCCGACATGAACGTAGGTCAAGTGACAAATTGGAACCAATCAGAGAAGTTTTTGTGACGTGGGGAACTACCCTTGCCGGCCTGGGTGGCCGAGCGGTTCTGAGCGCTACAGTCTGAAACCGAGCGACCGCTACGGTCGCAGGTTCGAATCCTGTAAGTTCTAGGGGACTGATGACCTTAGAAGTTAAGTCCCATAGTGCTGAGAACCATTTGAACCATTTTTGAACTACCCTTAGGGATGCCTACATTCCAGGATGGTGCGTGAGGTGGATCAACGGTTGGTCACAATTCAAAATTGCTTTCCATTTTGACAGTACATCCCATCAAAACCTGTTAGATATGGAATAAAGTTCTGGGCAATTCGTGGCAGTGCAACAAACTACTGCTGGAAGACGAAAGTGTATTTGGGGCAGGAGGAAGAAACCAGGTCCGTGTAACTTGGCGAAAATATTGCGAAAACCCTGATGATTGAACTTTAAAAGTCATGCTGTAATACCTTGTGTGGTAACTTTTTTACATCTATACATTTTTCTCATTATTTGTTGTCAAAAGATCTGACATTTGACGGTACTATCCACAACAATAAATGTGAATTGCCTGCAAAATTTATTACACCTAAAGGACGTAAAATATACTCTTAACTATGTGGTTTTCATTCAGTTGTGTTGATAGCGTACTATTTTCCTTAAAAAAGCAAAGTTGTTACCGAACCTAGCTCTCTTCATGACCAACCAATGGCGTCATCATCACAGGTAAAGAAACCTCAAGTTACAACGATATTCAGTATCACAAAGGGCGTTGACACCATGGACCAAAAGACGCGATGACACAGCGAGAAGAGATAAACAAGTCTCTGTCCACTGGTGGTTTTCTTCATCATGATCGATGTAAGTGTAATGAATGAATATACAATTTGGATGACACTGTCTACCAATAAACATGAGACATCGGACTTTCATCATCAATTTGGTAAAGGAATTAGTGGGGTAAGGTTGTCACCGGATCCAGGAAGGGTAGTGAAACGACCAGCTAAGAAAAGGAGATGATGTGCATGTTGTGTAGAGAAGAAAGACAGCAAAAGTCATACTCAATGTTACAATTGTACCAAGCACTCAGATCATTCTGCCTGTAGATATTGCGCAAATTTTCAACAATAACAAAATTCACCATTAAAGGTAACATGATTTTGTCATTTTAAATATAAACTTATAATAAATAAAATTATTTTGTAAGTACTCACACTTAAATGTCCATCGCATCATTAAAAACTGTCAGTTTAAACAAGACAGGCCTGAGGGGATCCAACTGATAGGCTGCGCTATACTGATTTTCTGGCAAGCAGAGGATTAAGCTTACAAACACACATATATGTACAGTATAAATTAGAATGGTAACATTGTCTTTTCAACGTGCAGGTGGTTCCTCCAATTTCTTGCTCTATATACAGTATAAATGGTATGTAACAAGTGTCCTTGTTTTGTTTTTTATGTGGAGGAAAGATTTAAAAATTGTGTACAAGGTATCAGGTTAATTCGACAGGAGCAGTATTACATGACACCGATATAGTGTGAAACACAATCCGAGTTGTTTTTGTGTGCGCTTACTGATAAGAGCATTATCCGGAAATCACGTGTTATCGACATTATTCTTGCAAGATGAGAAACTTTCGTAGTGTCTGCAGTTGGTGATCAAACCATAAAGAAGCTTTCGTATACTCACGGGGTCAGTTGTCAATGTTCTGCTTCCTAATCGGCCTACTGAATTACGATGTAATTGACAGTGATCGCGTATACATTACGAAATTTTACAATGAGCAAGGCTATCGTTACCTAAGGAAAATAATACTGGTTCATAGGAGGAAAGTGTACAACAGAGCCTTGTGAACGAAGAATCTAAATACTGATAACAGTTTTGAAATGGGTGTAACTGAGTGCAATCGCTCACGAACTACACAAAGTGTGGGGAGGATGGGTACCACGTAACAGTTTGAATACAAATATATATTTACGGTGTATAAAATACTGTTTAGCTAAACAAGAGACAATTAAACGATCGCCAGCCACTAGGGAAATGAATATTTACAATCCTAAGAAAGATAATGGGAAAGAAAATTAGGCAAATAATCGCTAGTGTGGCAACAGAAAGTTCTCACGCTTATACACAGCACAACATTTCACGAGAAGGTAAGTGAATGAGAAAGTACTGAGTCTGCAGTTACTTAATCTGAATTACTAAATTGTGAAAGCTAAGTTAAACCTCAGTGTAAAATAGTGCAAAATTTAGAAAAAGATAAGCAATTAACTTGTGATTAGTGAAAGATTGAACTGAATTTACTATAAAGCAAATGAGGGACGGAATTACAATAAAACACATACCAAGCCAGAAAAAGTCACTCCCTAAGCTTAATACCGAATAAATGAAATCTGCCACTCTTAATTTGTGTTATATCTTCCGCTATTAATTTTGCCAGTGAAGTTTTACGTTACTTTAAGTGAGTGAAGTAAATACTGAAAATTGCAAATTAGTTGAGCCTTTGTTATGCGAAACAGGAATGAACAGTTACTGAGGTAGCAAAATTTAGACTGAAACTGGCCATTAGCCAACAAACAAAACAGGCAGTAAACAGCTCAATTTCATATATTTACGACACTCTGTGATTACATGGAAAGAAAGGGACTCTGCTTGTTAGTAATGCCTGAGAACAATGACAACACAGGTGCCCTGTAACCCTCGAGCGGACGTGCTTCCATTCATTACGCGAGTGAGGGCGTGGCGCATCCTGTGCGACGTGTCGATTTTTTCAGTTTCTTACGTCTCATTTGTACTTTTATTGCTATTTACATGGATTCATGAATGACAAAAAACAGTACACATATATTTGGGTTAGCAGAAGATTATATTCCATGCCTTGCGTATAAAACACTAAATATTACATAGAGACAGTGCAATGTTATTTCTTTATCGTAATAATCAACTACAAAACTCGACATTATTATGAAAGTGAACAATACACACATATTTGTTTGTAGCATCTTATTCTGAGTTTAAATGTTTATAGTTTTCACATGTTTATATGATAGCCACATGCTGTTGGCAGACGAAATTTCGCCTAAAATCACATTTGATTGTAGTGTTTATGTTTTCAGCACATCCGCAGTTTACACATCATCCACGCTTCTTTGAAAAAGACCCTCCAACTTTTGCAACTTCTGCTTATTTGTAATTTCGAAGGAAAGCTGAAATACAAATGGTAGAGATGGAATGTTAGTTCTCTGTTGCAGATGTGTTTTCATTAGGGTATATGACAAGCCTTTCAGGATTATTCTTCTTGGGATTTTAGGATGCTTAGAATTTGCATGGTTTATTCTTTGGGCATTGATACCTGCAAGGTCCATCAGCGCAAAAAAAACATTACAAAAGGCCATCTTCACGTAATTCTTGCTACAGAATAGGAGGCACACATTTGATCAACAGCGCCAAATCCTCCTTTTGTGGCGTTTTAGTCCATAATGATTGCAGGCTTGTTAGTTTCTTTACTGATAGCTCCAGAATCATGCATCATAGATAGGAGAATCACAGCTTTATTCTTTTTAGGTACGTAGGACATCAAAGTAATAGTGTTCTGGTACCCAAATAATGACGAATTTTGTACTCATTGTTCCAATGCATGTGATTTTCCTGGTCAGTAAGGAGAGTGCTAGTGCGTAACTGATATACCACTTATCGATAGCCACATTCCTATTGCTTCCTTCAATGTGGCTGGTAAGTCTGCTGACCACATCTGAAGGAGAATTTTAAACAGCATATGGCCCTTGAGGTTGCTTTCCACCACAGATCACCAAGAACTGGTGTAAAAAGTTCTCGCATCACAGAGAGCAAACATATTTATTCCATATTTCTCTGGTTTATTTGGGATATACTGAATGAAGTTACAGCGTCCTCTAAATGCTTTTAACTTTTCTTCATCCACAGTTACGAATTCGCTCACGCTGTAAGTGTTTTTGCAGGTTTCAATAAACTCGTCAAGAATTGTCCGTTTCTTGTCTCACTTGTATTCTTTTATCATCAAATCTGAGACACCGTAATAGGTACAGAAAACGCTTGGAGCTGATCGCAGCTCTAAGTATCTGCGTGACTGATCCGTCAGTCGTCCAAAGTTCATTCCAATTTGTACGGTTAGCCTTCTTCGTCCCTAAGATGTAAATAAATCCAAACAAAGCCATTATTTCATCTCTCGTCGTGTCTTTGGCATCGTTTCCTTTCACATAATTTACACTAGCCTTTTTATGTTGAATATATATGTTAGTACATTTGACAACCGCATCGATCATGTCAGTGCTGATTATTTTAGTGAATGCACTTATATCGCCCTTGACATCGCTGGCTGTGGCTTTAGGTACGGGAAATATATTGTCAATGTTCTTACTTATTGTCTTTGTTACGATTGTACACCAAGATTTCTTCCACTTACACGTTTTATGCCTTCCAGTATAATACTTGTCATTTGAAACAGATTTGACATCATTTTCTTTGGCATCAGAGGCACATTCTTGCTCACTTGTTGAATCGTGGTCGGTCTGTGTGATGACTTCTTCTTCTTCGTCCTCATCTTCACAATCATCAAACTCGAAATTCGATACCACAAAATCTGGATCCTCACTGAGTAGCCACTTAACCTCACCGTCATTAAGACATCTTTTAGTCCTATAAAAGCAAAAATAATTACAAAATATCTAAAACAATTAAGTGCTATAACGTTAATGTTTTGTACAGCACGCAAAACGAAAAAAGAAAAATACTGACTGCTGTAGGGACATCAGCAAGCGAGCGGCGCACTTTGTGCGCCAACTACACACAGGCGGAAGAAATATGAGATACACTCCTCTTGTAACAATCACAGACAGAAACGATTGTTCACAGCAGAAGTAAAGACAACAATGAAGGAATACACGAGAGAAGAACACAGTGGTACCAACTGATTATATTTCACAGTGATTTTTTAACGAGTATTAAGTTTTTACTACTGCAGGTTATTATTAAGGAAATGCCACTGGGTAATACCTGTACAATATTAGTTATATTCTGTCAGTCTTGCAATGATGTAGCTGTGCCGACGACGAAGAATGTAGCTGATGACAATGCTGAGCTACTGCTTTTGCTCCGGCTGGTTGAGAACCACGAGCCGTCTCCAGAGCCACTGATAATTAGGGGACAGTCAGTAGTTAGAATTGCAGCTTCCTCCGCCTGCCCTCTACTACGCTGCTCTCAATACACGTGGATTAACGAATCAGATGCGTCTACACTGGAGCGAGCATTGATGCACACCACGCCTGTGGCAGCGCCCAACAAATACTTCGGCTCTCTTTCATCACTGAAGCTGCTCTGCATCCTCTCTGCTCGCAGTGCGACAAAGACTCTGTATATACAAAGATAAAAAAGGGCACAGCTACTGCTATTTCGTCGTTGCTATCTACACATTACAATAAAGTGCCCTTGGCTATTACCCAGAAATTTACGCCAGCCGGTGTGGCCGAGCGGTTTTAGGTGCTTCAGTCTGGAACCGCGTAACCGCTACGGTCGCAGGTTCGAATCCTGCCTCGGGCATGGATGTGTGTGATGTCCTTACGTTGGTTAGGTTTAAGTAGTTCTAAGCTCTAGGGGACTGATGACCTCAGATTTTAAGTCCCGTAGTGCTCAGAGCCATTTGAACCAGAAATTTACAATATTTACATTATAACTATAATCAATTGTATACATTCAATAATAAATACATATTAAATACAGTTTCTGTAATAACGCCTACAGATTCAGAATTAGAAGTACAGTACAAGTTATAAACAGATATTAAACGGCGAAAAATTATCGCTGGTGGAGAGGATATTTTATCTGCATTTTCGGTCTTACAAGTTCTACAATTTCATGGTGGTAGATCATGGATTCCAGTGAAATTTCGCACGGATGTTCGTCACTGAAAAAGAGAAGTGTGCGCCTAGTTCTGCATTTTGTTCAATTTATTTTATTTTATTTTATTTTGTAAAAATCTGCGCTGCCTAAATGCCAATGACTACAACCGTTTGGTGAATCAGTAACGTCGGCCAGTGGTGACCGCTTCAGATTCTGCATTTCATGTTTCGCGTTACGGTTCACCCCTCCACATCCTGAGCCTAAAGAGGAAAGGGGGTGGGAGAAGGGTATCAACTACCATGTTTCACGGCTAACTTCCAGAGAATAAAGTATAATGAAAACAACTTGCCTCAGAAATGGCAAGGAATCGTGTAGTTTAGAATCTGCATTTGACACGGAATACTTTACAGTTTCTGGCGTGAGTGCGTGACCACGTTAACGTTACAGCCAGTGATATGGCTGCATTTCACTGGCGGACCACACCCGATGACGGCAGCAAAGCTGCATCGTCCTTGAGTCCACCACGAGTAGGAGGGGGGGGGGGGGGGGGGCGTGGCATCACGAGTAAGCTAAGGCACATGGGAAAGACCTTTCCGAAAAACGAAGAAAGATAAAGACAAGAAAGGGGTGTATAGTTGTTTGTAGCTATTTTCGTCACGAACGTCTACATCTACGTGATGACTTTGCTATTCACAATAAAGTGCCTCGCAGACGGTTCAATGAATCACCTTCAACCTGTCTCTCTACCGTCCCACTCTCGAACGGCACACGGCAAAAACGAGCACTTACATTTTACTGTGCGAGCCCTAATTTATCTTCTTTTATCGTGATGATCATTTCTCCCTATGTAGGTGGGTGCCAACAGAATTTTTTTACAATCGAAGGAGAAAACTGGTGATTGAAATGTCTCGAGAAGATCCTGTCACAATGAAAAATCGCTTTTGTTTTAATGATTACTACTTGTGAAGAAGATTTACTATGATCGTGAATTTGTAATCAGAAAATATTTAAAGAAAAACTGCATGAAGAAAATTAATATTGCGTAAACCCCACGAACTCGTTTTACTTCCGGAAACTTCAAAAGCACACCTCTGTATGAGAAGTTTCCGAATCCTGTTAAACTCCTGAAAATAAAATCAATTGATAGTGGAAAACAGTAAATCAATCTGAAGCTAATTTTATAAATAATAACACAGTGTACTGTAATTTTGCTTGACATTAACAGTTAAACTCACATAAATTTACCTCTAAACGTGAATGAATGGAATTATGACGTTAAGCGGTATGTAAACAAATATCGCGAACTTTGACAGCTGTCAGATTCAAAGTTCCCTCCAATACACTAACTTGAGCCAATGGCGAATAAGCTAGTTCTTTGTAATTGGTTGGTGTAAATAAATTCAATGGCAGATGCCTCAATTTACACGTTTGGTCACATTTCGTAGTGCAACAAATAAGTTCTCCTGTCTAAATTATTGCGTATACACATCGAAGCTCGCCCTTACAAGAGAAACATACAACGCATGCAACTATAAATGCAAATACACCGAAAAGCAAAACAAAATAACTATGGCAATAACTACTGTTAGTGGTGGGGTCAACAAGGTGAACAGTCTTTGCAATTCACTTCTTTTATTTACTGAGAGAAACATTAAGAGATAGGCTACTACAAAGAATAAAGCAATTAAATTGGTTACAATTTTGTTTCTCGAAAGAGGAATCTTTTAATTCTTATCTGTTCTGGGTCGGCGTGATGTGTCAACGGCGGTAGAAACAGTTTTGAAGTTGCTGATATGAATCCTATAAGTTCATCCAGTCGTGTACTTGGCATAAAAATATCCTCTTTTCCTTACATACTGTTTCGGCTGGCGGTGGTAATAAGTGACGTAGCATCCATTTGTCGTAGGACAGAACAAAGTAACTGCTTATGCAGCACCTGAAGGTCTTATTAGTTAATCTGCAACTTCCACACACGATAGTTTGGCACAGTTCACATCGTGTTTAAAAACACATTCCACTTGATATACTTTGCCAATTGCGGAGCTAGACAGTCCATTTAATGTTAATATTCATGGCTCATAATAACACTGTTCCCCCGAAAACAGCCACTTACGCAACAAAACGGTTCACAGTTTCAACATTAGAAGTTAGTGTTTTAGTACACATCATATATCGTAGTCAAGAAAATGAGCAATATTAAATTCACAGTTTATGTAATTCAGCTCAGTTCTAAGCCGACGACAATACTGTCTGTTCAGGAATGCATTGTCACCGTCTCAGGCATCATTCTGCAAAAACCAACAGCATTTGCATAATACAACGTCCGTTTAGAATATCCATCATACAGTCAAATTCCAAACCGGTCAAACACAAAAACGCCCGATATTAATATCGCGTTAAACGCACACCATTGCTACACACAGAACTTGTTTCCATATCGCCATGCTTTCGCGTCATCTGCCAATGTCTGCTTCACTGTTCGACCCGACCGCTATGGATACCTCTCTCGCTCCACAGTTCTTACAACACTTATGCCTATTGCATTCTGTTTCACACAATACATTTACTTCATGTTCTACGCTACATAACCAAATGAAGAATATTCTACGTCATCAGAAATATATCTATGGAGCACAAATAGTAAAAGAAAGGAAAAAAAAAATTATCTCGTTAATAGACATGGCATCACATAGTCCAATTCACGTATCATGTCTGTGGCTCTATCTCTCCTACTTCGTGATAATACAAAACAAGCTGCCCTTCTTTGAACTTTTTCTATGTCATCCGTCAGTCTTACCTGATGCGGATCCCACACGGCACAACAATACTCCAGCATAGGACGAACAAGCGTGGTGTAAGCAGTTTCTTTAGTAGACCTGTTGCACCTTCTAAGTGTTCTGCCAATGAGTTACAGTCTTTGGTTTGGTCTACCCACATCATTATCTACGTGATCATGCCTATTTAGGTCCTTTGA
The DNA here is from genome assembly GCF_021461385.2 of Schistocerca piceifrons. Taxonomy (NCBI): domain Eukaryota; kingdom Metazoa; phylum Arthropoda; class Insecta; order Orthoptera; family Acrididae; genus Schistocerca; species Schistocerca piceifrons. The sequence goes on along the minus strand of NC_060139.1, from coordinate 297,522,162 downwards.
AATTGTAATACCTAAGTATTTAGTTAAATTTATAGACTACAGATTTGAGTGACTTATCGCGTCATCAAAATTTAGCGGATTTCTTTTAGTACTCATCTGAATAACCTCACACAAACCTCCATCACCATCCTGTGAGAGTGGTGCAGAGCGACAGACAGTTGCTCATCTTGTATCGACAAGTCCCGCACGTGCCTACAAGGGTCCTTTCGAAGATTTTCCCACACCGAGGAGTGATATTATAAAATTCATAAAAGACCTTGATCCATCTATAGCTGTTGTTATTAGTATTACTTTACGGTGGAGAGCTGTGCTTAAATTTCAATATGTAGTAATTTGTAATTTTTATACATGTATTGCAATACAATAAATAAATGACCATCGAAAGCAGTACCGGTATCTCCCCAAAATTAATTATCTTATGTAATCATCAGTAAACAATATGGATTGAGAGTAAATGGAAGAAAGACAAAAGCAATGAGAAGTAGCAGAAATAAGAACAGCGAGAAACTTAACATCAGGATTGATGGGCACGAAGTAGATCAAGTAAAGGAATTCTGCTACCTAGGCAGTAAAATAACCAATGATAGATGGGGAAAAGAGGACATCAAAAGCAGACTAGCAACGGCAAAAAGGGAAATTCTGGTCAAGAGTAGGATACTAGTATCAAACATAGGCCTTAATTTTGGGAAGAAATTTCTGATAGTGTACATCTGGTGTACAGCATTGTACGGTAGTTAACATGGACTATGGGAAAACCGGAACAGAAGGGAATCGAAGCATTTGAGATGTGCTGCTACAGACAAATGTTGAAAATTAGGTGGACTGATAAAGTAAGGAATGAGGAGGTTCTGCGGAGAAGCAGGGAGGAAAGGGAAATGTCGGAAACACTGACAAGGAGAATTGACAGGGTGATAGGACATATGTTAAGACATCAGGAAACGACTTCCATGGTACTAGAGGAAGCTGCAGAAGGCAAGAACTGTAGAACAAGACAGAGATTGGATTACTTCCGGCAAATAACTGAGGACGCAGGTTGCAAGTGCTACTATGAGATGAAGAGGTTGGCACAGGAGAGGAATTCGTGGCGGGTCGAATCAAACCAGTCAGAAGACTGATAACCCCCAAAGGAATTTAATCATCTTACGTTACTTGAGTGAATGTGATGAGAATTCAGCATGAAGAGCCTCATCTTGCACGTCGGTTACTTATCTGGTTCGTGGTTGGGTAACGGGCACGCATACAAGAAAATAATCCGTACAGATAGAAATTAGAAAAGGGAAAACCGTTATTCCACTCCGATAGCTTTCTTGTTTGTTTTGAATACAGTCAGAGAGAGTCCCTATAGTCAATCATAGTGCCAGTAGTGCTAGTGTTTGTTTTCAATACAGTCCAGATACAGGTAGTGATATTTTCATTGTTTTCTACAAGAAGTGGCTAGTAACCACAGTTTAGACAACAATCAGCCGCCTTTAGTGAATTAGCAGTCTAGTTAAAAGTTGATTAACTCTCTACAGTAAATTGATTTCTTAGGATGGATAGGATGTGTGATTGCTGTGTACGGACGCAGGATGAGCTGGCCACTGTTCGCGAACAGCTGAACGTGTTGACGGCCGCGGTCAGCCGTCTTCAGGCTGCTGCTTCGGAGTGTGGCGGCAGTGGGAAGTGTGGTGCGTCGCATGGTACACCCCAGGTGTTACATGCTTCACCCACTGTCCCTGCTGTCGAGACATCTTCGCGGGTACCGGGCGCTGTCCCCAAGGGGAGTGGCGGGTTCAGTGGCGTTCGCGGCGCACGAGGCGGAGGGTCAATGTGGAGGCTTGCCGTGTGGCATCTCCTGCTCTGCCTGTGAGTGGACATGTGGCCGTTCCTTCAGCAAGGTCCGAGCAGGCACACGGGGGGAGGGGTTTATTAGTTATTGGCAGCTCCAACGTTAGGCGGATGATGGAGCCCCTTAGGAAAATAGCGGAAAGGTCGGAAAAGAAGGCCAGTGTTCACTCTGTCTGCTTGCTGGGGGGTCTCATCCGAGATGTGGAGGAGCCCTGCCGGCGGCGATAGAGAGCACTGGGTGCACCCGACTGCAAATTGTTACTCAGGTCGGCACCAATGTCTCCTGCCGTCTGGGTTCAGAGGCCATCCTCAGTTCGTACAGGCGGTTGGCGGAATTGGTGAAGGCGGAAAGCCTCGCTCACGGGGTGGAATCAGAGCTAACTATTTGTAGTATCGTTCCCAGAACCAGACGTTCTCTGGTTTGGAGCCGAGTGGAAGGCTTAAACCAGAGGCTCAGATGATTCATCGGAGATCTGGGGTGCAAATTTCTCGACCTCCGCTATCGGGTGGAGAAATGTAGGGTCCCCCTGAATAGGTCACGCGTGCACTACACGCCGGAAGCGGCTACAAGGGTAGCGGAGAACGTGTGGAGTGCACATGTGGGTTTTTTAGATTAGAGAATTCCCTCCCTAGGCCCGACAAGACGCCTCCTGAGACGTGACAAGGTAGGAGTAGGCAAAATGCAACAGGGAATAACAATATTAATGTGCTAATAGTAAACTGCAGGAGCGTCTATAGAAAGGTCCCAGAACCGCTCTCATTAATAAACGGCCACAACGCTGATATAGTACTTGGGACAGAAAGTTGGCTGAGACCAGACGTAAACAGTAATGAAATCCTAAACTCAGAGTGGAATGTATACCGCAGAGACAGGCTGGACAGTGAAGGGGGAGGCGTGTTTATAGCGATAAGAAGTGCAATAGTATCGAAGGAAATTGACGGAGATCCGAAATGTGAAATAATTTGGGTGAAGGTCACGGTTAAAGCAGGCTCAGACATGGTAATTGGATGTCTCTATAGGCCCCCTGGCTCAGAAGCTGTTGTGGCTGAGCACCTGAAGGATAATTTGGAAAATATTTCGAGTAGATTTCCCCACCATGTTATAGTTTTGGGTGGAGATTTTAATGGGAGACTCAAACGTTCATAACGGGTGGCAGAGACAAAGAATCCCGTGAAATTTTTTAAGTGCTTTATCTGAAAACTACCTTGAGCAGTTAAACAGAGAACCGACTCGTGGCGATAACATATTAGACCTTCTGGTGACAAACAGTCCCGAACTATTTGAAACAGTTAACGCAGAACAGGGAATCAGCGATCGTAAAGCGGTTACTGCATCCGTAAGTAGAAATATTAAAAAAGGTAGGAAGATTATTCTGTTTAGCAAAATTGACAAAAAGCAGATAACAGCGTACCTGATGGCTCAACACAAAAGTTTTGTCTCAAGTACAGTTAGTGTTGAGGATCAGTGGACAAAGTTCAAAACCGTCGTACAATATGCGTTAGATGAGTATGTGCCAAGCAAGATCGTAAGAGATGGAAAAGAGCCACCATGGTACAACAACAAAGTTAGAAAACTGCTGCGGAAGCAAAGGGAACTTCATAGCAAACATAAACATAGCCAAAGCCTTGCAGACAAACAAAAATTACGCGAAGCGAAATGTAGTGTGAGGAGAGCTATGTGAGAGGCGTTCAATGAATTCGAAAGTAAAGTTCTATGTACTGACTTGGCAGAAAATCCTAAAAAATTTTGGTCTTATGTCAAAGCGGTAGGTGGATCAAAACAAAATGTCCAGACACTCTGTGACCAAAATGGTACTGAAACAGAGGATGACAGACTAAATGCCGGAATGCTAAATGTCTTTTTCCAAACCTGTTTCACAGAGGAAGACTGCACTGTAGTTCCTTTTCTAGATTGTCGCACAGATGACAAAACGGTAGATATCGAAATAGACGACAGAGGGATAGAGAAACAATTAAAATCGCTCAAAAGAGGAAAGGCCGCTGGACCTGATGGGATACCAGTTCGATTTTACACAGAGTACGCGAAGGAACTTGTCCCCCTTCTTGCAGAGGTGTACCGTAGGTCTCTAGAAGAGCGTAGCGTTCCAAAGGATTGGAAAAGGGCACAGGTCATCCCCGTTTTCAAGAAGGGACGTCGAACAGAAGTGCAGAACTATAGACCTATATCTCTAACGTCGATCAGTTGTAGAATTTTTGAACACGTATTATGTTCGAGTATAATGACTTTTCTGGAGACTGCAAATCTACTCTGTAGGAAACAGCATGGGTTTCGAAAAAGACGGTCGTGTGAAACCCAGCTAGCGCTATTCGTCCACGAGACTCAGAGGGCCATAGATACGGGTTCCCAGGTAGATGCCGTGTTTCTTGACTTCCGCAAGGCGTTCGATACAGTTCCCCACAGTCGTTGAATGAACAAAGTAAGAGCATTTGAACTATCAGACCAATTGTGTGATTGGATTGAAGAGTTCCTAGATAACGGAGCGCAGCATGTCATCCTCAGTGAAGAGAAGTCTTCCGAAGTAAGAGTGATTTCAGGTGTGCCGCAGGGGAGTGTCATAGGACCGTTGCTATTCACAATATACGTAAATGACCTTGTGGATGACGTCGGAAGTTCACTGAGGCTTTTTGCAGATGATGCTGTGGTGTATCGAGAGATTGTAACAATGGAAAATTCTACTGAAATAAAGGAGGATCTGCAGCGAATTGACGCATGGTGCAAGGAATGGCAATTGAATCTCAATGTAGTCAAGTGTAATGTTCTGCGATTACGTAGAAAGATAGGACCCTTATCATTTAGCTACAAAATAGCAGGTCAGCAACTGGAAGCAGTTAATTCCATAAATTATCTAGGCGTACGCATTAGGAGTGATTTAAAATGGAAAGATGATATAAAGTTGATCGTCGGTAAAGCAGATGCCAGACTGAGATTCATTGGGAGAATCCTAAGGAAATGCAATCCGAAAACAAAGGAAGTAGGTTACAGTACGCTTGTTCGCCCACTGTTTGAATACTGCTCAGCAGTGTGGGATCCGTACCAGATAGGGTTGATAGAAGAGATAGAGAAGATCCAACGGAGAGCAGCACGCATCGTTACAGGATCATTTAGTAATCGCGAAAACGTTACGGAGATGATAGATAAACTCCAGTGGAAGACTCTGCAGGAGAGACGCTCAGTAGCTCGGTACGGGCTTTTGTTAAAGTTTCGAGAACATACCTTCACCGAGGTGTCAAGCAGTATATTGCTCCCTCCTACGTATATCTCGCGAAGAGACCATGAGGATAAAATCAGAGAGATTAGAGCCCACACAGAAGCATACCGACAATCCTTCTTTCCACGAACAATACGAAACTGGAATAGAACGGAGAACTGATAGAGGTACTAAGAGTACCCTCCGCCACACACCGTCAGGTGGCTTGCGCTCGATACTGTGCTAAAATCAATCACCGTATCTAAACCAGCATTGTTCTAGAACACTGATAACTAGTGCTCTGCATTGCTCGCTATGAATATTAACCTAAAGGAACGATTTGACTCAAGACTCATTACTGATACAACGTGAACGATTTCGAACCAACACAAATCCGTAAGGGTAAGGTTTTAAACTTCACACGAAAATAGCTGAATTTCACACGCAATGGTTAAAGGGAACAAAATAATTCGCTTCCTACATCTAGTGACACTGGTTCTATCAGGTTGGAATGTGACCTAACTAATAAAAGTTAAGAAAGAATTACCACCTATCACCACGTTCCGGTGGAATGTGTGTTCAACTTCTGAAGCCAGAATGTGCACTCGAAGATTCACTAAACTCCCCCATCCACTACATTCAGAGTTAGTTCTCTGTTGAGGTAGAGTCTCCGCTCAATCACCTAATCCAGAAGTTCCCAAACTTGAGAGTAATTACCCCCTGAGCGGTAACATGAAGTTCTCTGAGGGATGAAAACAAAAGTGTTAGATTGTGTTTCCGTCACGAAACTAAATTCTTTTCAAAATATCCTTACTATTATCACTACTTCACAAGACTGTAACAGTGATTATGTAAGTTGCCAATAATTACAATGTTTTTTAATACTAACATTAAATCCTAAAAATGTGGTAGGAGGTGCAATCAGAGGTCGAACGCAAAGATTTAGGTGTTCATTTTTCCCACGCACCATTCAAGAGTGGAACAGTAAAGAATTGGTATGAAAATGGTTCGATTAACCCTCTGCCAGGCACTTAGGTGTGAATTGCAGAGTAACCATGTAGATGTAGATGTAGATGTACTCCACCCATTACACATATATTTTATACATTGTATATATATTTCTGACAGTATAACATTGAGACGTATACATCACTTGCATTGACTTGAAAAAGTTGTGGGATACTTCCTAATATCGACTCGGACACCCTTTTTCCAGGCCTAGCACAGAAACTCGATATGGCGTGGACTCAAATCCTAGGAAGTCCCCTGCAGAAACATTGAGCCATGGGAAAATGAAGTGTAGGAAAGGCTGCAAATGGTCTCCAATTAGAAGAACATAATCATTTCCACCGAATGATCAGTTCAGTTGTACCAGAGGACCACGTCTGTTCCACGTAAACACAAGCCACACCATTATGGAACCACCACCAGCTTGTACAGTGCCTTCTTGACAACTTGGATCCATGGCTTCGAGGGATCTGCACCACACTCGCACGCCACCGTCAGCTCTTACCAACTGAAATCAAGACTCATAAGGCCATGTCACGGTTTTCCAGTCGTGGAGGGTTCAACCGACATGGTTACAAGCCCAAGAGAGTCACTGCAGGTAATGTCGTGCTGTTCGTAAAGGCACTCGCGTCAGTCGTCTGCTGCCACAGCCCATTAACACAAAATTTCTCCGTACTATCATATCGAACGCATTCGTCGTACGTCCCACATTGATTTCTGCTGTTATTTCATACAGTGTTACTTGTCTGTTACCACTGACAACTCTACTCAAACGTCGCTGCTCTCGGTCGTTAAGCTCTAACATTCTGCGTGGTGTCTGTTTGTTCTATATCGTGTCTCCCTACCACTTTCGCGCAACGACGCTCTGGGCGTGTTTTTTAGGGAATTGACTAGTTTGAACCTGGGACCTGTTGCTGGTAAGGAGACGCCAGACCACACATGACATGTAGAGTTCAGAAGAATTCAGTGAGACTAGCGATGATATAACCAAATACTTAATGATTTCAACGTCAGCTCCACTGCACTCCCTGTAAAAGAATCTTAATATTAACTAAATTTAGTGGAAGGGGCTCAAGGCTTTCCTATTTTTAATTAGCTGGTAAAATAACGTCGAAAAAGCAGTTAAGTTTACCATTGGAAATTTTATTCTATTCACAAAACATTGTTTATAAATTGCACTATTGATAAAAGGAAATGTTTTAATACAGGATGGTAAAAACCGACTGCGTTCAACAAAAATGTGAACGAATATTCCCTGAATTAGTTTCCAAGTTCTACAATGGATCGAAGGATGGCCTATGCCATATCACATCTATAATCTAGGTTTAAATTAAGTTTCACAAAAGAGAATACTATCAAAATGGTCTACAGTGACCCTCAATTATCTTAAATTACTTATCTAACTTGTCGTAAATTACAGTGGTTGATGTGGCTTCTCAATAACTATATAACAGAAAAATCATCACATTTCAGATTTTTACTTCAAGTGGCAAATGTGAACACCATGAGCTTTAATTGTCGATTGACACTACTATTACGCAAGAAGGGGGTGTAACAGATGAGACTTCTGCAGTTCTGAGTGAAGCTTTATACGGTGTTATGCGGTATCGTGTGTGTTCATTACCTTGTCGGTGTTCGTCAGGGGGCGGCGGACAGCACAGCTCCGCTCACCTCGCTGTCTCGGAAGCAACTCTGTCCTAAATTCTCCTTACTACAATTTACCGAAGTTGGTTTAAAAAAACTATCTGGCTGTGTTTTCATCTGACCAATCAGGGTCTCAATGTTAACCTTAAGCTCCGCCTACAAAAATTCTGTGTATCCAATGAGAAACGTTATACTTTTCGTGGTGGGCAATGTTTTTAAAGTTTGCAAAGTAACAGAGATGCGAAAAAGTCTCACACTAAAACTTGCAGCTGGTTCTGCTCTCGGCTTCTGTTCTCGTTTCTTCCCTCGGAACTGCGTCTGTCTCACGGTGGGACGGTATGACATACATTTCGGCATTCTTGTGTTGGTCTGTGGTATTCCATTTGCTCACTTGTTACTTGTATTACTTTGGTTAATTTAATGTCACGATTTATTTTGAGCTATGTGACATACTACTGGATTTGCTTATCATGTCAGGGTTTTCATGGAAGGTGTTGGATTTGCCTGACACCTTACATATCACCACCCTTCAAACTTAATTTTTGTACTGAAGTTAGGCAATGATTGAATCATTGTCTAAGCCAGTCAGAAATTATTCCATTATCTAAATTTTGTTGCCTACTGTTCAGCCACATTATTCTGTTTATGCTAGTTTGTATTACTTATTTATATTTTTATATTCTTCCAAATTATTATCAAAAATTTGTTTATATTGACAGTGGAAGAATATTTTTATTCTATTATAATTATTATTTTTTAATTATTTTTTTCTTTATTTAATTGTGAAGTTTGTTTTTTAAGAAGTTTGTTATCGAAAGTGAGGAGTCTTTCACATCGATTTTCTTAGAAATATTGTTTTTATAAATGTAGTAATTAAGTAAAATCTATTCCTAACACATTTTCGAAATATCATGTACAATTAAAATGTTTTTGTTTCTAGACACTCATTTCAACATTGTTACACAAACAAATAAGAATTATTTCCAAGAATTGTTTTGACAAAGAAATATACATACACAAGTATTGAGATATTATCCTGCAAATGGTACAAATGTTTTAAAAAAGGGAAAACATCGTAGAAGATAATTTTTTATTCTTTGTTTTTTTAAGGAGAAAATAAGTAAAATATAGTTATTCTTTTATTTTTATGAGGAGAAAATAATTGGCATATAGTTTTAGCATTTATTATGCCTTACTTTTGTTCTTTATATACTGCCTATTTCAGAACTAATGACTTATTTTTATCGGTAGTCTATTTTTTACTTAAGTCCATAGTCAATGACTGTTATTTTGTAGTTTATTAGCCGTCTTGTGTGTTTCACTTATTTAGTTTTTTACACGTTTCTTTTGCACAATTCCTACATCACATAATTTGATTTCACACATTCACACAATCCTTTGAATGTATAAGCATGAGGTTGGCGAATGCTTTTTGCATGAAGGCGATTGACTTAAACGAGATGGTTGTGGGCAAGTATTTGATGTACAGCTTCGTTCGTCGTTCCTTGTTGGCTTTGCATGTGTGTGTTGCTGTTGTGGAGATCCCATAGTAGAATGGAGCTGTGAGTGCAGAATCTCGTGGTTTACTGGCTTTGTATGCGTGAAATTCATCGTTATGTGTCGCTGAAAGCGGTCGTTTTTCGTTGTAATATTTCGCAGACGACTAGTTTACAATAGGATAGGGATTTGGGAAGGTATGTCGTCTATTCACCACCCATGTTCTTTCTTGGTCTCAATCTTGCGAATCTTCAACTTATGTTCTTCCTGCTTTTTCTCTGCTCCTTATTTTCTTCTTGGTTCTTCTCTGGGCAGGATATGGAAATATTTATTGATAACTAGTCGCTTTGAAGTTCTCCTCTTAGTAACAGTTTGATAAATTGTTTGGGCATGTCATTTTTACTTTGTGGATGTTTTCTTCAGTTTCGTGCATCAGCGTGCTGTTTAATAGCAGTAGTGTGACTTTTACACAATTTTTTTTTTTTTTTTTGCCTGTGGTGGCTTGCCAAAGCGGTCTTCTCGTCAGGCCGTTTTTTGCTCGCTCCACTCAGTCGGGGCGTTCGGAGACCCTTCTGGCGTTCGGTGTTCTGTCGTGTCTCTGCAGGGTTCCGCCACTGTCTGGTTCCGTGTTCTGTCTCTGTAGGGTTCCACCACCCAGTGGTTCAGCTTGGCAGCAGATTTATTTACTGTCTACTTCGGCTAGAAGGGTCTTCTGTTGGTCTCGCTGTCCTTTCCCTTATCTCGACGCTTCTGCCTTGTAGGAATCGTGTCTCGCTAATTACGTCCTTTCCTTTCTTGATACTTCTCGCGTTGCATCTTGTGGATTGTTGCATCTCGTCCTTTCTGGAGTTTTTACAATGGTTCTTACAAAAAGTTTTACTTATTATCATCCAACATATGTCTAGTACCTGCATTGTTTTACGCCTTCTTAAAAACTTTACAAACTTTGGCGCCCTTTCCATGTTACAGTTCTAAGATATTTTGAGTCTTAACGTCTACAAGAATCCTCAAATTCGTTTTTTATTTTTGTGTAGTGTCATGGTGTATAGCATTTTAGTATTTCATGTTGTTAGACTATCTACGCTTTATCCCTTCACCTTAATCTATGGTACTATTGGTGTTTTTTTGTTTTTGTTTTTATTGAAACTACTTTCTTTTTCCCACCTTCCTCTCTCTTCATTCTTCTTTCTCTTGATGATCTTATCTGCAACATAATCTTGAAATATTGTGCTGATTATTTACCAGTAATAAAATTCATCTTCAAACTTTTTGATATGGCTCACATGGTGAAGTCCTAAGGTTTTGCCTGTTTTTGGGTTCATTAGTTCCACAGCATTATCATGAGCAATTCGGCTAATTATGACAGGTCCTTTGTATGCAGCGTAAAACTTATGAATTTTGTGTTTCTGTTTGCTGGAGAGATGGTGTGCTTTTACAAATACTTTCTGGCCTACTAAGAATGTTCTTTTAATTGCTGTTCTATCTGATCTTTCTTTTCTTTTAATGGCTGCCTTTCTGATGTTGGAGAGTGCTGTTGCTATGACTTGTTTGTGCTGTCTACGTGGTACAATAGGAAATCTAACATTTTCTCTGGTTATGTTTGGGGGTTCAATATTTTTAAGTACAGTAACTGGATATAGTAGTGTAGTGCTATGTGACATTTCATTTATTACTTCTTGAAAATCTTTAAGGTATATATCCCAAGTGTTGTGTCTTTTGTCTGCATATAATCGGCATAAAGTGCCTATGTCCTTCATAGATTGTTCTGCTGGATTTACACTAGGTTTGTACTTAGATATGTAGATGGGTTTTATTTTGTGTTGTATGAACGTGTTCTGCCATTGCACTGATTTGTATTGTGGGCCATTATCCGAAATTATTCATTCCACTCGACCTACTTGTCTGAGAAAATCTTGTCTAAATGCTTTACTTGTAGTAAGACCTGTTACCCATTTGAATGGTGTCAAGGTAACATATTTAGAAGTAAGTTCCAAATCGACAAATATGAAAATATATCCATTTTTGTGCGTGGGAGGAGCCCCATCAAATCTGTTGCAGCTATTTGTTTTAATCTTTTAGGGATTATTGGAAACATATGTGGCTTGGTTTGGAAAATGACGTGTTTAGTCCTCATACATTTTTGCATTTGACTAATACTGTTCTAATTCGTCTTTCCATATTAGGAAAATGGCTTGTTATGTTTTATTTTTAAAAAGCATTTCTTTGGTCCAAAGTGGCCATTACTTAAATATTTATACCATATGTACTTATCAATTAGTTCATCTGGGATATAAATTAACCATTCATTCGTTGCAACATTTCGTCTAAAAAATAAAACATTGTTTTTTACGAGATAGTGCTGTCGAATGTCTGGAAAATCTTTACTTCTCCACTTGTGTTTGATTCCTAATATTTCGGGATCCTTATCCTGTTCTTTGCCTATGTTTTTCAATGCTGTCGTAATGTAGTTTTGGAAAGGTACTTGTTTCATACAGTATTTTGTAAACTGGTCTTCCGCTGCTTCCAAACCTATGTTATTGGGTGCACCCTGTGGACATCGTGATAAAGCGTCTGCTAATACATTCGCTGGTCCTGGTATGTGTGTAATAGTGAAGTCGAATTCTTGTAGTATTAACATCCATCTGGCTAACCTCCCATGAGTTAGTTTGGCGGATAACAGAAATTCTAATGCCTTATGGTCAGTGTATACTTTTGTTTTTCTTCCGAATACGAAGTATCGAAAACGTTGGAAGCCCCATACAATGGCCAATGCTTCCAGCTCCGTGACTGAATAGTTTTTCTCGATTTTTGTGAGTACCCGACTGGCAAATGCAATTGTTCTCTATGATCTTAGCCCTGCCTGTTCGCATTCTTGGAATAAAACAACCCCTAATCCTGTTTTCGCGCTATCAGTGGCCATACAAAAATTTTGTGTTTGATCGGACGTGCTAAAAACGGTGCTGTTGTTAGTGCGTTTTTCACTTTTAAGAATTCTTCATTGGCTTGTTCATCCCATACCCATGGCGTATTTCTTCCAGTCAATGCACACAGGCGTGGTGTTGCGAGAGAGTCGATCCAAATAAATTTTTCATAGAATCTGGCGAGACCTAGAAATCCTCTGAGAGTTTTCTTATTATGTGGAGTACAGAATTCTTTGATTGCCGTTAGTTTTTCTGGGTCGGGCATTACCCCTTTCTCGGAAATTATGTGTCCCAGAAATTTGACCTCTCACCTTCCAAATTTGGATTTTGTTATATTTACTGTGACCCCATGCTCTTTCATGATCTGTAAAAACTGATTTAATGTGTCGTTGTGATGTTCCCAAGAGGGTTCTGCTATAATCACATCATCAACATAACAAGTAACTTTTGTAAAATTTCAGGACTGAGTATAGTATTAAATCCCCTAATAAACGCTGCTGATGATATGTTTAAACCAGTCGTTTAAACTGGTAACATCTACCGAATACGATAAATGCTGTAAATTGTCTGCATTCTGGGGCAATTCTATTTGCCAGAAACTACTCCGTAAATCAATTGATGTAAATATCTTAACACCGTGGATGTTTTGTATCAATTCCTCTAAATTTTCTGGGCGATCTGTCTCAGTGATTATGATTGTATTGATCTGTCCCATCTCGTTTTTGTACAATATGGAGTGGGCTGTTATATGTGGAGGTAGCTGGTTCAATAATATCGTCATCTAACATTTTAGATATCTCCTGGAATACTTTATTCCTGTAGCTTAATGGGATTATATAGGGTGGCACTCTAAATGGTTTGTGCTGTTTTACTTCAAACTTGTACTGAAAGTGTTTAATACTGCCAGTCTTAGGTAAAAATACCTCTGCTTTATCTCGTAAAATACCCTCTAATTCTCTTTTACTGTGTTCCGAAATACCTTGAACGTCTTGCAATTTTTCGTCGATTTCTTTATGGACTTCTAACATGAGTTTAGGCGATTCCCCCTTTTGTGCATACCATTCTAATTCTTCATCCTCTTTATCTCGCATCATTCTTAATTGTTCGTTTATAAGTGGTATTTCTTCTAATTTTAGCTTTTGCTAAAACTTGCAGCTGGTGTGGACCTTTTAGTGTTATCGTAAGGTCTATACTGTTCTTCTGGAGGGCTCTATCTTTTAACATGGGCTGGGGGGTGGTCCTGACGTAACAGAGACGCGAAAAAGTCTCACGCTAAAACTTGCGGCTGGCGTAGTGTAACGATGTAAGTTTCTTATAAATGATTTTCTTTCGACATATGACCGTGTGTAGACTTCGTCACCTACGTCAGTTACAACCCACTTCAAAATTATTTATATTCTTTTTAAATTGTCTGAGAATGGTTCTTGAACGAAACTGTAAAACATCATTTGAGTCGTATGCACAGAATTACGTCATTCGGGCCATTTGGTTTGGGTAAACTTTTTCAATTTTAGATGTCGTTTGTTTCTCCTCAGAAATTATATTGATACACGTTATCTGATTTAATCGATATTAGAACCACATTGAATAAACTTTTTGAAATTCAAAGTCGCGATGAACGCTGTCAAAATTCAATAATATTGTCAAATATATTACTAATTCATTCACATAATTCTTCATAAATAAATCCTCGGAACACGTATTTCAACTTTAGTGGCATCCACTAGTTTATTATCTTCCTACATACAGACGTGAACCTGAGCCTTGACGAGACAAAACTAACATTATCAATAAGATTAAACTTCCTATGATATCATTGTTGTACAAAACATTACAAATTCTTATTTATTTTATTTTTAGAAGCACGACGCAACAACTCGGTTTCAGGATCTTCTGTTGCTCTTTGGCTGTAGACCCGCGACGTATAGTGGCCAGCAATTTTCTCTCTGGTCCCGGCAACGAAGATGCTGTGTCCGTTCGTTGCGCCGCCCTCTCCGTACATGAAACTTAAAAAAATACAAAACTTTAGACAATTCACACCCATTACAAATATTACAAAAAATACATAAACAAAACTAAATTAAACTTATATTCACCTGCAAACTGGGCTGACTCTGGTGGATGGGTGACGCTTCAATTTCGTCCCACTACACTGGGGTGGCCCTTTTTGTGTAATCGTAAGATCTATACTATTCTTCTGGAGGGCTCTAGCTTTTAACAGGGGCTGGGGGTGGTCCTAGCGGTTAGCTGGCAACGTGGGTGTCCGTACCTTATCGTAGGTCCTTCCAGCTTAACACGGTTCTGCTCTCGGCTTCTGTTCTGGTTTCTCCTCTCGGGACTGCGTCTGTCTCAAGCTGGGAAGGTATGACATGCATTTAGGCATTCTTGCGTTAGTCTGTGGTATTCCATTTGCTCACTCGTTACTCGTATTACTTTGGTTAATTTAATGTCACGATTTATTCGGAGCTATGTGACATACTACTGGATTTGCTTATCATGTCAGGGTTTTCATGGAAGGTGTTGGATTTGCCTGACACCTTACAAAGTAAAGGCCGTCGGCCACTGCGTTCGCCGTGGTGAGAGGTAATGCCTGAAATTTGGTATTCTTGGCTCACTCTTGAAACTGTGAATCTAGTAATACTGAAATCCCTAGCGATTACCGAAATGGAGTGTCCTATGGGTCTAGCTCCAGTTACATTCCGCCTTCAAAGTCTGTTAAAGCCCGTCGTGCGGCCTTAATCACGCCGGAAACCTTTTCACGTGAACCGCATGAGTGCAAATGGCAGCTCTGCCAATGCATTGCCCTTTTAAACCTTGTGTTAAGTGATAGTACCGCCATCTGTGTACATGATATCGCTCTCCCATGATTCTGTCATCTCAGCGTATACTGAAATACGTCACGAATCTGTCTTTCTGACCCGTAGGTAGTTCCAGTAATGGACGAGAAGTTGCTTCCTCATTTACTTCGTAACAGATAGATGAACTAATTGACAGCAAAACGCTACAGTAACTATACGATGACTTCTACGTTACTGTAATGCCTACACATTATTATCATTTTTTCACCAAAATAAACTTCAACTGGCAGCTGCACAGAAATTTTAATTTCACTTTACCGGTTTCCTCATATCATTCTGTTATCTTCAGAAATATAATACAACCTAAACCATAGGTAAGCAGACAACAAATGCAGATTGGAGGGTAAAGACGTCCTACAAAGTATTGGGAACAAAAATGTTCCTTCTGCGAAGTGTCACATTTTATTGTGTTGTGACGAAGGTATGTGGTTCTTCTGTCGTTCAGCTATTGTGTATTAGATGTTAACAAAATTTTAATAGTTTTATGAAGTCCATCTATTGTATATATATGTTTTAACGAACTTTTGGTATTTTTTACTTATTCTCTGTAGGACGTATTCATCGTTGGATCATTTTTTTAATTTCGTTTACCTATGCTTTAAGTTTGTATCAAATTTCAGAAGATGACGGAGTAAAGTAAAACTAAAATTTTCATGCAGCTGACGACTGGTTTTTATTTTGGTGAAAATGATTTACACTGCAGCTGCTGAGTACCAGCTACGAACAAAACATAAAGTTATTAATATCAGTCGTGGTAGTCAGAAACAAAATATTGGCAAACGGAGCTGTTACAGTTTCTGTCGGCATAAACGTAAGGATTCCAGCGTCCATTGATTTAAAAACAATAAATATAGTGCACACATTTTATTTTGGTTGATTTGAAACTAGAGTTTTTTGGTGGGGTTGTTTTGGGGAAGGAGACCAGACAGCGAGGTCATCGGTCTCATCGGATTAGGGAAGAAAGTCGGCCGTGCCCTTTCAAAGGTTGAAACTAGAGTGCAGGGTACGCTTGCATGATACACAACAGGTTCTAGGTACCGGATCCCAAGTTGATGCCATATTTCTCGACTTTCGAAAGGCGTTCGATCCAGTTCTACACTGTCGCTTGCTACAAAAAGTGCGCGCTTACGGTTTATCCGATGACATATGCGGTTTGGTAGAAAGTTTTCTAACAGACATGGAGCAGTATGTTGTCCTGAACGGGGTGACTTCAACAGAAACTAGCATAACTTCAGGTGTGCCCCAGGGCAGCGTAATAAGTCCTCTGCTTTTTACAATTTACATAAACGATCTGGTTGGTGGTATTGACAGCGGCATTGGACTGTTTGCCGATGATGCTGTAGTCTACAGGAAAGTAATACCACATGAAAGTTGTGAACAAATCAATGAGGATTTGCAGAAAATAAATGCGAGGTGTAATGACTGGCAGTTATCTCTCAATATTAGCAGGTGTGACCTACTGCGTATAACAAGGCGAAAGTCCCCATTAATGTACGAGTACAAAATAAATGCTCAGTCTCTGGAAGCGGTAATGTCCGTCAAGTATCTAGGATGTGACTATTCGAAATGATCTCAAATGGAATTATCTGGTTACACAAGTAACGGGTAAGGCGAACTCTAGAGCGCGGTTTATTGGTAGAATCCTGAAGCGATGCAGTCCATCAAGAAAGGAAATAGCTTACAATACGTTAGTTCGTCCAGTGTTGGAGTATTGTTCGTCTGTATGGGACCCTTACCAGTTTGGTTTGATTTACGAGATTGAGAAGGTCCAAAGAAGAGGGGCAAGATTCGTGACTGGTACATTTAGCCATCGCGAGAGCGTTACAAATCTCATTGAAAGTTTGAAGTGGGGCACACTTGCAGGTAGACGGAGCGCTAAACAGAAGGGGCTGCTCACTAAATTCCGAAATCCGATCTTCACCGAGGACGTAGAGCATATATTATTACCACTAACTTTAAAATCGCGCAAAGATCACCATTCAAAGATAAGGGAAATAAGAGCTCGTTCTGAGGCGTTCAGACAGTCGTGTTACCCTCGCGCGATCGGCGAGTGGACCAGAGGGGGCGGGGGGGGGGGGAATAGGACTTCGGCGCGAATTGTGCCCTCCGCCACACACCGCTTGGTGGCTAAAGGAGTATATTGTAGATTTAGATGTAGAAATGTCGCTAAGGAGTAGAGTCGTGTAGAGCAATCATGTTTGGTAATCAAGTGCCCGCCCCGCTCTCAGTGTGGACATGGACATTTCTTTTCTGAGGGGGATCTGTGGGTAGCACTCGAGGTGAGTAGAGAGTCACTTCATCATTGTATACAGAAAAAAACTTGTCAGAAATAAGCATTACCAATTGTCTCAGTGACTCACTTGTTAGTGGTTCAAGGATAACCTACTAAAACTCAATATGATTTACCTTTTGTCATTTTAAACATAAAGGTGTTGAAATAAAATCTTAGATGGGTGGTAACATAGATGATGAGGTAGTCGTGATGGGGCGGGTGGGGGGGCGGGGGTACTAGCAATATATGGTTAGGAAGGTTGCCAACCACTGAGCTACTAAGATTGAAAAGCGTGTGTGCTGAGGCAATGACAGGTGCCGAAAAAGAGCCTGAGGTCACTGGCCTCAGGTCTTTCAGAATAGAGAAGAAGTTCCAGAATGTACTAGAAGGCTCTGTCCGCGGTCCCACAAAACTAGTCAAGAAAATATATTTGAAAAGTGCTGGGAAAATGCGCTTCCGCCGTTGAGGTTCCCAACCGCAAGCCAGACCTGGCCAGATTTAAAGAAAGCATCAACTTTTCCTTTGGTTCCAGAGAAATAAAAGTCAGGAAACGACCTCTACTTTAGAGCGAAGTCGCCATGTTCCGATTTCACGCATGTCGTAACACAAGCACTTGGAATAAGAAAGGGAGTGAGGCTACAGAGCTAAGTAACTGAATACGGACACAGAATAAAATAAAACATCAAGCATTCGCATGTGGTTTAAAAGGGATGTTAAATATACTCAAGATAAAATTGTGTAAGATGAAATTATGAATAGGTATGAAAAATAATCACCCCTTTCACCACTTCAAACCCTGAAGAATTACTTTCACAGGAATTTTTTTTAATAAAGAATGAAAATCACGGGAGTTTTTTAGACCAAGGATCCCCGGGTTTACGGGCATCAGACTGTTCTGTCTGTGTTCTAGATGTATAATCATTTAGGTCAGATCCACTCATTAAGAAACATATATGACAAGATAAGGAGGTTCATTATGAGACATCAAAATACATGAAGAATAAAACATCCTGGTTACCCCATTTGGGCTCGACTTAGCTTCTTTGGTATTCAAGACCTTAACAACAAATTTGTACATAAATTACGATTTTTAAAGCAAAATAAGTGAAAGTATCTCACCATGAAAGTATTAAGTGAAAAACAGGTTTCAGACAACACTATTTACACTACTGGCCATTAAAATTGCTACACTAAGAAGAAAAGCAGATGACAAACGGGTATTCATTGGTCAAATACATTATACTAGAACTGATATGTGATTATATTTTCACGCAATTTGGGTGCATAGATCCTGAAAAATCAGTAACCAGAACAACCACCTCTGGCCGTAATAGCGGCCTAGATACGCCTGTTGAGTCAAATAGAGCTTGGATGGCGTGTACAGGCCCAGCTGCTCATGCAGGTTCAACACGATACCACAGTTCATCGAGAGTAGTGACTGGCGTATTGTGACGAGCCAGTTGCTCGGCCACCATTGACCAGATGTTTTCAATTGGTGAGAGATCTGGAGAATGTGCTGGCCAGGGCAGCAGTCGAACATTTTGAGTATCCAGTAAGGCCCGTACAGGAACTGTAATATGTGGTCGTTCATTATCCTCCTGAAATGTAGGGATCGAATGAAGGATAGAGCAGCGGGTCGTAAAACATCTGAAATGTGACGTCCAGTGTTCAAAGAGCCCTCAATGCGAACAGGAGGTGACCGAGACGTGTAACCAATGGCACCCCATACCATCACGCCGGGTGATACGCCAGTATGGCGATGACGAATACACGCCTCCAATGTGTGTTCACCGCGATGTCGCTAAACACGGATGCGACCATCATGATGCTGTAAACAGAACCTGGATTCATCCGAAAAAATGACGTTTTGCCATTCGTGCACCCAGGTTCGTCGCTGAGTACACCATCGCAGGCGCTCCTGTCTGTGATGCAGCGTCAAGGGTAACCGAAGTCGTGGTCTCCGAGCTGATAGTCCATGCTGCTGCATGAACAACGTGGTCGAACTGTTCGTGCAGATGGTTGTTGTCTTGCAAACGTCCCCATCTGTTGACTCAGGAATCGAGACGTGGCTGCACGATCCGTTACAGCCATGCGGATAAGATGCCTGTCATCTCGACCGCTAGTGTTACGAGGCCGTTGGAATCCAGCACGGCGTTCCGTATTACCCTCCTGAACCCACCGATTCCATATTCCGCTAACAGTCAATGGATCTCGACCAACGCGAGTAGAAATGTCGCGATATGATAAGCCGCAATTGCGATAGGCTACAATCCGACCTTTATCAAAGTCGGAAACGTGATGGTACTCATTTGTCCTCCTTACACGAGGCATCACAACAACGTTTCACCAGGCAACGCCGGTCAACTGCTGTTTGTGTATGAGAAATCAGTTGGAAAGTTTCCTCATGTCAGCACGTTGTAGGTGTTGCCACCGGCGCCAACCCTGAGTGAATTCTCTGAAAAGCTAATCATTTGCATATCACAGCATCTTTTTCCTGTCGGTTAAATTTCGCGTCTGTAGCACGTCATCTTCGTAGTTAAGAAATTTTAATGGCCAGTAGTGTATTTACTACTGTTCTCGAGTCGGAAGCAAATACCATACATCGTGGTGACAATTAAAAACAAAAGAGGGAAATAATTATTCAGCTACACTACTGTTGCTGAAAATATTGGAACATCAGTTGCACTTGGACTTGCTAGCCGGATATCTGTGCACGGTGCCTGGCATTGTTGTCAGACTAGTAAGTGTTCCATGGTGTATTCTCCTCCGCAGTCGTATTTGGTGGTAACCTCAGCGAAATTCCATGTGTGGAGGTTACTGTTGGATGTACCAACTATAGATCGAAGGCGGCTAAGGGACCTCCACACAACCCAAACCTATTGATGCCCAGGAGGACAGGCTTCTTCAGAAGGAGGTCAGGTCGAGTTATTCTCAAGCCGAGAAATCCACAGTTCTTTCCTTGTTGTACTTTCTGTTGCTGTTGCTGTTGCAACATCACACAGGTCTTGGTGAAACTTCTTGTAGAGCTCAGCCTTGGTGCAGCTGGAATGTGCCTATATAATGATTCGTTTCCCTGATAAGCATCATTAGTTCTCTCCGTATTGGCAGCTACTTCACGATGGATATGTTGTGACGCTATATGAGCTGGTAGAGTCTTAGAAGTGGTGTACGTCTCTGGCATCTTGTAGTAAGACAACACGTTTCGTTTAGTGCCTTGTCGACTTGGTTTGCGTGGTCAGGTTTTAACCATATGGAGCACGAATATTATGCAGCACTGTTACATGTTGCTGGTGCCGTCGTTCTGAGTGTTTGTGGACGAAAGCCTCAAGTACTACCAGTAATGTTGTGGAGGACGTTGTATCTGGCTTCCACCTCCATTCTCGTTATCTCCAAGTGCTGCTTGTACGCCAGAGTACGGTCCGGAGTGACTCCCAGATGTTTTGGATGGGCCATATTTGGTAATTTTATCCCTTGGCATGCGATGTTAAGTTCGCGACAAGTCTGAGACTGCTTAAGATGAACAACAAACTGTTGGTCTTAAGCTGAGTTTGGACCAAGTCGATAGACACTCAATTCTCTCATAGCATCAGTCAAGTGAGCTTCAACATCTCCAAAATGGTATTCCTTGCCTTGCTACTGCCGGATCTTCGGCATAAAGGAAACTATTTCTGTTTACCAGAAGTGGTTCATCATTGGTATAGATGTTGAATAAGGATTGTGAAGGACAGGTTCCCTGTGGTAAATCAAATTCTGTGGCACCTTCATTGGCTATGCCGAACCTGGAAGTCCACATAGAACCTCTTGCTGAGGAGCAAAATTTGAATACGTTTGCTAAAGTCATAATCTTTTCTTCTCCAGTAGATCTATTACACTGCATGGTGTTTTACAGTGACATAAGCAGCCGTCAATTTGGTGAAAGTTACTCCCGTAATTTTCCGGCTTTCAAAGCATTAGCGTGTTACTTTCTAATTTTTGGGCCGCAACTCAGACGGTTAAGAACCCTCTGAGAATTGAGGGTACTCTTGGACAAATTTTTCTCCTCCATCATTTTGCACCAACCGTCTTCCCCGTTTTTGGATATCCCTGTTAACACATCTCCTCCGTCCAGCAAAAGTTCTTTATTAAAAGGATTATTGTCGAAGAACTGAAGATAGTTTCCCAAACTTCCGTGAGGTTTTTTTAATCAGTTATGTGTTGTGGTCCGCAACCTCGTGTGGTTAATATAGGGGAGCACTGATTCACGATTTTTGCCAAGTCATTATACAACTGTGGAGAAAGATCAGTTCTAAAGATGCTCTCGTCTAACGTAGATAAGATTTTTCCCAGTCGGTTTTCGTAACATTATACCATCTTCCTAAATTGAACTTTGTGAAGTCAGATTGCTGATAATAAGTGGCATATAACAGAGCAGTGTTATGTGTGACATCCTATCAGCTACCGAAGACGTTTATATATCAATGTACCTATGTTAGCTGAGGGGATAATGGTAAGGTGTGTTGTTTATGGTAGTGATATCTGCCACGTTTAACACACTCACAAGTTTCCTGTAAACTGTAGCGAAATGATAAAGGTTGCTAGTATAAGTTGCGAAATGACAGCAGAGCTCACCGCTTGTAGCATAGTCGACAGGATTGCAGGCACAGAGCCGAGTGGAGGGTTTGAATAAGAGGCTCAGAAGATTCTACGACCATGTAGGCTGCGTATTCCTCGACTTGCACCATAGGGTGGTGGGGTTTCGGGTTCCGCTGAATAGGTCAGGAGTCCCTTACACGCAGGAGAAATGGTTCAAATGGCTCTAAGCGCTATGGGACTTAACATCTGAGGTCATCAGTCCCCTAGACTTAGATCTACTTAAACCTAACTAACCTCAGGACATCACACACATCCATGATCGAGGCAGGGTTCGAACCTGCGACAGTAGCAGCAGCGCGGTTCCGGACTGAAGCGCCTAGAACCGCTCTGCCACAGCGGCCGGTACACGCAGGAGACGGCTACATGAGTGTCGGCGGCTGTGTGTCGTAGACTGAACGGATTTTTAGGTTAGGCGGCCTCGGTGAAACGTAAAAGGTACTTCAGTGTCATAGGGTGCAGTTCGAATACAGGAAGAACGTATATCCAGGAGTCATCGGAATAGCAGCTGTAAATCGTCGTAGAAGTCTTGGGAACGTACTAGAGCTCCAAGTGATATTTCAAAGCATTGATAGTCAAATCGTTGTAGGCACTGAAAGCTGCTAAAACCGGTGATAAGTTCAGCTGAAATTTTTGCGAAGGGCCTCAAGGATTTCAGAAAGGATATCATAAATACAGTTGGCGGCGGCGTCTTTGTTGCTGTTAGAAGTAGTTTAACTTGTAACGAAATTGAAGTAGACAGTTCCTGTGAGACTGGTTAGAGGTTATTCTTGGCAACTGGAATAAAATAACAATTGGATCCTTTCACGGACCTCCCAACTCAGGTAATACAATAGCTGAAAGATTCAAAGGAAACTTGAGTTTAATTTCGAACACGTATCCTACTCATAGTGTTATAATTGGTGGTGACTTCAGTTTACTCTCGAAATCTCGGCGAAAATATATGTTTAAACCGGAGGTACACATAAACCGTTATCCGAAGTTGTGCTAATCACAGTCTCTGAAAATTATTTCGATTAGTTCGTTCATGAACCTATTCGAATAGTAACCGGCTGTGAAAACACACTTTAACTCTTAGCAAGAAACAATGCTGAGCTAATAACTAGCATCGAAACGGATACTGGGATTAGTGAACACAGGGTTGTCGTAGTGAGACTGAATACCGAAGCTCCTGAATCCATCAGAAATAAACGGAAAATATAAAAGCAGACAATAATTCGCTTGACACCTTCCTCAGACACAATCTCCACTCCTTCAAAATGAACAATGTAAGTGTAGACCATATAGGGGTAGAATTCAAAGAAATAGTATAGACAGCAATTGAGAGATTTATACCAAATAAATTAACAAGAAACGGAGCTGAACATCATGGTACGGAAAACGTGTCAGAATTCTGTTTCTGAGACAAGGAAAACAGCATGCCAAATTTAAACGAACGCCAAATACCGAAGATTCTCGATCTTTTACAGATGCTCGAAGTTTAGGGCGTAATTCAAATCAGAAAGCTTATGATAGCTTCCCCAACGAAACTTTGTTCCGAAACATGGCAGAAAATCCATAGAGATTCTGGTGTTCTGTAAAGTACGCTAGCGGCATAGCAGTGGAAACACTACCGATGACAGTGCTGCTAAAGCGGAGTTACTAAACAAAGAATTCCGACATTCCTTCACCCAAGAGGCGGAAGTAAATATTCGAGAATTAGAATCAGTAACAGCTGCCAACATGAGGAACATAGAAGTCAATTTCTTCGGAGTAGTGAAGCAAGTTAAATCAATTAATAGAAGCAAGTATTCCGGTGCAGACTGTCCACCAATTAGGTTCCATTCAGAATACGCTAATTCAGTAACTCCATCCGTTAGAATCATACACAACCCCTGACACTGCGAAAATTCCGTACCGAAATACTGGAAAGTTTCATACTTCGCACCAATATTCAAGAAAGGCAGTAGGCGTAATCTACTAAATTACAGGCCCATATCATTAACGCTAATATGCAGCATTAGTTTGATCATTATAAGTTTCCTCTAAGAGAACGGTCTATTGACACACAGTCAACACAGGTTGAGAAAACATCGTTCTTGTCAAACAGAACCAGCTATTTATTCACACGAACTGTTGACTGCTTTTGGCAAGGGATTTCAAATTGATTCCGTATTTCTAGATTTCCAGAAGGCTTTTGACACGATACCTCGCAAGCACTTTGCAATCACATTGCGTGCTTATTGAATATCATCTTAGTTATGACTCTGGCTTCGTCATCTCATTTCAGGGAAGCAACATTTCGTAGTAATTGGAGAAAAGTGAGCAAGTACAACAGAAATGATTTCTGGAGTTCTCCAAGGTAGCGTTATAGGGCATCCTGTGTTCTATATAAACGACTTAGGACAGATTCTGAGCAGCCACCTTAGGTTATTTGCAGATGATACTGTCGTTCACCGCCTTACCGCCTTTTAAGTCATGAAAAGATCAATGTAACTTGTATAATTACTTAGAAAAGATGTATCTATGGTGAAAATTGGCAGTTGACACTATATAATGAAAAGTGTGAGGTCATCCACATAAGTGCTAAAAGCAATCCGTTAAACTTCGGTTACATCAAAGCTCAATCAAATGTAAAGACCGTAAATTCAACTAAATACCTAGTAATTACAATTCCAAAGAACTTAAATTGGATAGAACGCAGAGAAAACGTTGTGTGAAAGGCAAACTAAAGACTGCGTTTTATTGGCAGAACACTCAGAAGGTGCAACGGATTTGTTATTGCCTGTTGTTGTTGTTTGTTGTTGTGGTCTTCAGTCCTGAGACTGGTTTGATGCAGCTCTCCATGCTACTCTATCCTGTGCAAGCTTTTTCATCTCCCAGTACCTACTGCAACCTACATCCTTCTGAATCTGCTTAGTGTATTCATCTCTTGGTCTCCCTCTACGATTTTTACCCTCCACGCTGCCCTCCAATACTAAATTGGTGATCCCTTGATGCCTCAGAACACGTCCTACCAACCGATCCCTTCTTCTGGCCAAGTTGTGCCACAAACTTCTCTTCTCCCCAATCCTATTCAATACTTCCTCATTAGTTATGTGATCTACCCATCTAATCTTCAGCATTCTTCTGTAGCACCACATTTCGAAAGCTTCTATTCTCTTCTTGTCCAAACTATTTATCGTCCATGTTTCACTTCCATACATGGCTACACTCCATACGAATACTTTCAGAAATGACTTCCTGACACTTAAATCAATACTGGATGTTAACAAATTTCTCTTCTTCAGAAACGCTTTCCTTGCCATTGCCAGCCTACATTTTATATCCTCTCTACTTGGACCATCATCAGTTATTTTGCTCCCCAAATAGCAAAACTCCTTTACTACTTTAAGTGCCTCATTTCCTAATCTAATTCCCTCAGCATCACCCGACTTAATTAGACTACATTCCATTATCCTTGTTTTGCTTTTGTTGATGTTCATCTTATATCCTCCTTTCAAGACACTGTCCATTCCATTCAACTGCTCTTCCAAGTCCTTTGCTGTCTCTGACAGAATTACAATGTCATCGGCGAACCTCAAAGTTTTTATTTCTTCTCCATGAATTTTAATACCTACTCCGAATATTTCTTTTGTTTCCTTTACTGCTTGCTCAATATACAGATTGAACAACATCGGGGAGAGGCTACAACCCTGTCTTACTCCCTTCCCAACCACTGCTTCCCTTTCATGTCCCTCGACTCTTATAACTGCCATCTGGTTTCTGTACAAATTGTAAATAGCTTTCCGCTCCCTGTATTTTACCCCTGCCACCTTTAGAATTTGAAAGAGAGTATTCCAGTCAACATTGTCAAAAGCTTTCTCTAAGTCTACAAATGCTAGAAACGTAGGTTTGCCTTTCCTTAATCTTTCTTCTAAGATAAGTCGTAAGGTCAGTATTGCCTCACGTGTTCCAGTGTTTCTACGGAATCCAAACTGATCTTCCCCGAGGTTGGCTTCTACTAGTTTTTCCATTCGTCTGTAAAGAATTCGTGTTAGTATTTTGCAGCTGTGACTTATTAAGCTGATAGTTCGGTAATTTTCACATCTGTCAACACCTGCTTTCTTTGGGATTGGGATTATTATATTCTTCTTGAAGTCTGAGGGTATTTCGCCTGTTTCATACATCTTGCTCACCAGATGGTAGAGTTTTGTCAGGACTGGCTCTCCCACGGCCGTCAGTAGTTCCAATGGAATATTGTCTACTCCGGGGGCCTTGTTTCGACTCAGGTCTTTCAGTGCTCTGTCAAACTCTTCACGCCTACACTACGCTAATCCGTCCTCTTTTGGAGTAGTCCTGTGCGATGTGGGATCCTTACTAGATAGGATTAAAGCAGTACATCCAAAAAGTTCAAAGAAGAGCAGCACGTTTTGTATTATCGAGAAACAGGGAGAGAGTGTATCGAACGTGTTAGAGGGTTTGGGGCGGATATAATTACACTACTGGCCATTAAAATTGCTACAGCACGAAGATGACGTGCTACAGACGCGACATTTAACCGACAGGAAGAAGATACTGTGATATGCAAATGATAGTTTTTCAGAGCATTCACACAAGGATGGCGCCGGTGGCGACACCTGTAACGTGCTGACATGAGGAAAGTTTCCAAGCGATTTCTCATACATAAACAGCAGTTGACCGGCCTTGCCTGGTGAAACGTTGTTGTGATGCCTCGCGTAAGGAGGACAAATGCGTACCATCACGTTTCCGACTTTGATAAAGGTCGGATTGTAGCCTAAGCACGACAGACTTCTTTAGATGGTGTAAGAGTGGGTTTAGCAAGTATTGAGCCGCGTACGTGTTACTCTCTGATGGATTACGTTCTGTGTGTGGCTCAAGGAAGTCGCACAATGTAAATGTAATGGCAAACTGTGTTTCAAGAACATGCAAATAAAAGAAGAAAATGGTTAAAAGCAAAATAATGTATCAGTGCCTCCTCATTTAAACGCCCTAGACAAAATATTTTCTTCAGGTTTTGCAGGAACAAATCAACCAGCCCTAGCGCTGAGAAAAACTTCACAAGACAAGTGCTGTTTATCTGGAAATGTAATGCTTTTTCTCTTTCCAGATACTTTATCGCTTCTTAAACTACGAGATAGTTATTACAGCGTAATATTTGGGGTTTGTTATATATGGACTTACAAGTAAAAGTAAAATGATTAGACAAACGTCGATGACATTTTTCTTCATTTCTTTATGTCTTTTGCGTAAATTACACAGACCATATATGAACATACAAACCAGAGAAAGAGGAAATGTTTTTCCAGCCAGGTCAGTCTCTGACGTGTCCGCCGGATGAGTACTAATGCAATACGGGCTTGGTTCGGAAACGTTGATCATCACCCGCAAGACGATCTTCTTCCGCATTTACAACCCAACAATCGGATTTATGTGTCCTTGATTCTACTTTAAACAAAAGCACGAGATTCTAGAAGACCGCTTTGGATTGAATCTTACGAACATTGTAGTCTCAACTGGCGAACTGTTTCGTTTGGAACACAAGATACGGCCCACGTGACCATCACCTGCACTCTGCCATTAGCACAACGTGTTCTCTTTATCAATACCTTCCTCCCGAGCAAAGCATGGTATTTGGCATAGATCTTTCATTTCCCATAATACTTGGAACGAGCAGTAACATGGGATGGAGGTGGGGCGATATATTCACCGTAGTTGACTTAACCTGCATATTAGCTCGTGAAGATGCTGGACTCGGTCGGACTCGTTTTACGACCAAAGTTGTAGCGCGGTTAATCCACCGTAATTGCACAACGATAGAGAATCATCCGTCAAGTACCACTGCTATTTGTTTGATGTCCATCATTCTCTTCCCCCTGTTCCCCTTGACCCCCTCCTCCATGATCTGCTCCACTTGACAGCCCTATCTTATCAGCTGAGGCGTATTCGACAACACTGTTTACGAGAAAGCTTTTCGGCACCGAAGATCTGGAGCTACGGTTAACAGCATCTAAGTGCTGATATGACGACTTGATAGTACGGCCAGCCACAACTGAGGTGGAGGTCAGGTTTTCGACATTTCCACAGAAGACGGTGTGGGCCGAGCTCGTTGCCTACGACAAAAGTTAGCAGCTTCTGGTGTAACGCAGTCAGTCGCGACATTCCGACAAGCCCACGGCTACATAGTGTCGGCTAAAGTCCATCCACCTCGTACGATCGCAGTCTTCACAAAGACACACTTAACCATCGTTCCACGTGTTATCAAACTAAGACAGTGTGTTGCCGTTTTACTACTCGCCTTGTAAGCAGGACAAACAGCAGTTATTACTGTTCTGATTCCCGATTTTAAACCTCAGCAACAAAGAGAGCGGCCGCTCCGATACATACAAATCGCTTCATGCAGTGGTTCCCCTACAAACTGCCAACATGTTACCGTTTTCTCCTTCACTTATCTGCACACCACTGCATCGCCAAATCTAAGAGGAACTATAGCCAATATTCGCTAATTTTCTTCGGGAGTTCGCATTTGACAAACTGCACTAACCGTGGTTCAAAATGGCTCTGAGCACATTGGGACTAAACTTCTGAGGTCATCAGTCGCCTAGAACTTAGAACTACTTGAACCTAACTAACCTAAGGACATCACACACATCCATGCCCGAGGCAGGATTCGAACCTGCGACCGTAGCGGTCGCGCGGTTCCAGACTGTAGCGCCTAGAACCGCTCGGCCACCCCGGCCGGCCTGACCGTGGTCACCCCACACTAAGCCTCATCTACAATGAAAATTTTAAACTGTCTTAAAGAGGGCATTGCACCGTAGTGAAAGCTGTATCACTGCCAAAAAAAAAAAAAATAAATAAATAAATAAATAAAAAATAAAAAGCGACTCCTTTATGATTTGCTGGGAATAATTTGACGTGGAGGATTTATATTTCATTTTGTTCATCACCATTTCATTTCGTATACCAAATGTTTTCAAGTAGCCTCTCCTTCCAATAGGTTTTCTTGAGTTATGTGGAATAATAGTAGTGTACAAGAAAAGACATTGGTGATTATAGTTTAGAAGGAAGACTTTTAGTGTATGTCCATAAGGGGTTAAAGCAGAAATACTTTATATATTCCTTTGCAGGGAGACATTCATAACTGTCGAGTAAACGATGTTATATTTCACTTTATAGACTTTTTTATTTTTGTCAAAGACTGTCGGAAATGTAAGCATTTTGACAATTTCTTTTTCCCAGGAAGCCATTTTAATTTATGAGTTCAAAAATTTTTAATTACATTTAACGGAAGGCATTTCATTTTCATTTACCTGGAGCTTAGATTAGGGGAGCAAGACTCTTCATGAGATTTTATTTTATGTTTTTCCGTGTTGCTCTCCCTAACGGATATGTGGCAATAAAAACACAACAGGAGGTGACTTCTTAGTTTTACTGTTTTCGAAAAAGTGGGTTTTCCAAATTTGTTTGCTACTCAACTCAAGACGAAAGCGTTACGCTTAAATTGCTAGAGGAGAGCAATTGCCTTACTCAGGTATCAGCACTGGGAACCTCCTTTTATTTCTTTTCAAAGAAAGGAGCAAGAAAGAAAAAACAGCTGTGCCTCAGGATTACTTCCTTTTTTCTATTATTCCTGTTTCTCCCCTTTTTCATGTTACTGTACTACTGTGTTAAATTCGAATGATAGTGCCCCTGCTGTGGACCCAAAGTCAGCTAGAAATATCTATTTGGTAAGTACCATATAACATTTATGTCTTCTTGCCGACCGGTGTGACCGAGCGGTTGTAGGCGCTTCATTCTGGAACCGCGCGACCGCTACGGTCGCAGGTTCGAATCCTGCCTCGGGCATGGATGTGTTTGATGTCCTTAGGTTAGTTAGGTTTAAGTAGTCCTAAGTTCTAGGGGACTGATGACCTCAGATGTTAAGTCCCATAGAGCTCAGAGCCATTTGAACCATTTATGTCTTCATTTTATTTCAACTCTTATAACTCCTGTTACGCTATTTATAAATTATTATGTATCTTTATTCTGTTCCCTGACACTAGACCTAGTGCTGTAGGGAGCCCCAATGAACCTTGCGGTTAGAAAAATATTGCACGTGAGGAAGCTGTAGCAAATCCAAACGTGACAAACAATGAGTAAACAAAGAAATGTCTCGACAACTTCTTTATGGCGGTAGGTATTGTGTAACACAATACCTATACAATATACAATATATACAATATACAATATTTAAGATTGAGATTTAAGATTGAGACAGTATTTACTAAATGAAATTCAGTGATCCAAAAATATTGATTTATTCACAAAACACAAGAAAAACGGCGCTGCCACAAGTGAAAAACACGATTGAAGTGAATAAATATATTGACCTCTCTAAGGCATGAAATGACACAGACTTAATAACGGATAACACAGGACGTATTAGGTCTACAATTTTGCTTCCCTGGTTTTTCTTTTCCTACATAGTTCAAAGCTTTCTGCAAAAAACTTATGAAACATTTACAAATCAAAGTGTTTACAATCGCTGGCCACTACTTTTTCCCATTTTTGGGGCAGTGTGCGATTTCCGCTGCGGAAGATCTGGGCGTCTTTTGAGGAGATCCGTGAATCGATCCAATTTCGCACTTGTTGTACGACCGGACATACTGGTCAGCCATGCCGAGTACCACTGCTCGAAAAATGTGGCAATCAGGGGGAGCAGCAATAGCTGGAGAAAATCCCATTTCAACATTTCCAGGTATGTTTCGATGGATTTTGCGACATGGGATCCGTCACCGTCATGCTCCAAAATCACCTGATCATGTCTATCGCTGTATGATGGCTGTCTGTCTTTCAGTACTCGGACCAAACGCGTTAACTACTTTCTATAACGATATTTTGTGAAAGTCTCTGTCAGCTTCAGGAGCACTGAAAACCTCTCTTCCACTAGCAAGTCGGTCTTCGACGTCCAAATCATCGTTCTTGGAGCGTCGAACTTCTCTGCACGTTGGAACTTAGATATGTAACTTAGCTACAACAAATTTTGCCTACGTTCGTCTGTGAAAATGGGCTCGATAAGCAACCTGAGCTATCAGTTAACTGAATCTAACATGCATAAAACTGTGTGCGTGTTGTACGAGTGTCATTTTCATTGTCATTGAGGCCCTCAACAGATCGTTACATGGAAAACTCAAAACTAATATTTGGATAAACTATCTTAGTGTGTATTTGAATATAAAATGGTTCAAATGGCTCTGAGCACTATGGGACTTAACTTCTGAGGTCATCAGTCCCCTAGAACTTAGAACTTCTTAAACCTAACTAACCTAAGGACATCACACACATCCACGCCCGAGGCAGGATTCGAACCTGCGACCGTAGCGGTCACGCGGTTTCAAACTGAAGCGCTTAGAACCGCACGGCCACACCGGCCGGCTACGAAAAGTTCAAATGGCTCTGAGCACTATGGGACTTATCATCTATGCTCATCAGCCCCCAGAACTTAGAACTACTTAAATCTAACTAACCTAAGGACATCACACAACACTCAGCCATCACGAGGCAGAGAAAATCCCTGACCCCGTCGGGAATCGAACCCGGGAACCCGGGCGGGGGAAGCGAGAACGCTACCGCACGACCACGAGCTGCGGGCATTTGAATATAAAAACTACTGGAACAAATGAACCCGTAACACTGAATACGTAAGCTGTCTGACTGTGTTTTTGAATAACAATTTACAAGTGATACAGAATCTGACTTGTGCAACGGAATTTAATGGATTAGAGTACATGTCATGTTGTGGTGTGTCAGTGTCTCTGTTGTGGCCGTATGCTTTGCACTCGCCTCTTTAGATGACTTCCTGTTTCCATGTGGTTTGCAGTAATTCACAGCACCATGCAGAACGACTTTTTTAAAGGAGTTTGTTTGGGTCCTGTTAACAGCTAAATAACCTGTGAGAAGGCATTTCATGAATTAAGTCTATTTAGAATATCAATAAAGGCTGAGTGTAAGGTTAAGAAATTATTTCAATTTAAAAGTTACATAAACATTTAATAACCACAGCATATTTACTAATTAGATGTGGAGAATAATAATTATTGTTTGGAGGATAAGGAGGCTTCTTTACCTGACGAGCAAAACATGGCATTATTGCAAACTTGGACTATCACGAGCCTAATCCTGTAATTGTTTTTGCGGTATACTTGCGAATTTCACCTTGAATTCCATCTTCAATCGTAGTTAAGTCATCTAAGTCTCTCCTGGCTATATACTGTAAATGAAATCAGGCCATTAATGTGGTAATATTTGTTGTCACCGACGTGAGGGCAGCGTGACACGTCTTCTGTCTCCGAGCTCTCGACCGACACTACTTGGAATCGCGCTCCACTGTTTCGCCCTCAGATTGTTACTATCGTTATCTGACTGCTTATTTATTTCCAATATTACACAATGCAAAGAATAGCTTTAAGTTGGCTACATTGTTTTCAATGTAATCTCGGAAATGACGATAATTAGTTTTGTAAGCTGACATATTCAGTAGAGAGTAAATTTATGATGCAATCACAAATCGCCTTTTTTAATGATCTTACGTTCACAGACGACTGTAGTGATTCACTGAAACTTATGACCTGCTTCCTGCACCGCCACCAGCCGCTTCTGCCGTCTACTGCGGTACGGCGGAAGCTGAGCTGTACACCTAATAACACTTGTCTCGTATCTGTTGAGGAAAGACTGCGGTTGTTAAGGTTGAAGACACAAACACAATTACGTCTTCCATGACTCAATAATACGTATTCTGGGGCGGCAGGTAAATAGGGAGTGTGAAGCTTCGCCGTTTTATCAGAGCCTGAATACTATTTTTGCGTTCGGCCAGAAAGGGACGAAGAACATACTCACCATAATTTCAGGTTTGCAAGTACACATTATGGTTGTGCTGTTTCCTCAGCATGATCGGGAAACTATCACTATAAATAAGAGTTTAGGGTTCTAACTGACTGATATATTAAGTAAAAGATCACAAGCGCAATATGTGCACTACTGGCCGTTAAAATTGCTACACCAAGATGACGTGCTACAGACGCGAAATTTCACCGATAGGAAGAAGATGCTGTAATATGCAAATAATTAGCTTTTCAGAGCGCTCACACAAGGACGGCGGCGGTGGCGACACCTGGAACGTGCTGACATGAAGAAAGTTTCCAACCGATTTCTCATACACAAACAGCAGTTGACCGGCGTTGCCTGGTGAAACGTTGTTGTGATGCCTCGTGTAAGGAGGAGAAATGCGTACCACCACGTTTCCGACTTTGATGAAGGTCAGATTGTAGTCTATCGAAATTGCGGTTTATCGTATCGTGACATTGCTGCTCGCGTTGGTAGAGACCCAATGACTGTTAGCAGAACATGAAATCGGTGGGTTCAGGAGGGTAATACGGAACGCCCTGCTGGATCCCAACGGCCTCGTATCACTAGCAGTGCAGATGGCAGGCATCTTATCCGCATGGCTGCAACGGATCGTGCAGCTTCGTCTCGATCCCTGAGTCAACAGATGGGAATGTTTGCAAGACAACAACCATCTGCACGAACTGTTCGACGACATTTGCAGCAGCATGACTATCAGCTCGGAGACCACGGCTTCGGTTACCCTTGACGCTGCGTCGCAGACAGGAGCGCCTGCGATGGTGTACTCAGCGACGAACCTGGGTGCACGAATGGCAAAACGTCATGTTTTCGGATGAATCCAGGTTCTGTTTACAGTATCATGATGGTCGCATCCGTGTTTGGTGCCATCGCCGTGAACGCACATTGGAAGCGTGTATTCGTCATCGTCATACTGGCGAAGCCGGCCGAAGTGGCTGCGCGGTTCTGACGCTGCAGTCTGGAACCGCGAGACTGCTACGGCCGCAGGTTCGAATCCTGCCTCGGGCATGGATGTGTGTGATGTCCTTAGGTTAGTTAGGTTTAACTAGTTCTAAGTTCTAGGGGACTAATGAACTCAGCAGTTGTGTCCCATAGTGCTCAGAGCCATTTGAACCATACTGGCGAATCACCAGGCGTTATGGTATGGTGTGCCATTGGTTACACGTCTCGATCACCTCTTGTTCGCATTGACGGCACTTTGAACAGTAGACGTTACATTTCAGATATGTTACGACCCGCGGCTCCACCCTTTATTCGATCGCTGTGAAACCCGACATTTCAGCGGGATAATGAACGACCGCATGTTTGCAGGTCCTGCACGGGCCTTTCTCGATACAGAAAATGTTCGACTGCTGCCCTGGGCAGCACAGTCTCCAGATCTCTCACCAATTGAAAACGTCTGGTCAATGGTGGCCGAGCAACTGGCTCGTCACAATACGCCAGTCACTACTCTTGATGAACTGTGGTATCGTGTTGAAGCTGCATGGGCAGCTGTACCTGTCTGTTTGACTCAGTGCCCAGGAGTATCAAGGCCGTTATTACGGCTAGAGGTGGTTGTTCTGGGTACTGTTTTCTCAGGATCTATGCACCCAAATTTCGTGACAATGTAATCACATGTCGGTTCTAGTATAATATATTTGTCCAGTGAATACCCGTTTATCATCTGCATTTCTTCTTGGTGTAGTAATTTTAATGGCCAGTAGCGTAATAATATCCATAATAATTGTAATAATAATAATAAAATTTCAGCTGACATATATAGAATACAAAGACACAAATACATAGATTAGCCCATTCTTGCATAGACCACCAAATAACCCACAAGTCGAAACAACAATAACAACTATCAACACAATTATACACAACAAAATAAATGAAAATACAACTATGGAAGTGTTACAACTACTGGTTTATGTAGAAGCCCTCACTACACTAAATGTACACGCTAGGTAGAGACCAGAACCAACCAACACACAGAAGAAACCCACAAAACCAGCATGGCAACACAGGCCACAGATCAGAATAGAAAAACTGAGAAAAGACATTGGACAGCTAACACAATTTATAAGAAATGAAATATCAGACAAAAAACGAAAAAGGTTAGGTAAAATCTCACAACAAGAAGCGATAGAGCAATTAGATGAAAAAAAGCAGAAATTACAGACATTGGCCAAACGACTTAGAAGATACAAAAAGATTGAAAATAGAAGGAAACAAAACCAAAAATTCGACACAAACCAAAAGAAATTTTACCAGACAATAGATAACACACACATTAAAATAGACAATCCAGTAAACATAACAGACATGGAACACTTCTGGAGCAACATATGGTCAAACCCGATACAACATAACAGACATGCATGGTGGATACAAGCAGAAACAGACACATACAAGACGATACCACAAATGCCTGAAGTGACAATTTTGCAACATGAAAACACCCAAGCAATTAATTCTACTCACAACTGGAAAGCCCCTAGAAAAGATAAAATAGCAAATTTCTGGCTAAAGAAGTTCACCTCAACACATTCACATCTAACTAAATTATTTAACAGTTACATTGCAGACCCATACACATTCCCTGATATACTTATACATGCAATAACTTATCTGAAACCTAAAGATCAAGCAGACACAGCAATCCCACCTAAATATCGCCCCATAACATGCCTACCAACAATATACAAAATATTAACTTCAGTCATTACACAGAAATTAATGACACATACAACACAGAACAAAATTATAAGTGAAGAACAAAAAGGCTGTTGCAAAGGAGCATGAGGATGTAAAGAGCAACTGATAATAGATGCAGAGGTGACATATCAAGCTAAAACTAAACAAAGGTCGCTACACTACGCATACATTGATTACCAAAAAGCTTTTGATAGTGTACCCCACTCATGGTTACTACAAATATTAGAAATATACAAAGTAGATCATAAATTGATACAGTTCCTAAACATAATAATGGAAAATTGTAAAACCACACTTAATATCCAAACAAATTCAAATAATATCACATCACAGCCAATACAGATTAAGTGTGGAATATACCAAGGAGACTCATTAAGTCCTTTCTGGTTCTGCCTTGATCTGCACCCACTATCCAACATTCTAAATAATAAGAATTATGGATACAATATTACTGGAAAATACCAACACAAAATCACATATTTGCTATACATGGATGATCTAAAACTACTGGCAGCAACAAATCAACAACTCAACCAATTACTAAAGATAACAGAAGTATTCAGCAATGATATAAATATGGCTTTTGGAACAGACAAATGTAAGAAAAATAGCATAGTAAAGGGAAAACACACTAAACAAGAAGATTACATATTGGATAACCACAGCGTCTGCATAGAAGCGATGGAAAAAACAGATGCCTATAAATATCTAGGATACAGGCAAAAAATAGGAATAGATAATACAAATATTAAAGAAGAACAAAAAGAAAAATATAGACAAAGACTAACAAAAATACTGAAAACAGAATTGACAGCAAGAAACAAGACAAAAGCTATAAATACTTATGCTATACCAATATTGACCTACTCATTTGGAGTAGTGAAATGGAGTAACACAGACCTAGAAGCACTCAATACACTTACACGATCACAATGCCACAAATATAGAATACATCACATACATTCAGCAACAGAAAGATTAACATTAAGCAGAAAGGAAGGAGGGAGGAGATCTATCGACAGAAAAAACCTACATTATGGACAGGTAGACAATTTAAGAAAATTCTTTATAGAACGAGCAGAAACTAGTAAAATACACAAAGCAATCACTCATATAAATACATCGGCTACACCATTGTAATTTCATAACCACTTCTACAAGCCTTTAGATCAAATAACATCAACAGATACGAGGAAAGTAAACTGAAAAAGGAAAGCAGTACATGGCAAGCACCTGTATCATCTAACACAGCCACACATCGATCAAGACGTATCCAACACATGGCTAAGAAAAGGCAATATATACAGTGAGATGGAAGGATTCGTGATTGCAATACAGGATCAAACAATGAACACCAGATATTACAGCAAGCATATTATTAAAGATCCCAGTACCACAACAGATAAATGCAGACTTTGCAGACAACAAATAGAAACAGTAGGCCACATCACAAGCGGATGTACAATACTAGCAATTACAGAATACCCCAGAAGACATGACAATGTAGCAAAAATAATACATCAACAACTTGCATACAACATGAACTAATAAAACAACACATTCCCACACACAAGTATGCACCACAAAATGTACTGGAGAATTATGAATACAAATTATACTCGAACAGAACCATTATAACAGATAAAACAACACCACATAACAAACTGGACATCATACTCACCAATAAAAAGAAGAAATTAACACAACTAATGGAAATATCCATACCCAATACGACAAATATACAGAAGAAAACAGGAGAAAAAGTTGAAAAATACATCAAACTGGCTGAGGAAGTCAAGGACATGTGGCATCAGGATAAAGTTGACATTATACGAATTATGCTATCAACCACAGGAGTCATACCACACAATATCCACCAGTACATCAACGCAACACAGCTGCATCCAAACGTATATATACAACTACAGAAATCTGTAATTATTGATACATGTTCAATTACTCGAAAGTTGCTAAATGCAATGTAATATATACCGTACAGTTAAAAGGAAGTCACACGTGATCAAGGTCCGTGTCACTTTCCATTTTTAACCAGACACAATATCTGAGAAAGGAAAGAATAATAATAATAATAATAATAATAATAATAATAATAATAATAATGTCCCAATTGGAAACAGCACTATTAGCTGTTCAGAGGCGTCCTTTTCGAGAAGTTGATTTAAAATGGTCTATCACCCAAGTTTGTAATCACCAAAAGTTAATTGCTCGCCACAAAAGTGGAAAATAAGCTCATCACTTTCTACGCGGTTTTGTCAGAATTATGGGCGGCACTCAAACAGTTACTTGCATGAAATCCAAGCTATGCGGGACGGCCTACAGGCCCGTCAGTTCACTTCCTACTTTTACAGAACACGTTTTAGGTGATTTACCAGCTCTGACGTTATCCAAAGTACAGAGTATGCCGGCCTATGACTGACCCAGACACCTTGATAGCTTGGTGCAAAGTGTCTCTTCTCACTGTCTTTCTGGCCGTATTTTATATATGGGCGCAGCGGACCGCTGATCGAAACATATCGCTAACAGCTGCTCTTGGCACATTGTAGCAGCATCTAATGGCCATTTGCTGGGCACTTGTTAATTAATAGTTTTGTCGTTTAATAGTTTAGAGTCTTCTTAATTTTTATATGAATGGAGTTATGTTTGCTTTACTTACTGAAAAAGTTTTAGCTCGACTGCGTTTAAACCCTGCCAGCTGGAATGTTTTGTACGGAAGCGACAGCAGAAGGCGACCTCTGAACTTTTTCTCTAAGATTCCTTGTAATGTCTCAAAACTTGGTACGGGTACATTATTTAGTGATTGTCATCAAGTTCTACAACTAGAACTTTCTGTTGACAAATACAAATTATACTTAATCTAGTACGAATGGGAACATTTTCTTTTCAAATTTAGTTTCCAGTGAATTACTTGAAAACTAACAGGGATAGCTTATTAGTGTTACGTAGTTAATGTTTTCCTACAAAACTGAAGCTACATACGAATTTTCATTTTCTGAGTGTAATATATAGCGCCTTCAATTTTTTTCGTAGATACACCGATTTTGACCAAAACGTTGCTCTGATCAAGTCAAGACTTGTAACATCTGATTGCGGCATACATTTGCACATTCTGAGCTATTTTTAGCTTTCTGTTTTCACTCTATAGAGCCATTTACTTGTTTCTTAAAATAACATATTTAACAAAACATATTCATTAGATCATTCTTAGACTTCACAATGTTAACAGTAATGTACTACAGCACTCACTTGAAAATTTTGTAAGAGTTATTTTAACTTTCAATTTCATTCCTAGAATAGGGTGCCATACTTTATGTGCTATGTGCAGGTGTGTTACGATAACGTGGCGCTGGTAGTGGTGGACTGGGCTAAATTCAGGCACACTCGCTTCCCTTTGTATATCTCAGAATGGTACAGAGCTTGTTTCGTCACAGAAATCCCTATTTATTTCTGTGAAAAACTTTTTTTTTTTTTACAAAATAAATATTAGAAGCAAGTGATATTACTATAGATCGTATACTTATATAAAAACATAATATACTTGGTTTTTGCAAATAAAATCTCGGTTATTGCAAAATTAATGTCCTGATTTAGAATTTTCAGTCTTCACCTGAAGGACAAACTCGCAAACACGTATACAACCGCTCTCTCGAGAAAAGATTAGTACCCAAGGACTGGAAAGCTGCACACGTCTCACCAACATCCAAGCAAGGTAGTATGAGTAATACACTATATTGACAGAGGATTTCAAAGTGATTCCGTATTTCTAGATTTCCATAAGGCTTTTGACACTGTACCATACAATCAGCTTGTAGTGAAGCTGCGTGCTTATGAGCTATCGTCTCAGCTATGTGACTGGATTCCTGATTTCCTGCCAGATAGGTCAGAATTCGTAGTAAGTGACAGAAACTCATCGGTTAAAATAGAAGTGATTTCTGGCATTCTCCAAAGTAGTTCCATAGTACCTGTGCTGTTCCCTATCGATGTAAGCGATTTAAGTGACAATCTGAACCTGACACTCAGCCTTTATTGATACTTATGTCATTGTCATTGTCTATTATTGCTCATGATGATTTGTGAAGTTTAAATAGACTTAATTCATGAAATGCGTTCTCACAAGTTATTTAGCAGTTAACAGGACCCAAACACACTCCTTTAAAAAGTCGTTCTTAGTAACAATAAACTGTAGCCGCTGCTGCTGCATGCTGCTGCGAATTACTGCAAACAACATGGAAACAGGGAGTCATCTAAAGAGGACAGTGAAAGCCTAGGGCCAAAACAGAGACACTGACACACCACAACATGACATGTACTCTAATCCATAAACTCCGTTGCACAAGTCAGATTCTGTATCACTTGTAAGTTCTTATTCAAAAACGCAATCAGAGAGCTTACGTATCCATTGTTACAGGTTCATTTGTTCCTGCAGGTTTTCATATTCAAATACGCATCAGATAGTTTATCCAAGTATTAGTTTTAAGTTTTCCATGTAATGATCTGCATTAGGTTGTTTGCAGATGATGATGTCTTTATCTTCTCGTTAAGTCATCAGAAGAATTGCAAACGATTTAGAAAAGATATCTGTATGGTGCGGAATTTGGTTTGTTGTTGTTGTGGTCTTCAGTCCTGAGACTGGTTTGATGCAGCTCTAGATGCTACTCTGTCCTGTGCAAGCTTCTTCATCTCCCAGTACTTACTGCAACCTACATCCTTCTGAATCTGCTAAGTGTATTCATCTCTTGGTCTCCCTCTACGATTTGTACCCTCCACGCTGCCCTCCAGTACTAAATTGGTGATCCCTTGATGCCTCAGAACATGCCCTACCAACCGATCCCTTCTTCTAGTCAAGTTGTGCCACAAACTTCTCTTCTCCCCAAGCCTATTCAGTATCTCCTCATTAGTTATATGATCTACCCATCTAATCTTCAGAATTTTCTGTAGTACCACATTTCGAAAGCTTCTGTTGTCTTCTTGTCCAAACTAGTTATCGTCCATGTTTCACTTCCATACATGGCTACGCTCCATCCAAATACTTTCAGAAACGACTTCCTGACATTTAAATCTATACTCGATGTTAACAAATTTCTCTTCTTCAGAAACGCTTTCCTTGCCATTTGCCAGTCTACATTTTATATCCTCTCTACTTCGACCATCATCAGTTGTTTTGCTTCCCAAATAGCAAAACTCATTTACTACTTTAAGTGTCTCATTTCCTAATCTAATTCCCTCAGCATCACCCGACTTCATTTTACTACATTCCATTATCCTCGTTTTGCTTTTGTTTACTTTCATCTTATACCCTCCTTTCATGTCACTGTCCATTCCATTCAACTGCTCTTCCAATTCCTTTGCTGTCTCTGACAGAATTCATGCCCCTCGACTCTTATGCGGAAATTGGTAGTTGGCCCTAAATAACGAAAAGTGTGTGGTGATCTATATGAATGCTAAAAGGAATCCATTTAATTTCGGTTACACGATAAAGTAGTCAAATCTAAAGGCAGTAAATTCTACTAAAAACCTGAGAACCACAATTACGAATAACTTGAATTGGGAAGAACACATACAAAAAGTTGTGGTGAAGGTAAACCAAAGACTGCGTGTTATTGGCAGAACCTTTATTATTAGGAAATATAACAGATCTACTATAGAGTCTGCCTACACTGTGCCTGTCCGTCCTCTTTTGGACCACTGCTGCGCGCTCTGCGATTCTTACCCGAGAGTATTGATGGAGTACCCCGAGAAGGGTCAAAGAAGGGCAGCACATTTTGTATTATCGAGAAATAGGGGAGAGAGTGTCACTGACATGATACAGGATTTGGGATGGACAGCATTAGAACAAAGGCATTTTCCGTTGTGGCACAATCATCTAACAAAATTTCAATCACCAACCTTCTCCTCTGAATGCGAAAGCACTTTGTTAATACCGACCTAGATAGGGAGAAACGATCATCATAATAAAATAAGGGATATCAGAGCTCGGCAGATAAGATACAGGGGTTCCTCTTTTTCCGCGCGCTATTCGAGATTAGAGTCATAAAGAATTATTGTGAAAGTGGTTCGATAAACTTTCTGTCGGGTACTAAAGTGTGATATGCAGAGTATCCATGTAGATGCAGAGAAATATTTCGATTTTCAGTAGTCACTCATTTAATCATAACCTTAAGCATTGTTGTGCATCCTTACAAACGTCTTTCACTAAAACATTTAATATATGGAGTGGGAAATTACTATATATGGTTTTCTTTATGATACTCTATTGCCAAAAGGGAAAGGGGAGGAGTTGCCGCTGTGTGCGTTCTTCTCGGTCCCTTCTCCAGTACAGCTTGTGGACTGCCTCTCATGAAACCTCCACGTCCCACGTCCCTGAGAAACGCGTAACAAAGTCTAAGCTTCTCTTCTCAACTTACCTCTAAGTGAGGACAAAATACATTCTATAATCTGATTTCCTTCTATAAGTTAAATAAATAATTGAGATGTGGTTCGAAATAGTTTTCCTTTTTCCAAATTTCTTATTTGGAATACTATTCTTAACTTTTTCAAATTGATAATTAGCGATACCTTACTTCACAAAGTCGTGACATATTACGTCATTATTAAGCTTGAATCACAGACTATGCAACTTTTTTAACCATAGCTATTATTCCTCGAAGGCAACATATGTTTAAGTGATTACAATAGATTAGATTTAGTTTTTGTTCCACAGACTCAAAGAATGAGATGATTCTCGTGGGTGTGGTACATGTCAGTATAACATAAAAAACATAAAACGTTTGAATACAATACTCACTACCCTGATCATTTGTCATAAGATTGTCAAAATGGGTGAATCCATTACAGTAAAATGTAACTGCTAATATCTTGAGAATTAACACACTCTCAGAATGAAACATTGTTATCCACTTTTAATAATTTTATCAACCACAAAATTCCTAACCTTGACTTGTGGCCAAGTGCTGTCAAAACTGAAATCTAACGAACATGTTTACTTATGCTGGCCTAACACTCCCTGTTAAGATAACCACCTATAGAGCGGAAGGAATTGGGTATCAAAAAGTTTTCAAACTCTATTTAAACCGTGCTTTACCTGAATCCAAGTCTTTAGTGGTGTCTCGCAATTTATTGAAAATGTGAGTTCCTGAATATTGGATCTCATTTTGGACCAAGGTTTGTGTTGACTGTTCTTATTCCCAGTATTGGTACTATATATTGAGCTATTGATTGAAAATAGAGATATATTACTTGCAACAAATTTCATTAAGGGACAAATATACTGACAAGCAGTGGTTGAATACAAAGTTATTTGAACAGGTGCCTACATCATGGTCTCGAATTTACAACATAAATTTTTCTTATTACACGCTTCTGTATGCAAAAATGTTTGCTCGGTTTGATGAGTTACTTCGGAATATGATCTCGTATGACATGCTGGAATGAAAGTAAGCGAAGTATGCAAATTTCTTTTATACTTATATTTCCTACATCCGACATCATTCTCACTGCAATTACAGACTCGCTTAGGCGCTTCAGCAATTCTATGGTATCCAGAATGAGATTTTCAATTCTATGGTATGCTCCTCCCAACTGAATTTATTATCGAGTTTTAATCCCAGAAATTTAACACTGTCAGCCTCTTAGATCTGGATGTCTTCATGTTTTATATACATGCTGGAAGGAATACTCATATTTTGTGCTAGTTTGCAGTTTATTTTATTGCCTTAGATGGTGCTTTACTTAGAAATATGAGTAACCTTCGTAAGTTCTGCCTTCATACGGCTCAATTATCGCGTGTATTTCTATGCTAAGAAACTCATTAGTTCCACAGCAGTTACATTCCTTTGTCACACACGTAACCTAGAAACCTCTTTTTTTATAACATACCAATACTCTTCAAACTGCAAGTCTTAATACATCCGTTTACCTGTACTGTTGTCTATTTTCCTTTATCCATATATTTCGAGACTTCTTTCTGCCTTTTATCTTCATCAGCCTACTGACCTCATTATTTACACATATTCTGGGTGTGATCCTCATACCACTTCCACACATCTCCTTTATTTAATGACGAACACTCTGGCTTGCCTTTATTGGGACCATTTTATTACTCTCTCTTATCTTCAGACAACCCTACTTCCAGTTGAAAAATATTAATTTCATATAAATTTTATTGTTTCAGATTTCAAAATTTTCTTCTTCAATTACTTCTCTTACCGCAAGGTATCCGTATGTTACTATTACTAATCCTTTTTGTGGATCTCATTTATCATTTATTTACTTCAGTTATTATTTCTTTATCATTGGTGCTCAAAAGTTACCCACTGCTATTTTAATATTTAGAATTTACCATTGAAAACTAATTCTCTATTCTCTTATAAGTCATTATTTGGGTATAATAATTTTTGGGAATCATCTTACTTACTAGGAAGATATTACAAACTAGTACCATATGTGCAGCATGACGACATGTATTCCTTATATACTGTGGATAGAACAGAAGAAGAGAATGAAACTTGAATGGGAATAAAGTTTCATCCAACTGGGACCGCACAGTTAGCCAAACTATGTATTCACCAAAGAGTGGTAAACTTTCTACAGGATTTGGCTACTGTCACTTCTGCTTCTGTTTCAGATCTACAACGTTTCGTAGACATAGTTCTCTCGTACTTTTCGTTCATTCCAAACGAGAAGCGTTTGCATGGGGCTTACGTATTGTCCTGAACGGTCCTTGATAAACATGCATAAACGTCTTTGTGTCCTCTGAAATTTTCTTAGATTTTTATTTAGTTTTGATCGACACTGAGTACAATATTGTTAACATTAGTGGGGGAAGATTTTGCGCCATGCCTTCTCTTTCTGTCCAAGACTGTGCCTTCTTCTCATCTATGGAGCTCTGAGAGAGGACTGGAAAATCAACCGTGTATGAAAGGATGTTATGCGGTTCTTGATTGAACATTATTTCACAGGGAGCAAAGAATGATTCCTTCGAAGTTTTTGATATGATTGGCCCAAGGTGCTTCCAGGCACAATAAGTTCTACACAATCTGTTTAGGTCACGCATAACACTCTCGCTCATATTTCCCTGCAGAAAATACATCGAGATCCTTGTATGACGAATTCCGGCCTTTTCTAGACATTCTTTAATTTTTCCAGATACAAACTGCGGACCATTATCCGACAAGGGACGTTTAGACTTGCCAATCTTTACAAAATAGTACTTTTGTAGCTTGTCTACCAAGGCTTTTCCAA
Source organism: Schistocerca piceifrons (assembly GCF_021461385.2). Classification (NCBI taxonomy): domain Eukaryota; kingdom Metazoa; phylum Arthropoda; class Insecta; order Orthoptera; family Acrididae; genus Schistocerca; species Schistocerca piceifrons. The sequence goes on along the minus strand of NC_060139.1, from coordinate 297,477,458 downwards.
TAGCTCTCTTTGTTGGATATGGTCTGACATTCCTACTAAAGTCTTCAGTAACCACAAAGACATGAGTAAATTCTCTTTTGGATGCAGGGACGGGTTCTAAAATACTACACATAGTTCCTCTTGGTTCTACGTTGTACATATCTCTGAACACCATACTGTATACTGCACCTGCCCTGCAACACACAACACAAGATGCTAGAATCCTTGCCACTATACGATGCATGTTGTCGCAAATCACCTTCTCACTTAATTTAGCAATGAAATTCCTGGCTCCATAATATCAATACCGTAGATGCGCGTAATCTACAATAGTAGCAGATGATCATGTTAAGATGGAAAATATATTTTCCATTCCGCTGATTCTAACTTTTTCTTCGGAATAGAATTCCTTTATAAAGGCAATAGTACTTCCCTTCTTTTGGATAATTATGGAACCCTAAATGGCTTTTGACTAACCTCAACTGATCATCATTTTGCTCCCTTCTTAAGGTTTTATATACTTTCTTCAAGGTACTTTCGTCTTTGAGCTCAAGTATGACCAACATGCACATTTCATTCTTATTTGCTAATGGAATATCTGTTCACGAGCATAGCTCAGCACTTCTTGATAGCCCATCTGCTATCAGATTGTTCTTCTCTTGTATGTAGTTAATCTCAAGGTCGAACTGATTAAGACACGTAGCCCACCTGGTTCGTCTCGCATGTCTTAGTTTGCAGGTTTTAGAAACGTAAGTCACCTTCTGACCTTCGTAATAATCCTCAAACTTTTGCACACCAGATACTATAGCCAGCACTTCTAATTCCGGAATTCCTTAATTTCGCTCCGCTCGTTGCAATGAAGGACTCGCAAAACCGATTGTTTTATGTACTTCTTGGTCGCCCTCTGTTTCTGCCTGAAACACCTCTCCTGCAATCCCATATCCACTTACGTCAACTTATACGCAAAAGAGATTCGAAAAATCTAGATGGAGAAAGAGCGGGCTATTCATCAAACAGTTTTTTGGTTCTTCAAAAGCGGACTGGCACTCTCCAGTCCAAACCCATGGGGTATTCTTTTTCAGTAAGTGGAGTAGACAAGGTGCATTAAACAAGTGATCTTTAACAAAACGTCGGAGAATCCGGAGAAACCGAACATTGGCCTGAGCTGCTTTTTATTTCTGGGCGCTTCAAATTTTTCAGTGATTGACAGTTTCGAGATATCGGGTAATACACGTTCCCTGCTAATTTCATTGCCCATGAATTTTATTTTGTTTCTGACACACTCAGTCTTCTCTAACTTTAATTTCATACATTCTTTTTCTATAGCTTCTAGAACATTGTCTAATAGAGTGATATGTTCTTCTCATGTGGGAGTTGCCAGAAGTATATCATCTACATATAAAGTCACCTGATCTAATAGATCCTGTCCCAATGCATGAGCCATCACTCTTATAAAAGCACACGCAAAAATATTTACTCCAAATGGGACGGCTTTATATTAGTAGTACACTGTGAGACATGAGTTTCTCCTGGCGTATACAGGTTTAAAACAACTTACGGGAATTCAGCCAGGTAATAGTTACTGCAACCGCCGATATTTCGGCTGGATTACATCCCGCCATTTTCAAGGCACAAACTGTAACGGACGGGCCACGTACATGCAAATATAAAATCTCCGTTCTTGGAGTAATTCAAGACAGGTAACACACACACACACACACACACACACACACACACACACACACACACACACACTGAACACTTGCGCCACCAAAGATGAGCAAAGTCAAAGGTATCGATAGCGATAGACTACGAACTAGCAGGTGAGGTAACATTGGCTTTGTCCCTCAGTTTCTTGACAAGGGAGAGAGCAGGATTCTAAGAATGGTTTAAACAAAAACCTCCATCCCCGTTTGCAAGGTTGCTCGCTAATTTAATCTCAACAGCTTCCTTAACAAGACTGTCCCAGTAGCTGGACATGCATGCCAATATCTCGGTATTGTTATAGAACATAGAGGGACCAGTATCCAAACAACGCTCGAGAATGTCAGATCTACTGGGTGCTGTAGTCCTGTGTGCCGTTTATACTCAGTACATCGGTTCCCCACGGTCCAGATAGTCTGACAAATGTATGCCATGCCACAGTTACAAGGAATGGGATATACACACCTTCTTACGCAAACCAAGATCGCCGTTAACAGAAGCCTGAAGCACTCTAATTTTAGTTGGAGGTCGGAAAACACATTTCGCATCGTATTTCCGTAAAAAACGACCGATCTTGTTGGAAGCGTTTCCTGCGTAAGAAAAAAAGGCAGTAGACATAGGTGTCGGCTCAGTATTATCATCAGTCACCCAATTCACAGTTGGTCGATAGCACAACGCACGTTCATTCCGTCTTTCACTATAACCATTCTGACGAAATGTAGTTTCAAGATGGGCCAGCTCAGCTGGCAAAGTCTCAGTGTCGGAAATGATATGTGTCCTGTGTACCAAGGTACCAAGTATCCCTTCACGCTCAGCCAGATGGTGACAACTATCAGCCTGTAAATAAAAGTCAGTGCTCTCTCCTCTGTCAAGAAACAGAAGGACAGAGTCAATGCTACCTCACCTGCTAGTTCGTCTTCTTTGACTATCGATACCTCTGACTTCGGACATCTTTGGTGGCACTAGTGGTTCAAAATGGTTCAAATGGCTCGGAACACTATGGGACTTAACTTCTGAGGTCATCTGTCGCCTAGAACGTAGAACTATTTAAACCTAACTAACCTAAGGACATCACACACATCTATGCCCGAGGCAGGATTCGAACCTGCGACCGTAGCGGTCACGTGGTTCCAGACTGAAGCGCCTAGAACCGCTTGGTCACCCCGGCCGGCCAAGAGACAAACAGCCACAGGGAAGGAACCAAGTTTGTGACGTTTTACGAGTTCCTAACCGGGAGTGAATTGTAAAGCTCCATCTGTGTACTTTAGTATTTCAGCACCGTGAATTTCTGCCTGTTAATTTAATATTTAATTGACACAGCCCTCCCGCTTGTGTTTGTGTTTGAAAGTAAACTGATTTGGTGATATATTACAAGTTCCTAATCAGGAGTGAATTGTGTAGTGTCACCTGAGTGCTTTGGTAGTTCAGTTTTTAAATCTCTGCTTATTAATCTAATTTATTAGACATGGTTCCTCCGTTTTCCTCAGTGTCTACAGTATTGTTCCATACCATGTGTCAACATTCCTTTGTTTGTCTGTGTAGCGTAGTTTTCTACGGTCTGTAGTATGGATAGGGACATTGATTGCTGTGAGCAGATGCGAGCCAGCTGGTGATACTTTGCTCTCAGCTCCAGGCTGTGGTGGCTTCGGTTACACAGCTTGAGGCTGCAGGAGATGGGTGCCACTGATGATGGCTGACTCTGGGGGAACTAACGGAACCCCAGCAAGTCTGAGTCCGCCGATCCGCCTGCACTGGTGGCCAGCCCAGTTACTGCTCACACTGATGTCCCCCAACCAGATGCAGTCGCCTGTTCTGTTTCAGAGCGAACCTCTCAGCCTGCTAGACCCCAACATTCAGACAGGGTAGGATTATTGGAAGTTGGCAGCTCTGGTTTTCGGTGAGTTATGAGGTGCCTTAGACAAATGGCGGTCAAGGATGGGAAGAAAGCCAATATGCACTCCGTGTGCTTACCAAGTGGAGTCATTCCAGAAGTGGAACGGGTCCTCCCGGATGCCAGGACGAGTACAGGGTACAGCCAACCGCAGGTGGTGGCTCACGTCAGTGCCAATGGTGTGAGAGCTTTGTATCAGAAGAGATTCTCTCCAGTTTCGAGCGGCTATCAGAAGCGGTAAAGGTTGCCAGTCTTGCTTGCAAGATAAAAGCAGAGCTCACCATTTGGAGGACAGTTGGCAGGACTGATTGCAGATCTCTGGTGCAGAAACGAATGAAGGGTCTGAATTAGACACTCACAAGATTCTGCGAACTTGTAGGCTGCAAATAGCTCGACTTGCGCCACAGGGTGGTGGGGTTTCAGGTTCTGCTAAATAGCTCAGGAGACCGTTACACGAAGGAGGCAGCTACATGAGTAGCAGGAGCTGTGTGGCGTGGACTGGGCGTTAAAGAGTCTTGGGGAAACATAAAAAAGACTTCAGTCACAAAGGGTGCACGTCGAATACAGTAATAACGTAGATCCAGGAACCATCGGTGTAGCAGTTGTAAATTGTCGTAGCTCTGTTGGGTAAGTACCAGAGCTCCAAGCGCCAATAAAAAGCACTAATGCTCAAATCGTTACAGGCACTGAAAGCTGGCTAAAGTTGGAGATGAGACGAGCCGAAATTTTTGCGGAGAACCTAACGGTGTTCAGAAAGGATAGGCTTAACACAGCTGGCGGTGGCATGTTCATTGAAGTTCGAAGTAGTTTATCTTGTAACGAAAATGAAATAGGTAGTGCCTGTGATGTAGTATGGATAGAAGTCATTCTTAGCAACCTGGACAAATTAATAATTTTTTCCTTCTATCGACCTCCCCACTCATATGACGCAATTGTTGAAGGGTGCAAAGAAAACTCTAATCTAGTTTCAAAGCTGTATCCTACTCATATAAATATAGTTCGTGGTGACTTCAGTTGACCTTGAAATCTTGATGAAAATACACACTTGAATCTGGAAGTATCCATAAAACATAATTAGAAACGATGATAAACCCATTCTCTGGAAATTATTTCGAGCACATAGTTCATGATCCACTAGAATAGTAAAGGGTTGTGAAAACATATTTGACCTCTTAACAACGAATAATCATGTGCATCAAAACGGATACAGAGATTAGTGAACATAGGGCTGTCGTAACGCGACTGGATGCCGTAGGTGCCAAATCCTACAAAAATAAATGCGAAGTTTACCTATTCAAAAAATGAGATAAAAATTCACATAACGCCTTCCTCAGAGACGATTTCCTCTCTTTCATGTACTGGTAAGTGTAAACCAGACATGGCCTCATTCGAAAGAAACAGTGTCGACAACTACTGAGAAATTTATACCAAATAAATTAACAAACTACGGATCTGATCTTCCTTGGCACCCAAAACGGGACGGAAAACTGTTACAGAAACAACAAATGGACGCCAATTTAAAACGAAAGCAAGATCTCCAAGATTGTCGCTCTTATACAGTGCTGGAAATTTAGCCCGGACTTCAATGAGAGATACTTCTTGTTGTTTCTACAATGACACCTTGTCTCGAAATAGTGAAAATCCAAAGAAATTCTGATCGCATGTAAAGTTTGGCAGCAGCAAGACACAATCAATGCCTTCTCTGAGCAGTAGAAATGGAAGTACTGTCGATGACAGTGGTGTGGAAGGACAGTTACAAACACAGCCATCCGAAATTCTCTCACCAAAAAAGGCGAAGAAAACATTCCAGAATTTGAATCGAGAACAGCTGCCAACATTTGTAACCTAGAAATTGATACCCTCGGGGTAATTAAGCAGCTTAAATCAATTAATAAAAGCAAGTCTTCTGGTCCAGCCTGTTACATTAGGTTCCTTCCAGAGTATGCTGATGCAATAACTCCATACATAACACTCTCATACAACCGCTCGTTCGACGGAAGATCCGTACCCAAAGACAGGAAACTTGCACGCCTCACACCAATATTCAAGAAAGGCAGCAGAAGTAACGGACTAAATAACATTCCCTTACAATTAACGTCCGTATGAAGCATTAATTTGTAACATATATCGTGTTTCACCATTATGAATTACCTTTAAGAGAACAGTCTATTGACATGTGTTTAGAAAACATCGTTCTCGTGAAACACAAGTAGCTCTTTACTCACACGAAGTGTTGAGTGATATTGAGAAGAAGTTGCTGATTGATTCCGTATTTCTAGATTTCCAGAAGCCTTTCGACACTGTACAACACAAGCGGCTTGTAGTGAAGTTGCGTACTTACCCAATATCGTCTCAGTTATGTGACTGGATTCGTGATTTCTCATCAGAGAGGTCACAGTTCGTAGTAACTGACGGGAAGTCATCCAGTAAGACACAAGTGATTTCTGGTGTTCGCCAAGATAGTGTTATATCCCCTCTGCTGTTCCTTATCTATACAAACGGTTTAGGAAACAATCTGAGCACTCAGTTTTAGTTTGGTTGCAGATGATGCTGTCGTTTATCGTCTAGTAAAGTAATCAGAAGATCAAACCAAATTGAAAAACGATTTTGAAAAACCATCTGCATGGTGTGAAAATTGGCAATTCATCCACATGAGTGCCAAAAGAAATCCCTTAAACTTTGGTTACATGATAAATCAAACAAATCTAAAGGCCGTAAACACAACTTAATTCCTAGAAATTTCATTTACGAACAACGTAAACTGGAAATAACACACAGAAAACATTGTGGGGAAGGACAACAAGTAATGTGTCTCATTGGCGGAACTCTTAGAATACGTAACAGATCTACTAAAGAGCCTGCCTACGCTACGCTTGTCCGTCCTCTTTTGGAGTACAGCTGCACGGTCTGGGATCCTTACCTGACAGGATTAACGGGGTACATCGGGAAAGTTCAAAGAAGAGGAACACGTTTTATATTATTGAGATATTAGAGGGAGAGTGTCACTGACATGATACAGAATTTGGGGTGAACTTCCTTAAAACAAAGGCGTTTTTCGTTGCGGCAGAATCTTGTTGCGACATTTCAATCACCAACGTTCTCCTCTAAATGTGAAAATATTTTTCAACACTGACCTACACATGGAGAAACAATCATCATAATAAAATAAGGGAAATCACACCTCGCACGAAAAGATATAGGGATTCCTTTTCTCGGCGCCCTGTTAGAGATTGGAATAATAGCGTATTATTGAATAGATGGTTCGATTAGCCCTCTGCCAGGTAATTAAATGTGATTTGCAGAGTATCCACGTAGATGTAGATGTAAATGTTAATGCTAAACAGTCTTCATTTTTGCGATTACATTCATCCCTTGCAAGACTAAACTAGTCTCGCTGTATGATTTGAAAGGCTAAAGGCGACTATGAAGTTACGCCCTGACAGCAATCACTGTAACTAGGAAGTCTTCGACTTATCTACCAGGCCCAGGCGTCTCCTAAGTCGATTTTTCCCTTTGATAGAGGTTGTTGTTTTGTTGGCCTGATTACAGGTTATCACTTTTATCTGAATGCAAATGGAATTCTGAAATAATTTAATGAAATGGTAGCTCTGTCATTACTGTAGTCAATTATTGATGAGTGAATAATATATATCATCACGACACATCTCTTATAAAATAATGGTTGCAAAAGTTTATCGATCATAAAATAGGACAAACAATACAAGTAAAGCGAAATTGTGAAATATGTCGCAATATATTGACGTCACAAATAGACGCTACAAATAGTTAACATACCACTAGGTGGGGTTTAGTTGGCAATGACGAAGATTGGCTGATTAATGGATTTCTTCTATACAGAAGTTGTACTACACTGTTGCAGCTGAGAACAAGAGGCAAGACTGTGATTCTGTTGGCCCTAACAAGCCACAACAACAATACTATACCACTTAGTGTGTAGCGCTGTCTTAGGTGACGGTAATGGGGCAAGCGTCTGCAGAGTGCCGATGTGCAGCGCCTGTAGTTCCTTATCGAGTGCACAAAATACGCAAAGTCGCAGCGGGCGATTTCTACATCTACATCTACATCTACATCCATACTCCGCAAACCACCTGACGGTGTGTGGCGGAGGGTACCTTGAGTACCTCTATCGGTTCTCCCTTCTATTCCAGTCTCGTATTGTTCGTGGAAAGAAGGATTGTCGGTATGCCTCTGTGTGGGCTCTAATCTCTCTGATTTTATCATCATGGTCTCTTCGCGAGATATACGTAGGAGGGAGCAATATACTGCTTGACTCTTCGGTGAAGGTATGTTCTCGAAACTTTGACAAAAGCCCGTACCGAGCTACTGAGCGTCTCTCCTGCAGAGTCTTTCACTGGAGTTTATCTACCATCTCCGTAACGCTTTCGCGATTACTAAATGATCCTGTAACGAAGCGCGCTGCTCTCCGTTGGATCTTCTCTATATCTTCTATCAACCCTATCTGGTACGGATCCCACACTGCTGAGCAGTATTCAAGCAGTGGGCAAACAAGCGTACTGTAACCTACTTCCTTTGTTTTCGGATTGCATTTCCTTAGGATTCTTCCAATGAATCTCAGTCTGGCATCTGCTTTACCGACGATCAACATTATATGATCATTCCATTTTAAATCACTCCTAATGCGTACTCCCAGATAATTTATGGTATTAACTGCTTCCAGTTGCTGACCTGTTATTTTGTAGCTAAATGATAAAGGATCTATCTTTCTGTGTATTCGCAGCACATTACACCATGCGTCAATTCGCTGCAGATCCTCCTGCATTTCAGTACAATTTTCCATTGTTACAACCTCTCGATACACCACAGCATCATCCGCAAAAAGCCTCAGTCAACTTCCGATGTCATCCACAAGGTCATTTATGTATATTGTGAATAGCAACGGTCCTATGACACTCCCCTGCGGCACACCTGAAATCACTCTTACTTCGGAAGACTTCTCTCCATCGAGAATGACATGCTGCGTCCTGTTATCTAGGAACTCCTCAATCCAATCACACAATTGGTCTGATAGTCCATATGCTCTTACTTTGTTCATTAAACGACTGTGGGGAACTGTATCGAACGCCTTGCGGAAGTCAAGAAACACGGCATCTACCTGTGAACCCGTATCTATGGCCCTCTGAGTCTCGTGGACGAATAGCGCGAGCTGGGTTTCACATGACCGTCTTTTTTGAAACCCATGCTGATTCCTACAGAGTAGATTTCTTGTCTCCAGAAAAGTCATTATACTCGAACACAATACGTGTTCCAAAATTCTACAACTGATCGACGTTAGAGATATAGGTCTATAGTTCTGCACATCTGCTCGACGTCCCTTCTTGAAAACGGGGATGGCCTGTGCCCTTTTCCAATCCTTTGGAACGCTACGCTCATCTAGAGACCTACGGTACACCGCTGCAAGAAGGGGGGCAAGTTCCTTCGCGTACTCTGTGTAAAATTGAACTGGTATCCCATCAGGTCCAGAGGCCTTTCCTCTTATGAGCGATTTTAATTGTTTCTCTATCCCTCTGTCGTCTATTTCGATATCTACCATTTTGTCATCTGTGCGACAATCTAGAGAAGGAACTACAGTGCAATCTTTGTTAGACGGATCGCTATTAGTCTCTAAAGGGGACCTCAAATTTTGGCAGACTCCTGCATGTGACACTGTCGTTCAGCAGTCATATCATGGACCAATTGGCTTACTTGTACAACAACGCACACAAAGAGATCAAACGTTATGCTTGAAGACTTGACACGGAGAACATTGCCCTTGGTGCAGCGAGTTGACTGAGATGACTGAGGTCTGAAGTGCGAGTACAGCTAAGTCCTGGCCAAGTTTCACCGCTCCTCTCTCTCCATCAGACCTCAGTAAACTCCAGCAATGCACTCGCACAAACCCGGCCCCCCCCCAATAAAAAGGCTTTCGTGCCATATACAAGACTCCCCGAGCTCAATGTCTCCCCTCTAACTCGTCTGCTCTACTCATCAGTCAATCCTTATAAAATTTAATAATGTTCATCTCTTTCCTGGAGAAGCAGCCAGTCCCCACTCATAAATTCCCGCACAGAGAGGAGAAGACATTGCTCTCCCACCTTGTTTCCTTCCCACAGCCACTTTAATCTTGTAGTTTCGTTTAGTCCTAAAGTGAACATCACATTCATCCTGGAGATCATTACCTGGGTGGGCCATATGTTACAGCGGCTTTGGCTAAATTAGGATAAGTTCTGTCCAGACATAGACCATTTCAGAGCCACCATAGATGTTGCATTCCATTTTAAACTACTTTCGAAGGCCCTAGGCTTCCGAAAAATCTCAGCAGGCAAAGGTACAACACCACCTGATGGCACCCTAGAAAGCGCCCAGTCCACGGTGAACCTGGAAACTTGCGAATTTTTATGACCACCATCCCTATTCACAAAGGTTGTTTACAACTCTGTCGAAACGCCTTGACTAGGCGACCTACATAGGTCTTGCGTCCCTTCCCCTGATGTGGCGAGGGGCGCCTAACACGTAGGTCTAGGTAGGAAGTTTTCCCGCCTCTTCAGCCGAAAGCATTGATAGCACACCGGTGCGAGAAATTCTTCGCCGGTGAGTGCTTCAGGCTGTTCCTCTCCCTAATAGCTGCATGTGGCTTCCAAACAACAAATATCGACTGCACGATTTACTGTTAAATGACCAATCTGGCTGCTTGTTGTCGAATCCAGAAAATACCATTCAAAGAAGAGCCACCATAGAGATTCCACCTGCATTAACAATTTACATGCTCCCATCCCTGTCTGCCCATATTATTAACTTCCTGTTATCTCATAAAAATGGTATCTTTTGTGTAAAATCAACATTAAAGTGTAGCCTTCAATATGAAAAATAGTGAGAGAGTGACTCGTCCTCTCTCACCTTTCTCTTCCTGGAATTCTGAATGCATGATTGTAACGGAAAATGGTGATTTCTTACTCTGTAACAGACAAAAAAAACTAGCATTACTCATTGTATGAAAGGCAAAGTAACATAAAACGCTCTACAACGATCGAGAAATCAATAATGGCGTATTTCGTAAATCCATCTTCATAGCTGTGCACTTGTAACGTTACCTTTACATAAAATTGCATTATCCTTACCTATATATATATATATATATATGTATATATATATTATAAGACATAAGAAGGCGAAGATTAAAATTTTATGGACATGTCACTAGACTTCCCCCCACACGACTCACCAACAGAATTCTCACTTACATAGAAAAAGTCAAATCAACAACACCATGGATTAGCCAAGTAAAATTAGATTTACAAAAAGCAAATATTGAACTTAAAGATGTCAAAGATAGAAAAACTTTTAGAAATAAGGTGGAAAAGTGGATTGTATTGTCGGAGAAGGAAGCACTAAAGAGACCAGGAACAAAATGGACAGAAGAAAGAAAAAGAAAACATGGAGAACGAATGAAAGAAGTATGGAAGAAACGACGTCAGAAAGCTTTGCGTGATCCTTCTGGGTCCATTCGCGATAAGTAAGTAAGTATATATTATAATTGGTGTTTTACCCTTAAGGAGCGCATTTGGACTAAACTACATGGCCAGTTCCTTTTGCTGCCTTCCTTGCTGCCCAAACTTCCCTCATTCGCTCGCTGTGTTTCTGTTTCCGGTCCTCTGTCCATGCTTCTTGTCGGCTTTGTGTCTTCGGCTTCATCTTGATTGCCTTTTTGGTTGCCCATATTTCTTTCATCTTCCGGCTGTGATCTTGCTTGCGTTCTTCGGTCCATTTTACGCCTGTTCGTTTGTCACATTGTATCTCATGTAGTTTACTTTTCTTAATGATGTTTCTGAATTTTATTCTGTCATCTGTGTCTGCTGTTATGTTGAGTTGGTTCAGGTCGTTTTTTAGCTCTGCCACCCATTTGTTGTTTCTAGTGGTTACCCAGTCAAAGATCTGTTTAGTCAGTCTGTATGATGGTATTCTGTATAGGTGTCCATAGAATTGTAGTCTGCGTTTTCTAATCTTTTCTGTGATTGTCTCCGTATGTTGGTGTAGGTCCTCTGTAGGTTTTTTGATCCATATTCCATTGTTGTTAGATGCGCCAAATATTTTCCTAAGTCTTTTCCGTTCTACTTTTTCTAGTTGTCTGATACGAGTATGCCCTAGGATTTGTGTGACCTCTTCTGCATATAGTGCCTCGGGGAGCACCACCGTGTTGTACTGGTGTAATTCGGCTTTTTGTGAGATAGACTTCTTGTTATAATGATTCCACACTACTTTGTATGCCTTGTCCAGTTTAGTTTTTCTTTCTTTGTTTGAGTCTCTGTTATGTCCACTCATTTGTAGTGTTTCACCGAGGTATTTGAAGTTTGCCGTTTTGTAAATCGTGCCATATTTCGTGTTCAGAGATGAGAGTTTCTTTGTGCTCATAAACTGTGTCTTTTCGTACGAGATCTGTAGTCCAGTTTTGGAAGCGATTTCATGTAGTTTTTCAATAGCGTCTTTTGTTTCTTTTATACCTTTCGTGACAATCGGCAAATCGTCTGCAAAAGCCAGGCATTTAATCTGTAGGTTTCCTAAGGTTATCCCCTGTTGTGATGTTTCCCACTCTTTTATTACCTTATCTAACACCAGATTGAAAAGGAGAGGTGAGAGTCCATCGCCTCGTCGGACACCTGTGCGAATTTCAAAGGGTTCTGATAGTTCCCCACAAAACTTTACTTTGGAGGTCGTGTTGGTTAAAGTTTGCTCTATAATATCCCGTGTTTTGTTGTCTACTTTGTATTCTGCTAGAATTTTGAAGAGAGTTTTCCGGTCAATAGAGTCGTACGCCTTTTTGAAGTCGGCAAAGGTAATGATCAGGTTCTGTTTGTGTTGTAAAATCATTTTCAGGTTCCAAATTTGTCCCGCACAAGACCGCCCTTACGGAAGCCTGCTTGGTATTCCCCAATCAAGTGGTCGGTCTTTCATTCTAGTCTGTTTAGTAAAGCTTTAGAGAGGATCTTGTATGTGACCGATAGTAGGGATATACCTCTGCAGTTGTTCGGGTCAGTTTTGTCACCTTTTTTGTGTAGTGGGTTTATCAGGGGAGTTTTCCAGTCGTCAGGAATTTTCATGGTCTTCCAGATATCTTCCAAGATCCCGTGGATGTCTTTGGTGAGTTCTGGGTCTTGTAACTTCCAGATTTCCGCGATGATGCCGTCTTCTCCTGGTGCTCTACGGTTCTTGAGTGACTTAATTATTTCTTTAACTTCTTCTAGAGTTGGAGGTTCACTATCTGGATTGTACGTGCTCGTTTCTGTCATCATTTCTTCCATAGGGGGGTCTGTGTTGAGCAGTTTTTCAAAGTACTTTGCCAGAATGTCACAATTGTTTTTGGTATTGGTTTGTAGGGCTCCATCCGGTCTTCTGAACCACAAGTTGGGTGGTTGATATACAGTCATATTTTCTCTGAATGTTCTGTAGAAGATTCTTGTATTGTTCTTCATGAAGTCCGATTCGATCTCCGTCAGTCGCCGTTTATCATACTGTCGTTTTTCACTGCGAATGATTTTGCTTGATTGCTTCTGTGTTTTCAGGAAGTTCATCCAATTCTCTTGGGATTTATGGCTACTAAATTTTTTCCATGCACTGATTCGTTGGTCAATAGCTTGGTCACAAGTGTGGTTCCACCAACGGTGTTTCCGTGTGCCTGGTGCTTGTGCTAGTTTCATGGCCTCTCGGATTCTTCGTGAAAGTTGTGTCCAGTCTGTCGTTTTCTCCATTTTAATTTTGTGTAATATTTGTGTCTGGTTTAAAGTAACGTATTCTGGATCTGGTCTAACAATTTTGATCTTCTGGAGCTTTTTCTTGGGCAAAAGACGAATCCTGACCTGTAGTAGGTGGTGGTCTGAGTCGAAGTAGCCTTTACGTGTGTCTATGTTAAAAATTTCTTTTTGTGAGTCTATCTGGACTATTACGTGCTCGATTTGTAGTTCTTGCTTTCCGCTAGGGAATTTCCATGTGGTAAGTTTCCGTGTTGGTTTCTTGAATTTTGTTGACATAATGGCGAGGTCGTGGCTTTTGCAAAAGTCTATCAGGTGTTTTCCGTTTTTGTTTGTGTCCTTGTGTGGAGTATGGTATGTCTGTATATCTTTTCTTTTCCGAGTTTAGCGTTGAAGTCTCCCAGTATTATTTTGACTCTATGTGCAGGAATTTTTGTGTTAGTTTCTTCCATTGTCGTCCAGAAGTCATCAATTTCGTCCGGGTTTTTCCTGTTGTAGTCTTTAGTCGGTGCATGTGCATTGATTATTGCGTAGGATTTGTTGGCTGATTTCACTGTGATGGTGCTGATTCTTTCGTTTGGTGACGAAAAGTTGATTATGCTGTCCGTGATGGACCTGTGCACTGCAAATTGTGTGCCAAAAAGCCTTAGGTTTTTCAGTTGTCTCGACGGTTTTCCTTTGTATATTCTGAAATTCTCCGTGTTGAAATGGTCTTCGTCTGTGAATCGTGTTTCTTCGGTGCACATATTTTGATTTGAAATTTTTCGAGAGTGACTGTCAGTTGTTTCATCTTTCCTGTCTTCATCAGTGTGTTCACGTTGAGTGTGCCGATTTAATGTTTGCGTTTGGTCTTGAGGGAGTTTGAGAAGCTGCGATTCTTCTCATGATGTCCGTGAGCCCCCGGAATCCGATGCTCACGACGATCCCAGTCTGTTGACTGGGGCCCGGGGTAATTAGATTTTTCTCGTTGTACCATCATGATGTTTAGTAATTGGATATATGTCATGCTGCCGAGTACAACCTGACTTTCCAGATCAGGAGGTTGGTGGAGGCCGCCACTGACATGTGGAGCAGACGCCTTTTGTAGCCGCCCACTGTGGTAACAGACGCTACTAGTAGTTTTGGTCCACCCCGAGTATTTAATTTCCTCGGTACCACCTATATCTAGGAGGCATTCCCCTATCCGCCAACTATGGAGGCGCTCGGTTACGGGTCTACTAACCGCCCCGATATATATATATATATATATATATATATATATATATATATATATATATATATATATATATATATATATATATATAATTACAGATACGGGTTTCCTTAGATGTCAGAAATTTCATGTACCATCAGGACCTCAGACATGCATAGCGCGTCCACCTCTTTGACAAGAGAAGTTCCTACAAATAGTCGAAAAAAATTACTTTGCAGAGTTCCGCCTCAAGACTGCCATACCTATTTTTAAACGAATTTTCGATTGTTCCAGTGGTGCCTCGTAACTGTCATATAATCAGTCATTCATATTATAGTGTGACCTCAGCTCCTCATCAGTCTTACTGACAAGTAAAATTTTATAGTTTCCTCCACTTGTCATCCAATGTTTCCCTTTTAATTAATTGCTAACCATGTACATACTAAATACTCTTCCACACTCCGAAAATGCTGTCCACATGTCCAAGGAAGTAGAATTTTAGACCAGCTATCACTTTAGAACAAAAACACATACACCATTATTACAATAGTTTATTAAACAACAAATTTTTAAAAGTAAAAATTTGTAATACCTAGACCCCAACTTTCCTAGCACATTGAAAGTTCGACACCTAGAATCGGTTGCTGTCTGCAACCACCTTCGGATCTGTAATACATGTAGGAAACATAGCCTAAGAAAATTATGTACAATCTAGTAGAATACAAAAACACTGTACACCTGAGCAAAAGGAATGGGGAGCCAATTCTAGATGTAAAAGTCAACATTAGACAAAGCCATTTAACAGTGTAGTATAAACTATGTTAACGCTTATCACATAACATACCGTTCAAAATGTGAAAGGGCGGTGAATAAGAATGGGAAGGCATCGTGAGCTGTAGACATAACAACATGCATTCTTAAGTACCATAACACTAACTGTATGTAGTTGAAAACATCACCATGAGCAAGCCAGGTAGTAGTCCTGTCGAATGAATTGTAGACCATAAATCTCGAAAAGCTTATTCTACATTCTAATTGATTTTAAAATATAAATATAATAATGTTATTAAGTTAAGATTACAAGCAGAGATCTGTATTATGACCTGTCTGGTAATATGTAGTTTGTAGGAGGTAGATCCTATGTAACTGGCGTCAATTCATGTGTAAAATATAAGAAGCTTCTGCCTGAATTCAATTAATTTTAAAACCATAAAAGTGTCTTGGGAATGAAGTTAAAAACTAAAAGACAGGGAAGCTGCCATGTATAGCCAACTGGCCACATGCCATACGTGAAAGTTATAAGTGAAAGTTAATCGATAAAAAATATTAAACTACAGAGCAGCGCTAACAAATGTAAATAACAGAATAAAAGACAGATGATAAGTGAAAATCAAATAATAAAAACATCAAAGTACAGCGTAGCGCTAAAAATTTGAATAACACACGATAATTTCGCAGGTTGCCGTCCATACATGAAGTTGTCAAGTTGATTGAAAAGCATATTACTTGCATCCTTTACAACAGTGTGAAATTGAGAAAGAAATTGACACTCTTAAACAAATCGTGGTAGCCAATAGCTATAAATCGTCTGATATCACGAATTGTTACAGTAAGATAAATAAACAAAAAATAGTAGGCCATAATAAGACCCTCTCGCATGTCAAATGTAATCGTATGAATATAGTTAAATTTTCAGCTATTGACTACAATGGTCATGTGTCACAAGAAGTTGAGCAGTGTTTTCGCTTAGGATTGACGTTCAGATTGCCAACTCAATTAAAACACAAATACGAAACTGAATAGGGCCAAAGCTTAGTAAGTTGCATAGATCGGGTGTGTACAAAATCAACTGCAACGACTGCTACAGTTTCTATATTGGCAAGACAGTCCGGCCTTCTGATATACGTTACAACGAGCACAACTACACTCAAAATAGAACATCTTCTGACTCGCATTTTGCTTCTGGAAAGCAAACGGTCAAGACGTTAAAATATTATATTAAGCCCCAAACGGAAGAGAACTTCATTTGCTCGAAGGGTACTTGGAGATTTATTCCAGCGTGATGAAGGTCCCAGATAAGGTTTTGAATGAACAGAAGGAATTCAACAGGAAATATTTCTTCGGGGTCTTCGATGAAATGTTATAGAGCAAGTAGTCGTTGCAATTCTGCGACAGCACTTTTTGTCTTCCGGGCTGGGCAGTCACGGTGAAGCATAGCCCCCATCCGCCATCCACCTGCGCCGGCCTCCAGCGCTGCTAGAGTAACCCCACCTGCTTCCCGCGAGGTGGCGCTCGTTACCATCAGCTGCCGTCTCGTCTCGTCCAATATTTTAGTCATAATTCTGTGTTGTTAAATTCCATGATGAACAACTGTCCCTGCTGTTTACAGCTTTAAGACCATTTGGGTGCTCCACATTTTTTATACCAGGTGTATCACCCAAGCAATCCTCTGTAGTTTTATGTTTACCGCATACGTTGGTGCTAGAAGGTTTGCGTCGACACTGCTGTCCTAAGGAGAAGCGGGGGTACAAGCGAACTTCCACTGAACTGTGCCACCGCCTGCGTGCTCTTCGTCCTGGTTTCGATCTGGGAAGTTCACGTGGCCTTGTGTCCGTAGTTCGAGTCAGGTCTTACAGTCAAACAGGTAACAGCTGCAACGTAATACACCGATATGATACTGATCTACAGGGAGACACACCGCAATTCAGCTGAAGCCTGAACCTTTTTCCAGTCTGACGCCTACCCTCTGCGCATGGTTTTAGACGTACAGAGATTCTCTTAAGAATCCAGGGACCTTTCCAGGTACAACGTGCCGTGGAAAGACCAATCTGAGACACACCGACGTTGCCCAGAACGTTAGAGAGTATTTTGGAGCACATCCCACTTACCGTAAGCATAGATTAAATGAAAATTAAGCGTACATACAACATAGTATACACGAAAGTGTTATCATGCTATTGCATTTAGGTTGCAGTATCATTTGTAATAATAATAATAATAATAATAACAATAGTAATACTATTATGATCATTGTTAATATTATAAAGGTCATTACACCTCCCCCAGTAACACCTTTTTCTCATCGTAATCAGTACAAAGAAGAGCTGCGGCGGACCTGAGGGTATCGAGATCTTTGGCACGAAGGATTCCGGAGGAACGAAAATGGCATCCATTTAAGCTGCACCGCCACCAACAACTACGAGGGTTGTAAGCACCGATCGGTCGCGAATAGTAAACCAGAGTGAAAACCAGAAACGTTGTACTTGCAACTTTTACGTACACCTTCCACCTACTTCTCTACATAGTCGCCGCTCCAACTACGAGTGTTGTCGTAGTGTTGTATCAACTTTCCAATATCCTCGTCATAGAAAGCAGCCGCCTTTGCTTTCGGCCAGTTATCTGCATTAGTCTGAAGCTCATTGTCTATGAACAAATTTTGTCATCATAGCCAGAGGTTCTTGTGAGCAGAGATGAGACTCAGGAGGAGCCAATTACAGACTGTTGTGTGAGTGATCAAACACTTCTCACCGGAAACGCTGCAGGAGCATCTTCGTTGCCCCTGCAGTGTGCGGCCGAGAATTGGCACGAACTGCTCGACGAGTGTGTTATGTGGGCTGCATGACACAGGCGATATCTCTAACCAGGCCCTCATGCTTGGCAGGAGACCCTACTACCTACGCGCCTTTACGTGCTCACTGTTCACTGAAAACTGAAAAGAGCGACGCGACACGATGGACGGGCATACTAGAGACACTGCCCAACACATCTGTGGAGAGCTTTACCGGATTTTCCCAGTGGTTTCCATTTCGCGACCGATCGGAACTTACTTTCCGGACAACCCTCATATATGGAAACGACCTCCACAATCCGATATCTTTCTGAAGTTGTATTGTTTCTATGTAGGAGTTTCCGTAATGCATACGTATTTTTACAGACACACTCATCTATCGTGATGAATTAATGTTAAGCCGTTCTCCATACAAGCTATATATCCTCTGTGTTTGTACTTACGTTTTGTCGTCATTGTTACAGACCCCAATCTGGTGCTGGCTAGTATGTCCTCTATTTCGACAAGCAGTCTTCCCAACTATCGGACCTGCTGTTGCTCAACTATATCATAGCACAGTCATGGCTGGAAACTGTATCTTAGCCACATTCTTGAAGAACACTGCTATTCACCAATACATACATACTTCCTGCAGTAGCTAAAGTACTGTAAATCCGAATTTAATTAGGCAGATTTTATGAGAAGACGAACGCTATTTCGCCAATGATGGAACTGTCAACAGACACAATGTGCACCACTGGGATACTGAAAATCCTCATTGGTTATAACAACATCACACGCAAACTTGCCGGGATGTTGGGGTATGGTACGGCAATATAGGAGACCACACCATTTGATCGGTTTATTTGGCTCCCAGACTAACTGGTCGGCTGAATATTGACAATCTCCTAGAACACATACCACTTCAGTTACCTGTGAGCTACATCTTTCAGCACGATGGTACAGCACCCCATTATTGAAGAAGGATTATAGAATATCTGAATGATTTGTACCCCGATCGCTGGACATGTGGTGGTGGTTGAATTCGACGGCGAGCGAGATCGACTGACTTGACGCCCCTGGCTGTTTTCTTCTAGGGTTATATCAAGGCCAGGGTTTACGAAACGGAACCGGAAAATCCAGATGTGCTGAAAGGACGAATATGTCATGCCATGCTAATACTGAGAGGTGCTTACATCAATGCATCCAATATGGTGGACATACATTCGAACATTTGTGTTACGAATAATGCTATTATAAAGATCTGTTACTCTACAACATAGGTTTAAAGGAGCATCATTTTTGATATTCTTATGACAGTCAAAGATATGACAGCATATATGGAATAATTCCAATTGTGAATTACGAACTGATGCGTTATAAGTCGTTAATAAGTTAGCTGACATATGTTGCTATGCCTCGAAACAGAGAATTAACGTGTTTTGGCCCTTGTGCGTATTGTTTTGGTCAAGGACAATCATTCTTCTACACAGACCACATTCTCGAGCCCAAGAATTTAACCTTGCACCCCTCCCTCCTACGACAAGGAAGTTTTCTAGCGACGTGCTACAGGACCATTTATAGCCGAAAGCGTTTGCTTTTAAGCACTGTTCTTGCGTTTAGCAGGATCTCCTCTCTATTTGTGTGGAGTCTCCTTCACTGTTCTGCTTAGGCAAACCCCTCGGTACTTGTGATATTCGAGATTAACTTACGTCGACTGAGGGCCGCCTCATAAAATGAGGGTTGTCCGGAAAGTAAGTTCCGATCGGTCGCGAAATGGAAACCACTGGGAAAATCCGGTAAAGCTCTCCACAGATGTGTTGGGCAGTGTCTCTAGTATGCCCGTCCATCGTGTCGCGTCGCTCTTTTCAGTTTTCAGTGAACAGTGAGCACGTAAAGGCGCGTAGGTAGTAGGGTCTCCTGCCAAGCATGAGGGCCTGGTTAGAGATTTCGCCTGTGTCATGCAGCCCACATAACACAACTGTCGAGCAGTTCCTTCTTCGTGCCAACTCTCGGCCGCACACAGCAGGGGCAATGAAGACGTTCCTGCAGCGTTCCTGATGAGAAGTGTTTGATCACCCACAATACAGTCCGTAATTTTCTCTCCCTGAGTCTCATCTCTGCTCACAAGAACCGCTGGATATGAAGACAAAATTTTTTCACAGACAACGAGCTGCAAACCAGTGCTCGAAACTGGCCGAAAGCACAGGCAGCTGCTTTCTATGACGAGGATATTGGAAAGTTGATACAACACTACGACAACAGTCGTAGTTGGAGCGGCGACTATGTAGAGAAGTAGGTGGAAGGTGTACCTAACTGTTGCAAATAAAATGTTTCTGGTTTTCTACGTGGTTTCCATTTCGCGACCGATCGGAACTTACTTTCTGGACAGCCCTCTTATATGTTAGACATTATCATCATTTCTAATTATCTTTGCCATGCTATTTTACAGCATTCAATCTTTGTAAATGCCAGCGATCCCGCGCCATCTATCGCCTGTGTTGGCTACCTCGCTTAGCCAGAGGAGCCCTTGTATAATTCAGTTCGTTTTGACCAGTATTGTCAGATTGATGGTGTGCTGAGGTTTGCATATTATCCTTAAGTTTCTACATATTTTGTAAAGGGGACTACGTTATACGACACACAGGATTTTTCTTGTGCAGGCCAGGGCATCGTATTTCCCTCTCACTTTTGGTTCAAATGGTTCAAATGGCTCTAAGCACTATGGGACTTAACATCTTAGGTCATCAGTCCCCTAGACTTAGAACTACTTAAAGCTAAATAACCTAAAAACATCACACACATCCATGCCCGAGGCAGGACTCGAACCTGCGACCATAGCGGTCGCGCGGTTGCAGACTGAAGTGCCTAGAACCGCTCGGCCATCTCTCATTTTTGACTGTCGGTCACTGTGTGGCTTGTACGTTTACACATACGAAACAGCTGACTGGTTTTGGAACCGTTGCGTACAATGCTTTCACGATAACACCTGTTACTGTATTACAAGTAATGAGCTTTTGATTGAACATCTATTTATTCACCTGGAATATTTCCTATGGGGCTCCACTGTACTTAGTTGTTTTTACCTTTGGTTCACTCCGAGACGCCTGGACATTTCCCTTGTAGAGAAAGTAACAATGAGGACGCGATCGAACTGCGGTATTGGCCGTCTAGAGATTTCTGAACTATAGATGACACGAGCCGTGTACTTCCTTCCTGGTGGAATGACTGGAACTGATCGGCTGTCGGAGCTCTTCCGTATAATAGGCGCTGTTCATGCGTGGTTGTTTACATCTTTGGACTGGTTCAGTGACATCTCTGAACAGTCAAAGGGATTGTGTCTGTGATACAATATCCACAGTTAGCGTCTATCTTCAGGAGTTCTGGGAACTGGGGTGATCCAAAATTTTTTTGATGTGTGTACATCTATGAATGTGTCTGATTTCTGAAAACTCACCAGGAATTTTCAACATAAAATAATCATGCTCATAACCATGAGACAATGAACAGAGATGAATTTCACGGAGATATCCACAAAGGAGTGCTCTACCAAAAAAGTGTAAACTACCAGCCCAAAATACTATTAAGTGCATTGCCTGCTACAATAAAGAAAATTTAAAAATTTCATACATTCAAGTTTGATCTTAAACAGTTTTTACTGACACATACTTTTTATAACATTGAAAAATATCTGAATATGGAAAAAGTAATTTTATTTATATATACCGATATAAAATATTTGTATTTATTATCCAAGTTTTTGAAACAAAAGAAATATAAGAAATTATATTGTAATTGACAACATCCTACTTCCGTCGGAGGTTCGAGCCCTCCCTCGGGAACGGGTGTGTGTGTTGTCCTTAGCGTACGTTAGTTTAAGTTAGACTAAGTAGTGCGTAAGCCTAGGGACCGATGACCTCAATAGTTTTGTCCCATAGTCCTTCCCACAAATTTCCGAACAAGATCCCGAACCTGGGCTTTCCACGACAGTTTCCTATCTATCTGAACACCTAGAAATTTGAACGGTTCAGTTACACTAATCATATGCCAATTCTGTGAAATTAAAACGTCAGGTCTTGTTCAATTGTGTGTCAGAAAATGTAAAAACTGTGTCTTACTGTGATTTAGCGTTAGTTTATTTTCTACAGACCTTGAACTTAAGTCATGAACTGCATTATTTGAAACCGAGCCAATGTCTCTCACAGCATCCCTTACTACCAAGTTAGTGTGATCAGCAAACAGAAATATTTTAGAGTTACCGATAGTACTAGAGGGCGTATCATTTACATACATAAGGAACAGGAGCTTCTGAAGTTTGGTGTGGTGCACACGGCCCACTGGACCACAACTATGGTTATGAAAGTTAATAAGGAGAAAAAAACGATCATCGTCCGAAGATGCCGTGGAGGTCCAACGGTACCGACGGGCTGCAGTGTCATCCTCAGTCCTTAGGCATCACCAGATGCAGATGTGGAGGGGCACGTCGTCAGCACACAGCTCTCCCAGCAATCGTTAGTTTTTATGACAGGTGCCGCTACATCCCAATCAAGCAACTCATCAGTTGGCCACGCAAGGGCTGCGGGCATCCTACTTTTCAATACAACTCAGCAGACCCGGACAGTGACCCATACAAATGTTAACCAAGTCCGACAGTATTTAACTTTGGTGATCTGACACAAACCAGTGTTACCACTGCAGCAGGGCCATTGGCCATTAAAGTTACTAGATCAGTCATAAAGGGTAGGAGAGTGTTTCTGCTAGGAACAGCAAAAAATGGTTCAAATGGCTCTGAGCACTATGGTACTTAACTTCTAAGTTCATCAGTCCGCTAGAACTTAGAACTACTTAAACCTAACAAACCTAATGACATCACACACATCCATGCCCGAGGCAGGATTCGAACCTGCGACCGTAGTGGTCGCACGGTTCCAGACTGTAGCGCCTAGAACCGCTCGTCCAGCCGGCTGGCTTAGGAACAGCAGACCAGTAGTTGTTGGCATCTCACATAGAGAGAGAATTAATATTAGTCACTTCCAGTGCAATTGACGTAGAGGAATTATGCGCAAAGATTAAAAAGCTGTAAATCCTGGTCTGGAGGATTCTGCACTGTAGTGTCAGTATCGTTAAGGGTTTACCAACAAAAGATAATTGGCCATCCCGGTAACAATTTTAACATGTAGAGCCTGGAAACCTACGTGGAGACGTACAGTGCTTGACGCTTTCGCCAGACCAATATGAGGTTGTGAGCATTAAGAATCGACTGATTTCAAGCTGAACTGCCCCTACACAGCACAAATATGATGATGATGATGATTGGCTTGTGGGGCACTCAACTACGCGGTTATCAGCGCCTGTGCAAATTCCCAATTTTCCCTCAGTCCAGTCTCGCCAATTTCATGAATAATGATGAAATGATGAGGACAACACAGAACAAAGAGGCCACCAGTTGACGAGCAGGGCAGAGTTCAACAGTTCGAGATTTCCTGCTAGCAGACGTGCCTCCGGTGTCCGTCAGCCGACAGCAGAAAATTATACGAGCGAACGAATCTACCGATTTAAGCTTGTATACTGAGGAGGACTTGTATTCTTGACTGTGCATACCTCTGGACTGTCGGTAGTTCGTCTATCATGGCTTGTATGTACCTACGGCTGATTGTCACTTACGGGCTGACGTGTACGTACAGTATGATAAACAATAAGAAACTGTCTCCTTTTCGGGATTCGAGTCAAAGTGTTAGGTCAGGCACGCTATATTTTCTACTAATTTGAATACCTAATCTAGCAAGCCTCATCTATGTTCTACGCTTATTGAAATTAAGACCCAGTGTCTCTGCTCTTTGACAGGTTCATGTAAACTGGAGAAGAAGCAATAAAATTAGACCAAAGTACCAACCATGAACACTGTTTCTTCATTTCTACCTCCCTAGTGTAATACCCGAGTCTTTCTGTACTGTCGCCAGCCATAGAGACCCTGTCACCGACGTATTCTCTTGCACGAAGCCGCTCATGTGCCAAAGAGCCGGCAGACTCGAAAAATCCCAAATCGCTTCCTATTCGACTAAAAGATCCACTTAACTATGTTGTGACCCCCTTGGTGTTACGACAGTGCCTAGTGAATGGATTAAGGACGGACAAGACCCACCGTGGTTTATCAATGAAATTCGAAAATGCTGAGGAAGCATAGGCATTTGTACTCTCGGTTCAAAAAAAAATAGCAAATGGCGACCCTCAAAGCTTAGTAGTGATTCGTGCGTCTGTGAAAAGATCTGTGTGCGGAGCAGCCAACAACTACCACCGCCATACTTTAGCCGGCCGCGGTGGTCTCGCGGTTCTAGGCGCGCAGTCCGCCTACGCTGCGGTCGCAGGTTCGAATCCTGCCTCGGGCATGGATGTGTGTGATGTCCTTAGGCTAGTTAGGTTTAAGTAGTTCTAAGTTCTAGGGGACTGATAACCACAGCTGTTAAGTCCCATAGTGCTCAGAGCCTTTTGAACCATTTTGAAGCCATACTTTAGCAAAACATCTGACGAGGAGACTGAGAAAATTTTGGTTCTATGTAAAATTGCTAAGTGGTTCTAAGCCTTCCACACAGTTACTCGTTGGCATGTTATGGCGAATCAAACGCTGTATCATTGTGAGAGGTACAGAGATGAACGAGCGTGCTGCGACTTACACCAGTTCACTACTACCAGCGCCTGTTCACCAGAACGCTCCTTTAAGAGTGAAACTAAAAATTAAAATAACTTTTTCAAACTTTGCCAGTCTATACTTCAGTATCTTAACGTTAATTCTGTGAAGCCTCACAATGATCAGATGAACATGTTTTGCCAAATAAACAACAAAACCGCATGGCGAGTCACGAGACTATTTCCCACTTTTAAGGCGAGCAGTTAACTTTGGTGATCACAAGTCAGTGCGATAGACTATTTTACATGGAACTTTCCACAGAAGTCTTTTCTGAACTGTTACTACTGCTGTGTCCGCCCCGATAACCGAGTGGTCAGTGTGGCGGATTGCTATCTTACGAGCCCGGGTTCGATTCCCATCTGGGTCTGGGATTTTCTCCGCTCAGGGACCGGGCGTTCTGTTGTCTTAATCATCATTTTATCCCCATTCGGCACACAGGTCGCCCAATGTGGCGTCGAATGTAATAAGATCTGCACCAAGGCGGCCAATGACACCAAACGCTCATTTACATTTACTACTTCTGTTTCCGATGCGGATATTATTTTTATCATTGCAGATTTTATTATACAGGGTGAAGCGCAATTCGCGCTCTAGGGCTTCGCAGCACGACTTCTCATATGCCAGTAATAATAATTAAAAAACAATCTATCACAAAGTTTCATCTGGCGAGTACATCCAGCAGAAACAGGATGTTAAAGAGTGGCAATCTGGCAACATTGTAACCGCATGTATCGTAAGTACGTATGTCAGCACATGTAAATCGTGCTGTGTAGTTGGTGCAGGAGCTAGAGTTTTGGGTTAGCATTGAGGACGTCAAGGGCTCGATCCTGGGTTGGGCATATTTCATATTTATTTTTTATTTGCTAATTTCATTCTGACATTTCATACTGTAATGTACACCGTTACTTAGGTCACATGTATCCTAAATTTACAACATTTTGTAAAGTTGAACATAACAAATACGAGGTTAGAGCAATAAGGAATAGTTGTAACAAATGACCCATCATAGTACAGAATAACTTCAAAAACAATATCAATTTCGAGATGCTAAAGATGACAGCTCAGTGCAATAACACAACATCTACTTGTCATTTATACTACATATGATACGAGCGCACGATCTGCCAGGGTAGCCGAAAGCACTAATGTGCTGCTTCCTAGACTCGGGTAGGTGCGCTGGCCCTGGATCGAATCCGCCTGGCAGGTTAACGACGAGGGCCGGTATGCCAGCCAGCCTGGATGTAGTTTTTAGGCGGTTTTCCATATCCCGTTTGGTGAATACTTGGCTGGTCCTCACGTTATGCCTCAATTACACAACTCGCACTATTCCATAGTGTACACTAGACGCAGACATCTGGGGTACACTAATTCAGTGCCAGGGATTTGGGAGGGCGGCAGGAAGGACATCTCGCCACCCTCTGCAACTAACACTGCCAAACCAATAGTAACAAGGCCAACTCCGAGTTGAAGCGGGACAAAGGCCCCAAGAAAGAAAGCAGTAATATAACTGCTCAGATGTCACACACTAGCAACTAGTGACAATGACAATGTCTATATTAATGACCAGATGACATTTTCAACGGAATACGTTGTGCTCAGATAAGCAGATGCTCAAAGAGACCTACCTGCACATCCAAACAGCTTGCAACCTGCCAGATCTTACAGCTCTGGACCCTTCACAGAAAAGCTGCGTCCACAGTAACAAGAGCAGCATGAACACGTGCTACCAATTCTTCCACATTCATTGGCGGAGTATAGTAGACATGCTTCTTCTAGTGTCCCCTCAGGAAAAAGTCCACGGGATTTAGGT
The DNA here is from genome assembly GCF_021461385.2 of Schistocerca piceifrons. Lineage (NCBI taxonomy): Eukaryota > Metazoa > Arthropoda > Insecta > Orthoptera > Acrididae > Schistocerca > Schistocerca piceifrons. The sequence continues at coordinate 297,450,889 of NC_060139.1, read as the reverse complement.
CAGGTGAACACAGTGTCCGTACAACTGGACCTCCACGTCCAAGCAACTTACCTGAAAATGTTCTGTCCAAATGCTGTCTCACATTAATTCCAGAATGTACAGGTGCACTATCCTCTGCCAAACATGTAGTAGAGTATCTTCCAGTTCATAAGGAGATAGTTTGAGAGGAATACATGATACCTTCGTGCATTCAACCGGTGAGGCAATGTATAGGAGCCCAAACGCCTGTCGCCCAATTTTCTGGCACGTTGGTACCAAAGCGAACTTGATATCCACAGTCGCAGGTGACGTGTGGGTTAATCTCACACGAATGGTGGGCGTTGTGCATGTTGAAGCCACCCTCACGAGTGAATCCTGCTTATTCCGACCGTATTACAGTGTTCACGAAGTCATTGTTGGGCTACTATTGTTGTTGGAACCATTCACAGAATTGCATCGCTGATTTCGATTTGCAGGATGCATGTGTTGCGTGAGAACATAATGACAGGGGTGCATCCCATGCTCGTGCAGCACGTTAACGACCATGCATTGCGAGACATGCAGCTGTGTTGCTACGCTGCATGTACTTAGCTGAGATTCTTGGTGTATGACCCCCAGAATAGCTTCCAAGCTCGAGTATGGCGAGTCCGTAGGCAACCTCTGTCACGCGGTGGTGGAAGAAGAGAACCTGACTCCCAAAAGTGCAGCTCCAGATGACGAAACACGGTTTTAGCTGGATGGCGTCGACGAGGATATCTATCAGCATATTCATGAGCGTCAACACCAGCCCGGTCATCAGATGCACCAAGGGCCGGAATCATATCCACATATTCATCGTTTGTGTATGCCATGCGTCTGCCACAATGGTTTACAGGTTTACAACGGGAAAATTCGATATGTATACACTTGTACATTGGAATCTGTCATGGGCATGTTACACCGCTCGCAACTAGTCCCTGTTGGTGGACAGCGTATACAGTATAAACACGCAGTCAGTCCTGCGCGCAGTTCCACCTAACGCACGTTACTCCTCTCACCGATATTGATCTGCATATTGTGAAATTTTCGAATTACACTGTTTCCCTAAGGTAATAAACGTGATGTTTCCACAATCCCATCGATAGAACAATGATACTACTACTACTACTAATAATAGTAATATTAATGCATTGAGATATATACTGAACAGCGTGTGGTTACCAGACTCAATGCTGAAAGACATAATTAGTGGGACCATGGTGATAAAACATACAAATAGTAACCGGGTTTGGACACCATTCGCAAGGCACGTTGATAGCCCTACTGGTAACTTAAGACCCTAACGAAATGTAATGGACCTGAACGAGGCAAGAATAATAGTTGGTACTAACCTATGGGACCACTGGAAGAGGGTACAAAGAAAACAGGTTTCGCATCTAGTAGACGAAGTGGTGCGAATTAATTACGCCCACGACGTGGAAAGGGCACTTTCAAACATGACCAATCTTCCGTTTCTACCATTGTAGTATCTAGATGCAAATATTTTCTAGAGGACCCGTTGCAAATAGCTGTTGACAATTAAGACGCCAGATACCGTACCACCTGGACTACATTTACCAAATAAAAAAAATGCGGCCCAACCCAGATCGAACCATCGACCTCCTGCATTCTAACCCAAAACTCCGTCCACTGTACCAACCGCACAGCACGACTAACACGAGCTGAAAGAGGTAGTAATTATACAGGTGGTTACAGTGTTGCCAGATTGACACTCTTAAACGTCCTTTTTCTGCCGGATGTACTCGCCGTACGAAATTTTGTGAGAGACATTTTTTTATAACTGGCATGTGATGAGTCGCGCTGCGAAGCCTGAGTGTGAATTTCGCTTCACCCTGTATATTGTGCTTGTTAACAGTTATTGAATTCATCAATCAGTTAAAACTCTAATCTTTTATTCATAGTGATAGTTCCATAATCCTGCTGACTACACAGCAAGCAGGAGCAGCATTCTCTTTCAGTGAGCACAATGAGTAATGTGGACTTCCAGACTAGAAGTCAGTATGTTCTCCATCACTTTCTGGCTGACCGCAAAAGTAGTTTCCGGACTTCTGTAAACAGCGAAGGTTACATTTATTTATCCGTCACCCCAAACAGTGTGGTACGCCAGTTGAAGGTAGCAAAACGAAAGCCGAAGTTTTGAATTTCGGGTTTAAGAAATGGTTCACGGAGGAGAATCGTAGACGCATACCTTCATTGGACCATCAAAAAGCCTCCTCTATGGACGACAAACGTGTGGTTCCTGAAGAGGGGCAGCAGCCTTTTCAGTAGTTGCAAGGGCAACAGTCTAGATGATTGACTGATCTGGCGTTGTAACAGTAACCAAAACGGCCTTGCTGTGCTGGTACTGCGAACGGCTGAAAGCAAGGGGAAACTACAGCCGTAATTTTTCCCGAGGGCATGCAGCTTTACTGTAGGATTACATGATGATGGCGTCCTCTTGGGTAAAATATTCCGGAGGTAAAATAGTCCCCCATTCGGATCTCCGGGCGGGGACTACTCAAGAGGATGTCGTTATCAGGAGAAAGAAAACTGGCGTTCTACGGATCGGAGCGTGGAATGTCAGATCCCTTAATCGGGCAGGTAGGTTAGAAAATTTAAAAAGGGAAATGGATAGGTTGAAGTTAGATATAGTGGGAATTAGTGAAGTTCGGTGGCAGGAGGAACAAGACTTCTGGTCAGGTGACTACAGGGTTATACACATAAAATCAAATAGGGGTAATGCAGGAGTAGGTTTAATAATGAATAGGAAAATAGGAATGCGGGTAAGCTACTACAAACAGCACAGTGAACGCATTATTGTGGCCAAGATAGATACGAAGCCCACACCTACTACAGTAGTACAAGTTTATATGCCAACTAGCTCTGCAGATGACGAAGAAATTGAAGAAATGTATGATGAAATAAAAGAAATTATTCAGATAGTGAAGGGAGACGAAAATTTAATAGTCATGGGTGACTGGAATTCGAGTGTAGGAAAAGGGAGAGAAGGAAACATAGTCGGTGACTATGGATTGGGGCTAAGAAATGAAAGAGGAAGCCGCCTGGTAGAATTTTGCACAGAGCACAACATAATCATAGCTAACACTTGGTTTAAGAATCATGAAAGAAGGTTGTATACATGGAAGAACCCTGGAGATACTAAAAGGTATCAGATAGATTATATAATGGTAAGACAGAGATTTAGGAACCAGGTTTTAAATTGTAAGACATTTCCAGGGGCAGATGTGGACTCGGACCACAATCAATTGGTTATGACCTGTAGATTAAAACTGAAGAAACTGCAAAAAGGTGGGAATTTAAGGAGATGGGACCTGGAAAAACTGAAAGAACCAGAGGTTGTACAGAGTTTCAGGGAGAGGATAAGGGAGCAATTGACAGGAATGAAGGAAAGAAATAGAGTAGAAGAAGAATGGGTAGCTTTGAGGGATGAAGTAGTGAAGACAGCAGACGATCTAGTAGGTAAAAAGACGAGGGTTAGTAGAAATCCTTGGGTAACAGAAGAAATATTGAATTTAATTGATGAAAGGAGAAAATATAAAAATGCAGTAAATGAAGCAGGCAAAAAGGAATACAAACGTCTCAAAAATGAGATCGACAGGAAGTGCAAAATGGCTAAGCAGGGATGGCTAGAGGACAAATGTAAGGATGTAGAGGCTTATCTCACTAGGGGTAAGATACATACTGCCTACAGGAAAATTAAAGAGACCTTTGGAGATAAGAGAACCACTTGTATGAATATCAAGAGCTCAGATGGAAACCCAGTTCTAAGCAAAGAAGGGAAAACAGAAAGGTGGAAGGAGTATATAGAGGGTCTATACAAGGGCGATGTGCTTGAGGACAATATTATGGAAATGGAAGAGGATGTAGATGAAGATGAAATGGGAGATACGATACTGCGTGAAGAGTTTGACAGAGCACTGAAAGACCTGAGTCGAAACAAGGCCCTGGGAGTAGATAACATTCCACTAGAACTACTGACAGCCTTGGGAGAGCCAGTCCTGACAAAATTCTACCATCTGGTGACCAAGATGTATGAGACAGGCGAAATACCCTCAGACTTCAAGAAGAATATAATAATTCCTATCCCAAAGAAAGCAGGTGTTGACAGATGTGAAAATTACCGAACTATCAGTTTAATAAGTCACAGCTGCAAAATACTAACACGAATTCTTTACAGACGAATGGAAAAACTAGTAGAAGCCAACCTCGGGGAAGATCAGTTTGGATTCCGTAGAAACACTACAACACGTGAGGCAATACTGACCTTACGACTTATCTTAGAAGAAAGATTAAGGAAAGGCAAACCTACGTTTCTAGCATTTGTAGACTTAGAGAAAGCTTTTGACAATGTTGACTGGAATACTCTCTTTGAAATTCTAAAGGTGGCAGGGGTAAAATACAGGGAGCGAAAGGCTATTTACAATTTGTACAGAAACCAGATGGCAGTTGTAAGAGTCGAGGGGTATGAAGGGGAAGCAGTGGTTGGGAAGGGAGTAAGACAGGGTTGTAGCCTCTCCCCGATGTTGTTCAATCTGTATATTGAGCAAGCAGTAAAGGAAACAAAAGAAAAATTCGGAGTAGGTATTAAAATCCATGGAGAAGAAATAAAAACTTTGAGGTTCGCTGATGACATTGTAATTCTGTCAGAGACAGCAAAGGACTTGGAAGAGCAGTTGAATGGAATGGACAGTGTCTTGAAAGGAGGATATAAGATGAACATCAACAAAAGCAAAACGAAGATAATGGAATGTAGTCGAATTAAGTCGGGTGATGCTGAGGGAATTAGATTAGGAAATGAGACACTTAAAGTAGTAAAGGTGTTTTGCTATTTGGGGAGCAAAATAACTGATGATGGTCGAAGTAGAGAGGATATAAAATGTAGGCTGGCAATGGCAAGGAAAGGGTTTCTGAAGAAGAGAAATTTGTTAACATCGAGTATAGATTTAAGTGTCAGGAAGTCATTTCTGAAAGCATTTGTATGGAGTGTAGCCATGTATGGAAGTGAAACATGGACGAGAAATAGTTTGGACAAGAAGAGAATAGAAGCATTCGAAATGTGGTGCTACAGAAGAATGCTGAAGATTAGATGGGTAGATCACATAACTAATGAGGAAGTATTGAATAGGATTGGGGAGAAGAGAAGTTTGTGGCACAACTTGACCAGAAGACGGGATCGGTTGGTAGGACATGTTCTGAGGCATCAAGGGATCAACAATTTAGTATTGGAGGGCAGCGTGGAGGGTAAAAATCGTAGAGGGAGACCAAGAGATGAATACACTAAGCAGATTCAGAAGGATGTAGATTGCAGTAGGTACTGGGAGATGAAGAAGCTTGCACAGGATAGAGTAGCATGGAGAGCTGCATCAAACCAGTCTTAGGACTGAAGACCACAACAACAACAATGGACGACATAGGAATCAGCATACCTGGCGTATACAAACAATGGACAAAGCTGAAAACAATAAGTCGCCAGGTCCTAATGGAATCTCACTTCGATTTTACAAACAGTACTCTGGTGCATTGGTCCCTTACTTAGCTTACATTTATCGCTAATCTCTCGGCTAATGCAAAATCCGAAGGAACTGCAAAAACGCGCACGTTACTCCCGTACATAAGAAGGGTAAAGAAACGAGCCTGTAAAATTACATACAAATATCAGTTGCATCGGTTTGCTGCAGGGTCCTTGTGAACATATTCTTTGTTCGAATATAATGATTTTCATTTAGACCACGAATTAGCAGGGTTGTAAAAAGTGTCACTCGTGTGAAACGCAGCTTGCCCTTTTCTCACATGATATATTGCGAACTATGTATGAAGGACAAGTGGCAGATTCCATATTCTTAACTTTTGGGAAAGTACTTGACATGGTGCCCCACTGCAGGCTGTTAACGAAGGTTCGACCAAACTGTGAGCATACCAATATCAGTTGCATCGGTTTGCTGCAGGATCCTTGTGAACATATTCTTTGTTCGAATATAATGATTTTCATTTAGACCACGAATTATCAGGGTTGTAAAAAGTGTCACTCGTGTGAAACTCAGCTTGCCCTTTTCTCACATGATATATTGCGAACTATGTATGAATGACAAGTAGCAGATTCCATGTTCTTAACTTTGGGGAAAGTACTTGACATGGTGCCCCACTGCAGGCTGTTAACGAAGGTACGAGCGAACTGTGAGCTTGCACCAGAGCGGCAATAGCACACTGTAGTGAGGACATGGAACGGGAATATCGCTTAGATAACCTGTGTACCACAGACGGCACACGCTTTTAAGGTGAACATTTATCACCCCTTCCTCCCTTTTTTGGCGACAGTCACGATTTCTGCAGCTCTGTCCCGAACATCGGGACACTTATTTGTCCCGAATTTCACAATTAAGAAACGATTTTTGTCGAACTATATGTTCACTTCACCTGTATCGGTGTGCTCTTATTGAAAGGATACTTCTCTCAAATGAGTAATATTTGGGACAGTGACAGAACACAGTTTGTTGTGGAAACTACGAAAGCAATGTAAGTGACTAGAGTGAATTATTATGAAACATGAATGTTTTCGAAAGACTGTTGAAGAATACAGACAGGCTGAGGCGAATTTCCAGTAGTGATAAATACTGCATGCCCGCTCACATAATTCATCTGGGAAAGTGCTAATAAAATATAAATTAATGTCCTAAATTGAACTGATAGTTTATATTTATTACATTCAGTTCAGACTTATCTTGTAATATCACAATATTGTAATGCGTCCCGAATTCGGTTCTAAAAAATATTGGCACCTTGACACACTGAACTCTAACAAGATTGTTTGCTTGGACATCCTACGCAGCAAGCACAGAAATACCTCTTTGTAAGTAAAAACCGCCTTTACTTGTTGCACTATAATTTAATCCTCCCAAACGCTTTTCGACATTTTTTGCTCTAAGGTGTCTTCGGTGGGGTCTAGAACAATACAGTTTCGGGCTATTTTTAGATTATAAAACAGTTTACGTCGAGCCTTTTATTTAAATAAATAATTACCTACAGTTCACCTTTAGGAGGTCACACTATCTATCAATTTATGAAACATAAGCATATTTTTGTATTTCGAACTTTTTTCTCCACATTGTTTATCTTGTTTATCCCTGTTTTTGAGGTGCACTATTACTCTTCTGAAACTAGTAATAGAAAGTTGTTCAAAAACTACTTATAAGGACGTAAATATTGTTAGTTCACTAAGTGTCCAACCCTGTTGGTTTGCTTACCCACATGTTGCGAAGCTAAAGAAGAATATACTGAAAAAGGTGTGTGTGTGTGTGTGTGTGTGTGTGTGTGTGTGTGTTTGTGGACGCGGGTGCGAATGAGAGGGGGAGAGAGAGACAGACAGAGAGAGTGAGAGAAAAATAGTTCAAATGGCTCTGAGCACTATGGGACTTAACAGCTGTGGTCATCAGTCCCCTAGAACTTAGAACTACTTAAACCTAACTAACCTAAGGACATCACACACGTCCATGCCCGAGGCAGGATTCGAACCTGCGACCGTAGCAGTCGCGCGGTTCCAGGCTGCGCGCCTAGAACCGCGAGACCACCGCGGCCGGCAGAGTGAGAGAGAAAGAGAGAGAGAGAAAGTGTGTGAGAGAGAGACGGAGGGGAGGGAGAGAGGGAGGAAGGGAAAGAGAGAGAGCTAAAGAAGCATATATATATTTTTTGTTGGGGGGCGAGGGGGAATGTGGGAGCGGGGGTGTTAGTCGTTAGGCAGCGTCAGTTGAAAACTGTTGAATATGAATATAATAGGTGTCAGAGAGTGGTTGAAAGCTTAGGTAATCAGCTGATCTGAGTTTTGGTTTAAATGTTACCGGATGGGTTCATGGACAAGTAAGTGGAAAGTTGTTGGGTGATATTACTATTATTATTGTTGGGATAATAATCCTCTCTTGGAAGGTTACTCTTTTATTTTATCTGTTGGTGTAATCAATGAATTATTTGGCACATGTACTTGATCATTCAATGGTGTTTCATTTTCTGCTTTCGTTTTCTGTACATTGTAGTTTTCTTGCAGGGTTTGAAGGTGTTTTTTCTTGTTGATTCTAATTATTTTCATGTCTTCTTCAACAGCGGTTCATTTGTGATTATGTTCTCCCACCAAATGTGGAGTGGTTTATACAATACTTACAGGTTCTCATGTGTTCTTTGTATCTGATATCAGATGTTCTGTCTGTTTGTCCTTTGTATCTTCCATCAAGTGTTACAGTGTAGTTGATATATACTTGCTTTCTGGTATATGCCTCTGCTATTTGTCAGTTTTGGGATGTATTTTAGCACGGTAATGTCTGTTGTGTAAGATAGGTTTATTCCCTGTCTTTTGAAATGTTGTTGATTTTGTATGTGAGTTTGTGTTTGTATGTCATTGTGCACCATCTTGTGTCTTATATTTTTCTGGTTATTCTGTGTAGTTGCTATGCTACTGAGTGTTTGCGTTTTGTTCTGTTGTGTTGTTGCCCATTGTTTGGTGCTTCCTGCTTTTATTTTGCTTTTAATTTTATTGTTAAGCTTTGTGGCTATGTTACTACTGTAAGCGTTGTTTTGTGCTGTTTGGACTATAATGTCAAGCACTTTTTGGTAGTTTTCTTCGGTGAGTGGCACTGTGTTGATTCTATGGAGGATGTGTCGAAGTGCTGCTTGCTTATGTGAGTGTGGATGGTTCGAGGACTGGGGAATGATATTGTCTGTTGCTGCAGATTTACAATTAATTTCAAACATATGCTTTTTGTTTTAGTTTTTGAGTGTTACATCCAGAAAGTTAATTTGGTTATTCTGCTCTCGTTCAATTGTGGTTTTTATATTTTTATGTGCCTTGCTGGTGTCAGTATGTAGGTTTTCAATTTTTGTTTGTGGTTCATCTGTTAAGCAAAGGATATCATCCATACACCTGCACCAATGTAATATGTTGTATTAATTTGCTGCTATTTTTATAAAAATGGTCACAAAAATAGCAGCAAATTAATACAACATATTATGTTGGTTCAGGTATATGGATGACATCCTTTGCTTAATAGATGGACCACAAAAAAAGTTGAAAACCTACATACTGACATCAACAAGGTATATAAAAATATAAAAGCCACAACTGAAAGACAGCTGACAAACCAAATTAACTATCTGAATGTGACAATCAAAAATCAAAACAGTAAAGACATGTTTGAAATTTAGCGTAAATCCGCAGCAACGGACATTATCATTCGCCAGTCCTTTAACCATCCACACTCACAAAAACAAGCAGCACATGCCCTATGGACTCAACACAGTGTCACACACTGAAGAAAATTACCAAAAAGAACTTTACATAATAATCCAAATAGCACAAAACAATGCTTACAGTTGTAACATAGCAACAAAGCTTATCAATAAAATTAAAAGTATAATAATAGCAGAAAGCACCAAACCATAGGTAACAATATAACAGAACAAAACGCAAACACTCATTAGCATACCAACTACACAGAATAACCAGAAAAATCTAAGACACAAATTGATGCAGAATGACATACAAACACAAACTCACACATAAATGCACCAACATTCAAAAGACAGGGAATAAACCTGCCATACACAACAGACAATTCTGTGAAAAAATACATCCCAAATCTGACAAAAAACCGAAACATATACCAGAAAGCAGGTATACATCAACCACACTTGTGATGGCAGATCCAAAGAATAAAAAGACAGAACATTTCATGTCAGATACAAAGAACACAGTATGGGACAAACGACTCCACATTTACAGAGTCCCTAAGAGAACATAATCACAAACCAACGACTATCGAAAAAGACACGAAAATAATTAGAATCGGTCATAAAATACACCTCCTAACCGTGCAAGTGAATTACCACATACAGAAAACCAAAGAAGAAAAGAAAACGCTGTTGAATGATCATGTACACATGCCAAACAAATCATTGTTTACACTAATAAGTAAAGTAAAATTATCATACTTCAAAAAAGGATTATTATCATAATAATAATAATAATACCAACCAGCACCTTTGCACTCCTTTGTCCATGTACCCATCCACAGAACATTTAAATCAAAACTCAGATCAGCTTTTCACCAAAGCTCTCAACCATTCTCTTACAGCTGTTACATTCATATTCAACATTCTGCAACTCACACCGAATAACCCCCCCCCCCCCCAACACACACACAAAATGCATATACACATATACACACCCATTAGTTCTCTCTGGTGCCCCCCCCCCCGTCCCTGTCTCTCTCTCTCTCTCTCTCTCTCTGTCTCTTTCTCTCTCTCTCTCTCTCTCTTTCTCTCTCTCTCCCTCTCGCTCACTCACACAAACACGCACACACACACACACACACACACACACACACACACACACACACACACACACACGTACACAGATATAAATATCATGAATAGACGTTAGTTTTCAGTGTACACTTCGTTAGCTTGGTAACATGTAGGTAAGCAAGCCAAACAGGAATAGACGCATGGTGAACTCACAATACTTGCATATTTATAAGTACAGTTTTCGAACAAATATCTATTGCACACATATGTTGATCACAAAATTTAAAGTGCAAATGACATATGCAATGTGACAAATGTGGGTGAAAGAGCACCAGGAATCGGCCAGTAGAGAATATATCTCCAGGACGACACGCATGAGGTAACAGCGCTGGATATTGTAACACCAAACGATAATTTTAAATATGACATTTGTGTAACAAAAGTTGATTCTAACGTAAAAAAACAAGAGCAAAACACTTGAAAAATGTAACATAGCAGTATATTGTATCTATCACATAATACATATACTGCATGTATAAAAAGAAACATGTATTTTAGACCACTGAAGAGCTTCTCAAATAAAAGAAGCGAAATGCTTATAGAAATAAACAAACCGCCTTCAATTAGTTGCATAGACCAAATGTACCTCCACTGATTGTCGTCAGTTGAAAGGAAAGAATGAATAATTCAGCCAGTATGCAAATCTACAACGGTGTCGAATCTTTTCATTCGATTGCTCCTACTGACTGTTTTTGCTCGAAAGAAAAAAAATAAATAAATAAATAAATGATAATAATCCAACCGATACGTAAAATTACAACTGACTAATACGATTGTTTTCATTTGATTGTTCAAACAGACTAGTTCCAGTCAAAAGGATGGTTAAATAATTCAACCTACACGTATAACAACAATCGAATGATTCTATTGTTTTCCAATATCAGAATGACCCGATTGTTTCACAAGCTACGACATGGTCGGGAATAAAACAGTGACCAGAATATAGAATAAGTTTCCTTCACCTTACGTCTATCGTCCCATTTTTTTTTTTTTTTTTTAATTTGACATCAGACTATAGGTTTCGGTCTATAATGACCATCTTCAGATTATGTTTTATAAAAAAAAGTTCTAATATACTGGCTCCAGTATATTAGGACATGGTTTTATAAAAGAGATCTGAAGATGGTCATTGTAGAACGAATCCGGTAGTCTGATGTAAAAAAAGAAAAAAAAAAGTGTGACCATAGACGTAGAGTAAAGGAAATTGACGCGATTGTTTTCACTCGGTTGTCGCCGCCACTTGCAGCGCTGCTCGCGGGCGGCCGTCGCCCCTGCCTTCGCTGCTGACCGCTGCCAACTGCTGCACGCGGCCGCCGCCCCCCACACCGCGCCGTCGCAGCAGCGCACCGTGTACGTCATCACCCCCACGTACCGCCGGCCCGAGCAGCTGGCCGAGCTGACGCGCCTGGCGCAGACGCTGATGCACGTGCCCGCGCTGCACTGGCTCGTCATCGAAGACGCGGCCCGCACCACGCCCGCCGTCGCCGAACTCCTCGCCAGGACCGGCGTCCGCTACGACCACCTCGTCGGTGAGTAGCGAGCGCTCTCCATTGTGCCGAAGCTTCTAACAGTCGCTAGCTGTTGCCTAATCCTACGTACGAGGGTCGTTCAATAACTGATGCTCCACATTTTTCTTCTCACAACACTTTTATTGTTTAGAGTCAGAATTTAATGTAGAGACACATGAACATGTCTTGTCCGTGTCCTAATTTCCTACGGAGTCTCCATGGCCGTGTGCCAACTCTGTCGAAGAGCTCTTGTCCTGCACGCGTAGCCATGTTGATACTGCAAGACTGACACTCTTGTCATCTTCAAAGTTTGTTCCCCGTAGAGAATCTTTAAGTGGCCCACAGAGATGGAACTTCGAGAGTGCCAGGTCTAGAATGTAGAGTGGATGAGGCCATGACGTCCAACCCAATTTCACAATGTGTCCCCGGGTTCTCAGGCTTTTGTGTGGGCCTGCATTATCGTGTTGGGGCAAGACTTCTGCTGGATTCTTGTCCGATCGAACACGTCGGATCGGTTCTTGCGTTTATTCACAGTCTTCACGTATGCTTCTGAATTGATTGTTGACTCTTTTGGCATTACATCAATGACGCCATTACAATCCCGGAAGACTGTCACCATGACTTTTACCGAAAAAGGGGTTGTTTTGAGTTACTTATTTTGTGGTGAATGAGCATCATGTCACCCTGTGGACTGCCTTTTTGTTTTCGGCGCAAAGTGCTGCACCTAGATTTCGTACCTCGTAACGATCCGTTACGGAAAGGACTCTCCGTCGGTCTCAAAACGCTCGAACAATTCAGATGAAATGTCCTATGTTTGAATCTTGTGGTCGGCTGTGAGCATTCGTGGAATCCATCGTGAACACCTCTTTGAATATCCGAGAGTCTCGATCATTACAGTTGCATTTCCAATGCTGACCGACAAATGTAGGGGCAATTGTGGAGTTGTGATGCGCCGGTCGGCACGAATAATGGCATCCGCACGATTCAGCATGTCTGGAGCAGTAGCTGTGACTGGATGTACCGAGCATGGCTGATCATGGAGCACTGTTTCTGCATTTCCTGAAGCTGTAACTTTGTTTACCCATGGTCCAACTGTACTCCATCAACTGCAGCATCACCATACACTGCACACAAACGTTTATGGGTGTTCACCACGGTTTTTTTTCTGCACACAAGAATTTAATAACAGCGCGCTGCTTGTACCGTGAGTCGTGTGTAGACGAAATTTTGACGCTGTACTACTCTGCGATCTGAATAACGGTTCAAAACTTCACCGGCGCACAGAACAAACGTCAAATATGAAGCGTCAACAAGGACGTTTGTCCATGCATATTAACGGCTTTTTAAAAGAATGTGGGGCATTACGTAGTGGACGACCCTCCTACGAGAGTGAACGAACTGCTGAAAAAACGTTGTCTCACTCGCTCAGCGACATCGTCAGGTGTTCTTGGACGACCAGATGATTTCCCATGTCTCACCGAGCACTCTGTACTACAAAATATTTATGCCACTCATAAAGTTTAGGCCTATTAGGCGGATCTTCAGTGAACTTGGTACGGAAGTTACGCTTAACTGTTGTCACCGACGTCGATTCTTCAAACCAGAACTCACAGCTAGCACGCTGGGGTCCAATGAAGGCAGCCACCTTTAAGCCAACTGCCGCTAGCGCTCCTTGCGCTTGGGTTCCGCTCTAGTGAGCTAAGTGAGACAAAACTTGATGTATTTGCCTACAAATTGACAGTACAATAACCTCTTTACGTACCATGAATTAATTTATATGAATTTTCAAAATCGTTAGGTTCTTTTTGAAACACGCTGTATCTGTGTCCAAAAGAGTCATATCGCGATTAAAAACAGGCCGCTGAAGGTGGAAATTCCGGTGATGGTAGACGGACCTCCAAACTCCAAGAGGATCGATATGTTACCCCGTCTGCGAAAAAGAGCAGACCGCTGCAGCCCCTGTAACCTGTCTCTGTGAGAAGCACTTCGCGGCATGTAAATCGGGATGCTTTTTGTGAACGAAAGCCTGTGCAGCTGATCCCACTTGTATCATGCAGTGGCCGAGAAAGCGTTTGTGGGCGTGCAGAGCATGTTAAGTGGGGTCAACAAAAGTGGTGCACGCTGATGTTCTCCGACAAATCCCACTGCATTGTGACAGACGATTCTGGTTACAATTTTGTAACACATTACACGCTACAGAATATTCATAAACGTCATGGGTGAGGCCTAGACGTTAAGGTGTGGTCAGACATTATGCAAGACGATCGAAGAGTGCTGGATATCTTTGTGCGCTGTAGCGTTGCAGCACAGCGGTATTGCAGGCAGGATATTCCGGATAATTTTATTCTGGTTTGGAGTGCGGTAGGTTCCTACTTTCTGTTCATGGACGACAATCCCGGTCCTCACCGGATTTCTAAGGTGTTACAAACACTGGAAAGTGAAGATATTGAACATATGGAATTTCTTCGATACTCCTCGAGCCTAAAGCCTGTAGGGTGTGCCTTGGATGCTCTTGGTAGAAATGTTTCTAGACGGAAATCTGCTCCCGGAACCGTTATCGAGCTTCATGTTGGTAGTCTGACCTGCGTCAAATATGAACGATGTTTGTGTCTGTCATCCTGCTTTCCCATGAGGTGAAACACGAACCATTTTTCGTTCTAGATGTGTTCCATGACGTCCATCATTGCCACTGATTATTCATGTCCAACAGTGTCTCTGTTCCTTAGCAATTGTCAGTGTACGTATCACTGTCTCGTAAAGAACAAAACAAGAAATCAAGGAATAAGGGTGCATGTTTGTCATTAGATTGGACATTTCCTAGTTCACGGAACTCGGTAACTTTACAATGAAGAGAAATGGTCACAGTAAATCCCATCGCCCACGGAGTATTATTTGCTGTAAGCTTACAAGTTGATTCACATATTGGCACCGCACCAAGCTCCGTCGCCTGCTGGACGGCCTCAATATGTAGGGACCTCACTGCGTTTTCGCTTAGTACTCCTGTGCTCTTCTCCTTCTAGCGTTCCCTGAACATTATCTGCGCCGGCTAGTCAGTGGTCTACCCGGCGTCTGACGTCACAGTCTGGAAGATGGGGCCAAGATAAGGAGCAGAACCTCAAAGTGCAGTTCAGTGGCTACAAGTGTCTCCACAGTGGAACAAAGAATGTCTTATTGCGTTGGTTGATGAATATATGAAAGATTCATTCTTATATTCTCAGACAAGTATCAGTTATTATAACCGACTTCTGCACCCACATTCCCACTTGCGGCAGACCTTACACCGTGTGATTACTTTGGCATGCAGCCTAGGCATCTCCACTCCCTGCAAGCCTACAGTCAAGCTCTACAAAACGTACACTCGACAGCAAAAAAAGTGGGTCACGCCTGAATTCCAACGTGTAAGCTGCACCTGAATCTATGAAACCAACATAGCATATCTGTGTTGCACATAGTCGCAACCCCCCAAAGTACAGTCGTTGTAAGGTACACAATGGGTACCGCTAGAGACTACTAGAGAACACCGATCTTTACAACAGTCTGTCCAGGTGTAAAATAACACCATGATAGTACAGAAGAGATCAGACAGTGCTTAACGTTTGTAAACTAAACTTAATCACAATAAGTGACATTTCAAACGTTTGGGACAACTAATTTTGTCACATAAATCGTTCAGTAATCCTTAGGCACAATTGAATATTTGAGACAGTATATGGATTTATAACGTTGTATGGCAATTGGAAACAAGTTCTTTGCTGTCTAAAAGGTTTACCCAGCACATGCTGAACGTCGTTCAACGTTCAACGGGGAGTGGTTTCGCATCAAATTTACGTAATACTAAGCAGTTAAAAGAAAACGTGATTAACGGCGGCAAGCACTCTACGGAAATCCCAACATTAACAGCGAATCACGAGTGATATCATTTCTCACATTACTCATCAACAGTTACTTGTACACGAAGTTGTACTTTCAATGACATGACCAATGTCTTCGTTCTGGATCCGGATGCAAACCCAGAAAGTAAAGCCATTGTTAACCAGGCAAAGCTTTGTGCCTTATCGGGACTCGATCACTAGGCAGAAAGAGACGTCAAATATTGAGGTTTGCACCAGTATCAGTTATCAGTTCTCAACTTGAACGTAAATGACGATAATGTTTGTACGAAATCAGGAACCCTAACATGACAATTATCTTCTTGGTAATTAACCTTGAAAGACGTTGTATATTGTAGCATTGTCAAGGAGCAAAGGATGCACATGTTTAAAATTGAAATGCCATCATGTAATGCTGATGACAAGGATGCGAACCCAGCACCTAATCGAATAAGTATGTAAAATCAGAATGTAGATATCACAGTTTATCACCAGTAGTGAGGTTGGAACCTTAAATGAGGACTGAAGTTGTATTGCCTGACAGGGATTCGAACCCGGCACCTACTGCCGTCGTTGTCTAACCAGGAACAGACAGTAAATGTCCAATGTTGGTCCACCATTAGCGAGATGTGCGCACGTTTAACTAGAAATAAGGCGACGAAAACGTCTGTGCTGACTGAGAGTCGAACGCCGTACACATGGTTATGAAACACGTTAATAATCAAATTCTTATTCAGTAGTAGCTAGGAGTAGCATGTTCAGTTGCAGACCTTAAGGCCTTTCACATCTCTAGTAACGTGTTTCCTAATATCTGCGATATCATGGTGTTAATTTACAAGTGGATTGACTGCCGTAAAGGGCAATGGTCTCTAGTAGTCGTGTATCATTGAGATGTAAATGAAGCGCCTCAGCAGAAAGTAATTTCCATCGTGCAGCACATATTGTTTAAGAGACACTGAGTACACGTTATAAGTGCACAAAACGTGTATTATATACTAAGTATATACTATTATTTGGATAAGCTGCTGCCAAACCTGTTTACTTTTACATTCCGCTTAGTTGTCGTGGTTGAATACACGTTTTCTTAAGGCTACATCTAATGCAGAGCGCCTCCAAGAAACAATGGTTTCCTGCGTCACGCCATTGCTAGCTAGGTGAAATATTTTGTGGTAGCTATGTTTAAAACGAATGTATTTTTGGACGTGTTGTTCGTCAAATATTTGAATGAATCGCCAACTGTAGGTGTGCCTGCACATGTTATAGCATAATAGCTGTGGCTGCGTTAGTTTATACTGCATACTTGGGTAGGTTAGGTGTAACTTTTGATCCTTCAAGGGGTGATCGTGGCCTTTGCGGCCCGGGTATGTACTAGCCGCGGCTCGCCAGCTACGGGCCAGTCAGGTTGGCCGAGGCTAGATGGAAGTGAGCGAGCTGGCGGTGGCGTTGGTGTGCCAACAGCCCGGGACGAGCCAGCACGGCTGCGCCGCATCCTCTGCCTCTGCCGCTCCGTTTGACGTAAATATGTTTACTTCCTCTCCTGGCATCAGTATACGAGCGGCAAGCAGAAATACACATCAGGCTGTCTGCCGTAATGGCTCACTGGGAGAGGTGTATTCCAAATAGAGTCGTCGCTCTCATTGAAGTAGGAAGATGTTCCATCAGAGAAGCTGTCAGACGGTATGGCGTACCACATATCACTGCAACGAGATGGTGGGGTATATGCCTTGAAAGAGGCACCACCAATAGGGCTCCTGGCTCAGGCAGGAGGAGAGTGATCTTACAGCAGGAAGACAGGGACCTAGTGTCTAGGAGCAGAGAAAATCCCTTTCTGAACGCGAAGCAGTTGCGGCGGGAGACCAACTTCCCCGGATCCAGTGACACGATTCGCTGAAGGCTGAGGGACGCTGGACTGCATGCATGACGATCCACCATGAAACAAGAGCTCAGCGAAGACAACGTTCTATACCGGCTAACATTTTGGAAGCTCCATCTGAGGGCGTCGTGAGACAACGTCATTTTCACTTTACAGGCCGCATGGGACTCGACATCGACGCGAATATGTAACCGCGACGAGAAGAAGTGGCCGGCTATCTGTTACCTGCTGGGGTTGAATTTCTGCGAGAGGGGCGGAAATTCTTCACAGGATAGAAGGAACTCTGGACAGCGTGCAGTATGCCCACATATGGGAAAATGTGATGCTGCCGTAAGTGCAAATGCTGTACGCAGAAGGGGACGTAACATTGCAAGAAGACCATTCTCTCATTCACAAGTCTGCATTTGTTCAGCAGCGGCTCTCCACGATTGGCGTCAACGTCATGGGCTGGCCGCCACGGGCGGCTGATATGAACCCCATGGAAAACATGTGGGCTGAGGTTGCCACAACATTAACAAAGAACTTGCCACGGAACCAACCAACTACTGCGGACGCTCTTTGGGACTGCGTCCTGGAAGCCTGGGAGGAAGTTGCATATTCAGGCTTATACATTCTATCCCAAGACGCATGATACAAGTACAAAATAATGAAGGATTCTGGATAAAATATTAGAGTCCTTAAAATGTTTTGTTTTCTTTTTCGTCATTGTTCCTCATTGGGAACTAGTGGAAGGTCGCGTGGCAACAGAAATACAATATGGGTTAGTTTTCCTTTGAGTTGCCTTTTTAATTCAAGTAGGTTTCTTTTGAATATACAGATTGTTAAATATTCTATTTTGATTTCATTTATACCCTGTCTAAATACTTAGAAACTAATCAGTTTAGATGGACTCTGCCACAGTAGTTTTTGTTATGTCAAATACATCTCTCTCTTCCCTCTATCCATGCTTACACCCTCCGTCCTCCACACAATACGCAAACGATTTGATATTATGTTTACTCGTTGTTAATATCTCCTCTATTCTCTCTCACACATTCTCTCTCTCTGACACTATCGCCGCAAGTGCCCTTCTAATCCATTCCCCCAAAACTTTATAAACAAATCTAGCTACATTTTCTCTTTTAATTGCTGCTGTCATTACTCTCCATCATTCCTCTCAACACCTATGAATCCATATTCTTTGGTCTTCCCTTCCCTATAACCCATTCTTAGTTCTGAAAACAGTCCTTTCTTATCTCTCGGTCCTCAGATAAAACGAACAATCGCACACATCTAAGTACAATACTTTGCAAGCATTTCACGCTTATAGTTTGCACTTCTGCACTTCTATCCATTCCCAGATCCCGCCCTCCTTCCTGTTACCCGTCCCTTGACAACTGCATCTACATCTAAATGAATACTCTGCAATTCATAATTACGGGCTTGGCAGGAGGTTCTGTGGTCTGGTGGACTAATGTTGAATTGATGTGTAAAACGTGTAGGTTCACATCTCACGTCAGGCGTAGATTTTTAACACACACAAGTAACTCTCCCTCAGCCCTAGTATCGCCAAGTGCAGAACGCCAGTAAGCTCCGTAGTTCAATATCCGCAGTAAAGATAACATCCCTTCGCTGCCGACTGGGGCAGAGCGGCATTCGTTTGAGCTGATGGAGAAACCCCGGAAGGCAGAGACTCTGTCATCAGCAAGCCGTCGTAAACTAGAAAACGTATTTCATTTAATGAACCAATGGCAGCGTAAGGTCACAAGGCTTTTACTTTATTTGAAACTGAGACGTTGAAAATTGTGGTGCTGGACTGGGATTCGAATTCGATTTCACTGTATTCCGCAAGATTGCAAACTCTTCTAGGTCTCTTCGAAAGGCACCTAACTGCTTTCGAATCCTTATCAACACAAAATATTCACTGTTTCATTTCAAGCCCTAGCATGTGCACTCCGAACTACTAGTGAAAAATAGTTGCATTTTTAACGTCTCTTCATGCGTTGTCAGCTGTAACGTGTTCATTTCAACTCACAGCCACATTACAAAATCAAACGTTTCCTTACATATTTTCAAGTTCAAACATTCCCTCTCCATCCTACTGGCGAAAACGGATTTGAGTTTGACGTTGCGTTCGTTGTGATCACCAACGACTATATGTTGTCGATGCAACTTCTAGTCAGCAGAGTATTTTCCACCACATCATTGAAAGTACAAACATGCCACTCCCAGCTATTATAGGAAAAGAATTTGATAGTCAAAGTGTCTTCATGACCACGTGTGCGGGGTTTGAATTCCATTCAGCACAGAACTTTTCGTCGCCTGATGTCTAGCTAAACATGCGCACATCTCGCTACTGGTGAGCCAACAATAGCTATATATCGTCTGTTCCTGGCTAGAAAACGACGGCGCTAGATGCTGGGCTCGAATCCCAGTCAGGCAAAAACGATTCTATCGTCATTTAAGGTTCCAACATCTCGCTATTGGTGAAAACATTTGATATTTAACTTCTGATTTTACGCACTTCGTTAACAATCCGATAAGGTGCTGGGTTCGCATCCCTGTCACAAGCTTTACATGATTTCAATTTTAAACATGGGCATACCTTGTTCCTTGCGAATGACACCATAATAAACGTCGTTGGGGGTAGTTCCCAGGAAGGTAACTGTCATGACAGGATTCACAGTTCAGTACAAACATTTTAGTCATTTATTTTCAGGATACTGGTGCAAACATCTATACTTCACGTCTTTTTATGCCTAGTGATCGGGTCTCAATAAGGCACAAACAAAGCTTAGCTTGGTTAGCAATGGCTATAGGTGCTGGATTTGAATCCAGGTCCAGAACGACGATGTTGGTCATGTCATTTAAAGTTCAAATTTGTGTACAAGTAGCTGTTGATGTGTTACGAGAACAGTGATATTACTGGTGATTCGCTGTTAATATTGAGATTTCAGTCGAGTGTTTGTTGCCGTTAATAGCGTTTTTCTTTTTACTGGTTCGTCCAATATTCAGTTTCCAGAGCCACTCGTCGTTGAGCGATGTTCAGCACGTGGATGGAAAACCTTTTCGCGAGCGAAAAATTTTTTCCAGTTGCCATACAGCTTTGTAACTCCATATATTGTCTCAAGTATTTAATTTTGACTAAGGATTACTCTACGATACATGTAAAATAATCCGTGTTCTCAGAACATTTGGAATGTCATTTGTTGTAATTTAGGTTACTTTATGAGTGTCATGGGGTGTCTCATCGCTAAGAACGTGTTTTCTAATATGTTTTGTATGAAGATGTTAGTTGACGCTTAGACTGACTGCCATAAAGACCTTTGGTCTCTAGTAGTCTCTTGCGGTACCCATTGTGTGTAGTCAAACGACTGTACCCCACGGGGTTTTGCTGTTTAGAGGACCTGCAACACAGCTACGTTAAGTTGGTTGTATTCGGCAGTGACCCAAATTTTTTGCTGTCAAGTGTACGATTTTTAAGGAAGTTTGATAGGGCTACTCTTGGCGAGAAGTATATCATCGATGTAGTGGATACTGTCAAGAGCTCTACGCAGCTGATCCGTATAAATGCTTTTGGACGTACAAACGTTACAACATTGTGTGATTGTAGTGAAATATGAGAACACTTGCAGACAATTGACACTTGATTGGGTGACAAGAGTCTATTAACTGCCTGCAGATTATCGAAATATGTAGAAGTAATTTCAAGCATGCCACAGCAAAGTATGTTCAAATTCCTGTTGTTTGAGTAGCATATCAAAGACCCTTGCAAACAATGTTAATAGTAACCTTAGCCTTTTGTGGGTCATACAGTTATCCGTAATTAGTGTCCCCTCAAAAATGTCCAAAAGGATTGTCTAACTTGATAAGATTTCAATGTCATCTAGAATATGGTAGTTCATGTTATGCAGATCCTGCAAAATCTATATTGACAGATACTTGAAGACATATACAAACTGTCCCCTGAAAGCCTATTTACAATTTTTCAAGAGGTAGGATTTGTTAAGGAAGCTCAGAAACACCACGTATCGCTCCCATATGGATTTCAAGACGTTCACAATATGCAGATGCATTTAAGCTATCATTATTCCTGTGCTCCATAGTTATACACAATGTGAAGGAGCAGCAATAGCTCGCACAATCGGAAATACCCCATGCCATGAACTTCTTAGTTGCTTGCAGAGTATAGAGTTAGAGGTGGATGTAAAATGCAGATTTATCTTTACTCACTACCATATATAATTTACAATATGACGTAATTTATTTCAACTTCAAGAATTTCCTAATAAACTCATAAAGCCAATACATTTTCTTGTAACAGTGCGAATAAATCCTCGAAAACGATTGAATTGTTACAAAGAGAACATTCTGTGTAAACATTTCATCCCGTCAACGAAATTACGTCTGGTGATATTAGGCAACACTGAAAAGATATTACTTCATAAAGTAAGATTTCTCATTCAAACACCATAAAATTGGTATACATTGTTAACAAAAAGGAAGATTTTTCAATTCACCGCTATTAAATTGGTATACGTTTCATTTACCAAACGCACTTAGTGTCAAACGTATAAATGTATTGCATTAATATCAGACTGCAAGAACTTGAGACAATACGTGGACTCTTCTTTTCGCTGGGTGACCTATTACTGTTATTTAGGATTCTCTCCTTCCTAGGCGTAATGCAAATGGAACTTCACATTCATGAGGCCCTTTCCGCTATTCTTGACAAACATCAGCAACTTGTAATCACTGCGAGTTACAACTGTGTGATGATAATGATACAGGTTAGCAGTAGTAGTGGTGGTGTTGTTATCAAACTGCTACAGTAACTTTAATGGTGGCGCACATAATTTAGCGCTGAATACCTACTTAAGTAAAGATAGTGTGGTGGCGTCGTCACTTCTCTTTATTTGGCATCAGCTTGAGTAATCCGATTTAACGAACATAGTACTCCATTCGCGAGCTGCCAATGATACAGTATGACTACAGAGATCATCGTGCGGGTATTACATTAATTCTGCAGTGAATTGCTTAACAAATACTACCCTCAGCTATGCAGCTGGAATGACTCATTATACAGGTACTCAATGTTGCACTTGGTTAAGTGATCAGTTCGCTTCAATCCTGCTTCTACTTTTCGTAGTCGGCCGGTGTGGCCGTGCGGTTCTAAGCGCTTCAGTTTGAAATCGCGTGACCGCTACGGTCGCAGGTTCGAATCCTGCCTCGGGCATGGATGTGTGTGATGTCCTTAGGTTAGTTAGTTTTAAGAAGTTCTAAGTTCTAGGGGACTGATGACCTCAGAAGTTAAATCCCATAGGGCTCAGAGCGATTTGAACCATTTGAACTTTTCGTAAATACTTGTATACTGACCATTCGTTATTTTACTAAATATGCGCTACAATCTGATTCGCATGTATATGACATGCGTTGGCGCCGTCACAAAGCAATGACTAACGGTTGGATGCCGTTGAAGTCCTGTTACATTGATCGCAAGACAAATGTCCGCAAATCACCTCTATTGCATCAAAAAACAATTGCATCTTAAATATCGAAAGACCGACGTCCACACTGTCACAGCGCGTTGAAATACAACAACGACGGCCGAAGAAAAATTGTGACCGACCGGGCTTCGAACCTGGACCCAATGCTTACTACACAGACGTGCTGACCACTGCACTATTTTTTTTTTTTTTTTAAATAATTTGAGAAGACTTTGAGCACCAGGTCGGCGGTGGCAAAGGGGGCAGGGGTCGAAGATCCGACGCCTGGCCACAATGCCTCCCCCATGCCTGTCACTGCGTAACAGTATTATTCCCATGTATTCCATGTTTGTTCCTATATATGTCGTAAATTGTAGAACAAAATTGAAGTAGTAATTAAGGTAAAATAAATTATAGATTTCCGCCTCCAATGGCGTGCGTTCCTTGTAGAACATAACTTATAACAATCAAAAGGGTGACGGAAAAATACATAAACATTCATTCAGAAAGATATTCACAATTGAAGTTATTATGCACTGGATGCATATGAGATCTGTAAGGAAGCCATATACTTTTCAACAAATAAAAGAAATTTCGGAGCCGGAGGGGTTTTATCAAATTAGAACAGTTCTGACTTTAGAACCAACGAAAAAGCAGATTCCAGGAATAAAAAAAGGTCATGAATAGTATTCTGCTTATAATCAATAAAACTGCCCACTTCTTTGTAGCCCACATAAAGCAATAGACAAAAAATTTTGAAACCATACCTTATACTTGTTATTTTTCTTCAGCTTAAAATGTTCTGCAATATAAAACATATACTCTTCTTAGTTCGAAGTTTTGTTTGTTAACAGGTAAAACAGAAACTGTCCCAGAAGCCACGAAAAACTGTTATTCTTTGCCGACGGGTAACATTTCTAGTTGGGTTGTAAGGCTTCAGTTATCTGTATATGACATTCTACGGTTCTGTTGATAGTGCTATTTTATTCCTATTCTAGTCCCAAATTCTGATTCTATTGTCACATAAGAATATGTGCGCTACAGTTTCTACAAGCCGACATTTGTCGCAGTATGGAGATGGCCTCAATTTGATTTTCCATAATCGTTCCGCTGTGGGCATGGTTTCGTTTACAACGCCGTACCATACGGCACTGGTAGAATTTTATTGTTGATATTTTTCCATACGTTCATCCAGTTTTTAGTAGGTTAATTTACCTGAATTGGGTTGTGAAGACGATGTCTGGTAATATAATCATAGACGGTTCTAGTTTTGGTTTGTACTGATGGAAGTCTTATACAGCTGCAATCGACATAGTACTTTCGGACGTAATCTAGGCTGGCATCTATATCTGCTACATTAACAGGAGCGTTCCTATTCCCAGGATCTAACGAGAGGAGCAGAAGTTTCATGATGCCTGTGTTAGTGGCATGTATTATTTTGAATGCACGAGTTAGAAACAGTGCGTCACATATAGATTTATCGTCTTTAATTCCAAGTCCTTCGTTTTGCTTCTGCAAAGTCGCCGTGTGGAAGGATACTTTGAAGATATTTTGTTTCCACACATACCAACACGCTGCAGCTAGTATTTTGTGTGCGGCGACCTGCGGTATCGGTAAGACTGCTGCGACATCATATATTTTGCTAAGTACGTATGTATTTATAAACTGAACTTTCTGCAGTCGGTCTAACGATCGCATGTCATTGTCCTTCAACAAGGCTCCGATGACATTAAGTTTCCGCCCCTAATTGTTCGTAGCCATGCGCTTGGGATTCGCCCTTAACCATAATCAGAATTGGAGTCTCTCTTCAGTTACATCTAACCCGTGTGCACCTATTGCACTATTGTAAGAACCGAGATGCAGTATTTTGGATTTAAAATTTTGTAAATTTGTGGTAATATATTAAGCTGCTTAGGTCGTCAGTCCCTAAGCTTACTCTACTTAATCTAACATAAACTAACTTACGCTATGGACAACACACACACCCATGCAGGAGGGAGAACTCGAACCTCCGACGGTGGGCACTATCGGGACACAGCAGCCAACCTCTCTGCAGCACCTATCTACACACGCTATTCGTCAGACGCGAATTCCCATCTTAGCCGCATACCACGTGCGCGGTACCTCCCGACATCTCCCCTCCCCCCCACCCCTGCCCCCCTCGTCCATTATTCCACTCACTCGCGGCCACACTGTTTTCCCGCGAGGGTTCGGACGATGACTTGCGTCTAGCACTGAAAACTTTCGACGACCAGTCGAGACCTGAATAATTATACAGGCTGTTTCAGGAGGAATAGTAAATATTCTAGGAGGTGGTAGTAGAGACACATTGCAGAAAAGTGCCATATAACATGTGTCTAATTTTTATCGAGTACATATAGCTGGGTTCAATGCATTGTCGTTTCATATGTTGGTCCTTACAGGACCCAGTTGTCTACACTTCCTTGAAAATGAGCTTCTAGCGTTATTGGAAGAGGTTCCTTTGGCTACAAGAACGCGTATGTTCCTCCAGCATGACGGGGCTCCTGCACATTCTAGTCATCAGGTGACATTATCCAAGCCTAGCATTTCCCGGACGATGGCTCAATAGATATGGGCACTTTTCTTGGCCACCAAGGTCCCCGGACTTATCTCTTTGGATATTTGCCTGCACTGGTGGTTAAAGGCGAAGTCTAGAAAGAAAAAGTAAAACCAACAGCCGATTTGATAGTTCGGATTATGAATAGTGCAGCCCTCATAAAAGAACGCAAAGACGATCTCGGAAGAGCTACACGTGGTGTTATCAAGAGAAGTCAAATGTGCATTGAAGTTGGTGGGGGAATTTTTGAAAATCAACTTTGAACGTCCTCATTTGCCTTTCCTTTGAGTTTGTTAGGGTGACGTACTAACAGCTGCATCTCTGTACTCAATAAAAAGTGGACGCATTTATTTGTAACTTTTTTATGCAATTCGTCTGTACTACCACCTTATCACCCGCTAAAATATCTACTATTCCTCCTTAGACACCCTAAATATGGATAGACCGGCCGGTGTGGCCGTGCGGTTAAAGGCGCTTCAGTCTGGAACCGCGTGACCGCTACGGTCGCAGGTTCGAATCCTGCCTCGGGCATGGATGTGTGTGATGTCCTTAGGTTAGTTAGGTTCAATTAGTTCTAAGTTCTAGGCGACTGATGACCTCAGAAGTTAAGTCGCATAGTGCTCAGAGCCATTTGAACCATTTTTGAATATGGATATAGGTGTGGTGTCTGTTCTTTCGGACATGTCCGAACGAAAAGACACTACGAATCCGGGTTCCAACCTAGTCAGGCACAAATTTTCATCTGACGCCGTTGTTCTATTTTAACGCCCATGACAGCCTGGACATCTGTCTTTCGATATTTAATTGATTAACAATGCTGTCTATTTCGATTCGTAGTGTCTGTTCTTTCG
This sequence comes from Schistocerca piceifrons, assembly GCF_021461385.2. Classification (NCBI taxonomy): domain Eukaryota; kingdom Metazoa; phylum Arthropoda; class Insecta; order Orthoptera; family Acrididae; genus Schistocerca; species Schistocerca piceifrons. Next base: position 297,424,380 of record NC_060139.1, on the reverse strand, counting down.
GAAATATCCGAAAGAACAGACACACACACACACACACACACACACACACACACATATACACACATATTTTTATCCTAAGTGCTATTCGGAAAATGTCTGGCAAATCAGTGATAGTGGCGGACTGGAGCTGCATCAACTTACTCATTTCATTACATATAGTTGTATTTTTATGAGCAATTCCTCTTTAATAAGTGACAGCGACAGTGTATGTATTCGTTTATTTTGTCAGAAACCTGCTTCTTTCTGCCCTAGCCTATACTACAGCAATGAGTGATTGCTCACATTCTTGATACCTCACTGGACGTGCTACTGCAACTATAGCCAAAAATTCAAATCCCACTGGAAAAGTATGTTTCAAGTTAGATGGTTTTGCTCCTCCCCTACTGTCATTGTAAACGATCACAACGAAATTAAGTATAGGAATCCTATGAAACCCATGAGTTCATACTGAGCTGCTGTGCAGATGAAAAAAGTAGTTTTTCACAATTATCAGATGACAGATGGAATTTGTCAGATTCCACTAATTATGACTGCATTATTAATTGTTGGTTTACAGGCGCTTTTCTGCCGCTTGTTGTAACTGTTTTTTGAATGTTAGAGCTGGAAGAATAGAAACATTAAATTTTCGCCATATGAAATATTCGAATTCGCCTTAAGTCTTCACGTTTCGAGCAAAGGCAGAATATCCGTCAGAAAAGCCGACAACAAAAAGCCAGGCCATGCCTGTATTCTGGAGGATGTGCCAATGACAGTGATCTCAATAACAATATTGTGCACCGAAGATACATTGCCAACTTAACCTCCGATTAAGGCCGGTAAACACAAATACTTGTCGCAGTTATTAATTTATGACATTTAGTTTGCACTCAGTGCATCGATGTATTACAAGTAATTACACTCTAGCCCCTAAACCTAGTTACAGAAATGCGAATAAGACTCATTGACATATAATGAGGATATTGCGGCTCTTGCCACCCGCAACTTTGAGACGAAGATATAGTCATTTCCGAGGTCCCTCACAGAACACATCAGCTGGTATTCTTCCTGGCAGTATAACTGAAACTTGGCAACAGCGCAGAATATGTTTGGCAATTCTGTGACCGACCAGTTACTTCCTTGATGGTACAGAAGTAGCCTCCTAAATTCACTTGATATTATCGTGTCATTTCAATTGAATAATGTGATTTTTTCTTGAAATGTGATATAAGGATATCAGGTTAATGCTTTTGAGTCAGCGAAAGTCGTTCCACACGGGAAATACAAATACTCCCGCCTCTTATGTTGCGATTTATCTGTCATAGCGCCTACTGGGTCAATAAGTAAGTCAATGACGCCACACCTGTTCGCTAGCTCCTAGGTAACGTGCTTGCCTGTCATGAGTACGCTTCCTCTGTTGGCCTTTCGAGACTCGCTGAAAGCCAGATTTTTAATTGTTCTGTTGCAGAGCTACAAGCAGGCAGGTACAAACTCAATAAGGAAATCGTAAGACAACGCTCGAGCAAAATTCGTCTTGCTAGTTTTAGTGCCTCTTGGTGTCAGAGCGAAAACCTTACAGTACTGCAAAATTCATAATGCCACTTTTGTTTTCTGCCGAAATATTTTATGTTGTTGTGAATACATAATTTTATCTCTGAACTGCCACATTTTCATAATACTTGAGAATGATACAGGACATGAGGTAAATACAGACCTTTTCGAAGTCAAAGTCGTTAATATCCTACTAATTAGTGTTACAGATACTTAATGCTTTATTAAGAAACACTGCCATTGTGATGTTTCCGTAGTAAGCTGAATTTAATTTGTATTAGTACAGTGAATATTTTAATTGCATTTCCATTAGTTTACTGAACACAACAGTAATCATCAAAGAGAAATTAATTTGCAGCGGAATTTCCTTTCACGATATCTAAAACAATCTGACAATGCTAACGTAGTTTATAAATTCCACACCTGTAGATACCTACTGGTTCTAACGATGTCATTAAACCAGTGCAGTTAGAAGAGTATTTTCGTCTAGAAATGAATTGTCATGACGGTTGACCGATCAACAGCGGGAAAGGTAAAATTTTACGAGTATATGACGAGAGGGACAAATACTTGAGAGAGGACTTCCCTATTAATACAAGTGCCTGAGAGACGACTTTCGTATTAAACTCCTAGATAGTTTTCTTTCTCAAATCAACAGAGTGCGTTATCATGCAGTAGCACAGGCGATGTAGTTTTGTAGGTCGATTTTCTTACAGTGCGACCGAAAGTTGTCTCCATTGTTACCAACAAATTCCAGCTGTGATGCACACACCCCTTGGGGCAGAATTCGTAGCGCAAAACCCATTTTTGGAGCTATCAGATGTAAAATATTATGTTAACATTTCCCTTTGCTCGAGTTTACGTCTTTTGGTGGGACTCAGCCTTTCATTTCTTCTTAGGAAGTTAACGATAAAGGCATCATAACTCGTCACCAGTAACAGTACTGCGTAGGAATGCTCAGTGAACGACCAGATGACGTTCAATAATAGTCACTCCATTGATTTTTGTTGTTTCGAATTAGAGCATGCAGTACGCCTACACCGGATTTCTGAACTTTGCCTGTTGAATGCAAATGTCGCATGACGGCTAAATGGTAATCGATAACATATATCAGAAGTCGAGACTTCCTTAATGTGGAAAATCATTCATGCCAGAACGATCTTTGTTGAAACAAGAATATCTTTGTAACCTCCCCACAAAAAATAAATAATAATTGTATCATGTGTAACCTTCCCACACGAAATATTAATTAAATGAACCAAGTGTAAACTCCCCACGGAAATAATAATTAAATGAATTTTAAAATATTGTAACCTCTGAACAAAATTAGTTCCCATTCATAATGTCTGTGCAGAAATACATTCACATTTAATGTACCCACAAAATTCTTTTCTCATTTAATGTTTAGTTCGAAACAGAAAAATTCCTAAACACCAAAATAACAAAAAAATTCAGTAACCTGGTAAATTTTATGACGACAGCAGCGCTGCGCCACGGCCCTGTACTCTGAATAAAAAAAGCAAAAATTCTTACCTCAATAAAAACTGCGTATATATCTGCCCTTACATAAAAAATTTTCGGCACAGCTCCATGCTATGCTGGCCTATGCTTTGTGACTCGTGAAAGGAATTAATTATTCATTGGATAAAATCTTTAAATTGAAATGAGTGCTTTTTAAAAAAATACTTTATATTATAAAAATTATTATTGGGGCATTTTTTGAAAGAAATTGGATGACAGTTAACGTACATTACTATATATGCGCAAGGCTGCTTCTTTACCATCTACAATAATACTCATCCTCCAGAGTCCCGACCAGAGCAGACTGCAGACACGCACAGATACGCGCAGACTACTGCCGACTACTGCATACTACTGCAGACTACTCAAGACTAATGCCGACTAGCGACAAGCAACAACTAACTACATACTGCTCTCTGGTCAGAGACTCTTCTAAGTCTTGCCTGTTGCAGGCAGCGCATACATCGCATACCTCTCACATAACCCTCCACTGGGGGGGGGGGGGTCAAAAATTTGGCAGCGATGGTGAGTCAATTGGACTTGCCATGAGCAACAAATTTTTCTTACTGAACTAAGTTTACAATCACAGAATATATACATATATATAAGTGCAGAACATGAAATAAAGTACAGTGCACATGCATTGAGTACAGAACATATCAAGCAATGACAAAATGTATGCGCAATGAGTACAAAACATATTAAAAAATGACAAAAGTGCACATGCACTGTAGTACAGAACATATCAGGAAATCACAAAATGTATAGGCAATGAATACAAAACATATTAACAAATGACATAAAGTGCACACGCACTGTAGTTTTCTTTACTATTTTACAAGAACTAGGATAGGAAAGGGAAGGATTGCATCATGGTTGTAGCACATTAGGTTGCATGCAGCTGCACTGAAAGTCCATGTCTTTCTACAGAAGCACAACACCAAGTAAGACAATCTGAAGTTCTTTTTCCTGAAGTATTAATCAGTGTAGCCAAGTCACTGAAATGTCGTAGTAATATTCCATGTTATCATTTTGGTAGTACAATAGGTACACCAAACAGTGGGACCATAATAACATCTCCATCGCTCAAGGTGGTGGGCAGCATGTCGTGTCAACACCACGTTCTTGTAAGGTACACCAACGTAGAATTAGTGCAAAAAGCAAATATAGTTCTCCATGAGCATGAGGGACAAACGGATATTGCAGTAATTTCTGTTAATTAGGTCAGAAAGTGAAGGACATTATGTCACATGCTAGTCATCATTGATAATTACTAGTCTATCAACTGATTTGATTAATTGGAGGCACTCATCGCCCAGTTACTGAACATTTCTGTACCATGTATGAAGTATTGCATAATAATGTTCATAAGTTATCTATTTTCAGAGAACATTGGCACTCATTGACCAGTTACAAAATATTAGAAGTCATCAGTCAAAACAGGAGCTAATGAGTGTAGCATCAAGCTACTGGCATTCATATATACACCATAAAAGTGACATAATACAAATTCAAAATATAAGAAACAGTAGCATTCATTGGCCAATAAGTATTAAATATTACAAAACATTTTTCAGCACTCAAGTGACATATGACATATTTAAAAATAATTATTGCCACTCATTGATCAGTTACAAATCATCAGAAGTCATCAGTCAAAACAGGAGCTAATGAGTGTAGAGCATGCATGCATTATTACAAAATATCATTCGCTATTACTCAGAGCTCATCATTCAAGCGACATATAACATATTTAAAAATGTAACACTCTGTAACTATTACTCAAAAACTGTGATTAGAAAACATCATTCAGTATTACTCATAACTCTCTTAAATTGGTATCATTATTTGGAACTGGTAATACATTTTTTTTGTGCTAGCAATGCATTCCATTGGGATCGATAATTAATTGCTGGGGCATAACAATATTTGCTTATGACTTATTGCTGTAAATGAAGATAGGTAACATCATTCATCATGAGTCAGCTGTAGCAAGGTTATGAAACAAATAAAGTATATGTGATCACATTCATGAATGACACACACAAATGGGTAAAAAAAAGCAAGTTTAATGACCAACTGCTTATAGCACATTAGTTTCATGAATAATTTCTCCTGCAAAAATTACAAAATGGATTATCAAGCTGAAAGAAGAAACGCATATTATGCTGAAAAGTAGTGAACTTCGAATTAACAGGTAATGAAATGTGTATTAAATATATATGTTCTCTAGCTGTCCTTTCCAAAACCTTCAGTCATCGTACCATGCGACATAAGACATACTGTCAAAACGAACTGCAACAAAAACTTATATAACTACATATCATTTCTTAACTAACAGTAAATATATAAACTTCATCTGCAAAGTAAAACTTCATAATCATTACTATCATCACCTGCAAAGAAAAACTTCATTATCCACATCACCATAACTCGATTATTATCATCACCTGTAAAGAAAAACTTCATTATCCGTAGTAGCATATTCTTCATCACTATTCATCATCATTCATCATCATCCGCAAAAAAGTCACTTCATTATTCATTATACAACTATTCATAGTATAGAGTTCCTTATTTCTAGTATATTTCATCACTAAAACTAAGGTGTGTAGTTCTGTCTGACAGCCTGCATCAATCGCCTCATATTCTGAAACAAAAAATTAGTAAAGACTGCTATCATACGATGTGTATAGTATATTCTTGTTAATGCTTGTTAATTCTGATCCATTTACTCTTCGTTTCGAGGTATTGCATCTTCTTTCGTTCATTGCGAAGGTGAAATTCCCATTTCTGTTTAATTTATTTCTTTTACACGTTATTTCTTTCTGAAAACGATGAACAATGATTAATGCCTTGCATTTAAATCATATACCCATTAAATAAAAGCTGGTTTCTAGTGATATAATTGAGCATACAGCATAGCATGACAGAAAACTTAATATGTCAAAAAAACATAGACAGTGTCCAGATGCAAAAATGTACACAGAGTATCACAATGTAGCAGCAAAAAAAAAAAAAAAAAATGTAAAATAGTCATGATGTTGAGCTATCATAAGGCATAATGTCATAGTCAACTGGTGTTTGTTACATCTTAAATATTTCATAGTGCATACAAACAAAACAGTAAAACAATCATACATACATGAAAAATGGAAAATGTGCACGGGCTGATATGTAACGACAAGAAAAGCGACCTGCTATCCTTACCTTGCCGGGCACTTGCCAAGAAAAAATACGATAATCATCGGTAAGTAAACACATAAATATAATTGCATAAGTGGTCATAAAATGTGTAAGTTCATCTGGAAAAATGTACACGGTCTGATGTGTAACGACAAGAAAAGCGACCTGTTAACCTTACCTTGCCGGGCACTTGCCAAGAAAAAATACGATAATCATCAGTAAGTGATCACATAAATATAATTGCGTAAGTGGTCATAAATTGTGTATGTTCATCTGGAAAAATGTACACGGTCTGATATGTAACGACAAGAAAAGCGACCTGTTAACCTTACCTTGCTGAGCACTTGCCAAAATAATACGATAATCATAAGTAAGTGTTCATGTGAATATAATTGCATAAGTGGTTATATAAAATAATCAGGAAATGGCATTACAGTGTGATAAATCATAAAGTATGTTCATTCAATAAAGGGTTTGATGTTGGAGATATGGTGATTCCCTTTGGTTTTTCTGGTTTTCAGAGTTTCGACGCGTACCACATTGGGGTGAGGAATGCTGCGAATTCGATATGGACCTGCATATAGAAGCTCAAATTTACTACATCTAATTTTCCTCTATTAGATAAATAATATGTGCTTACTAATATCTTCTGTCCAATGTGAAAGTCACGGCGTGTACAAACCTGTTTTTGCTGTCTTCTCCGGCGCTCTGTGGCACGTTTGATGTTGTTCAGCGCAATGTCAATTATTTCATGGTGTCGTAGTCGACGAGATGTAGGAAAGGTTACTAATACTTTAATTTTGTTAGGTGGTTCAACATTTTTCAGTATAACAGACGGAGATAGTATAGTAGATTCATTTGGTATGGAATTAATTACATCCTGGAATGAGAGTATGTGTGTGTCCCAATCAATATGTTTTTTATGGCAGTATATTCTACACAGTTTATCAATTTCTTTCATTAATCGTTCACAAGGGTTCGAAGAAGCATGGTACCTGGATATATAGATCGGAGAAATGTTTCTAGCTCGTAACATACGTGTCCATATAGCTGATCGAAACTGTGGTCCGTTGTCGGAAATTACTTTCAACACATGCCCGACATGAAATAGAAAATGTTTTACAAATGCTTTCGAAACAGTTTTAGCAGTAGCTTTGCGTAACGGAGTGAAGGTAAATTTTGAAGTGAGTTCAACAGCGACAAAGATGTAGCAAAAACCTCTATTAGTTCTGGGAATCGGACCAAAAATGTATACAGCGGCCACGTGTCTCAATTTAACAGGTACAGTGGGATGTAATGGAGGAATATGTGAAGTCGTATCTGACTTAGCTTTCTGGCAAATTTTACATGACGCTAAAACTCGTCGAATACGTTTCTCCATGTTGGTAAAATAATCTTCTGTCTCAGTATAAGAAAACATTTTCTGGCTCCGTAATGTGCGTAACTTAAATGAGTATACCAAATTAATTTGTTAACAAGTTCGTCAGGAATGCATAATAACCAATTGTTGCTGTCAGGGTGAGAGCGGCGAAACAGAATGTTATTGCGTACAGTGTAATGGTTTCTAATGGTAACATTATTCCTATCGTGCCAAAGGCGTTTAATTTCTTTCCATACGTTGTCCTTACTCTGCTCTTGCGCTATATCTTGTAATGACGACGAAATGAAATTTTCAAATGCAACTTGTTGAATGTACATGACGCTGAAATTTGCTTTGCAGAAGTTGGTTGCGATGTCTTGCTGATTGTTGCTGAGAGAACGGGATAGTGCGTCTGCTACAATATTTTGTGTACCGGGAATGTGAACAATTGTAAAATTAAATTCCTGCAAATAAAGTTTCCATCTACTTAATCTGTCGTGTGTAAATTTAGCGGAAAGTAAAAACTGTATAGCTCTATGATCTGTGTAAACGGTCGTATGTCTTCCGTAAAGAAAATGCCGAAATCTCGTAAATGCCCATACAACACATAATGTTTCAAGTTCTGTAACAGAATAATTGCGTTCAGCAGGTGACAGAATGCGACTCGCAAAGGCGATGTTTTTAATTACTGTAGTGCCATCTTCTTCAATTTCCTGAAAAATGTGTACGCCTAAAGCGGTGTTAGAACTGTCGGTGGCAATGGAAAAATTTCTAGTAAGTTCTGGATGTGATAAAAGTGGTGCATTCAACAAAGCATGTTTCAAATAACATTTTCGTGAACAAGATTCTATGTATCTGAAGTACTGCTTACGTTGCTGGAAGTTGCAACCTGTACTGTATTTAGTCAAATTCTATCTGATGTGCTATTATTTTCGGGAGGATGCTGTGGCATTTCAACTATTTGTACTGTTCTGTTATTTGATCCTGACGTATTACGTTCGGGATGATATCTACTAACTGGTTCATTCATGATAATATGTTGTTGCGGATGATTTTGCTGTTGGTAAGACCGACTGTTATTAAACGTACGCTGAAAATTGTGCTCATTACTTTTACGTCTGTTGTGTTAGTCATTTCTATACAGTGCATTGCGATAGGAATTGAAATAGTGTGTTTTCTGTACGTACTGATTCCCTTGTTGCTGTGCGTTACTATTTGTTGGAGCTGACGCCATACGTGTAGACGGCGAAACATTAAAGCTTGGTTGACCTTGTACATTACATTGTTGGTTAGGTATGCTAACCGGTTGGTTTTGTTGTTGTTGCGGAGAAAAACCTCTATTGTTACCAAAATGTGTTTGCAACTGCTGAAAATTTTGTACATACTGATGATTAAAATTTTGTCTGATATTAAAATTACGCCGGTAGTTCTTGTCATTTCGGGAGCGTATAATGATAAATGTCACTTTCAAATAAAACTTGTCATATCAGGTTTTCTTCAGTCATTCTTAATCCTAGAAAGATCGATAGTTGAAGAGCTAGTTTGATAGATATAAAGGATTGTAGAAGAGAAGTCAGCAATGCAGGAAACTAAAGATGAAATAGCACTACTACGGCTCGGGGCCCTGTGCATGCTACGGCACATATTCATCGAAGCGTAATGAATCCCCTGAGGTTTATTACGCGCTGCAAATAAATTTTAGTTTCTGCGTTACAGGCAATGCTGGTGAAAATTCAAAAGCAAATTGTTGTACCCATGCCAATTCTAGTTTCTGCATTACACGAAATGCCGGTAAAAATTCAAGAGCAAATTGTCGTATCCAGTTCAAAGCGTGTACCTGTGCTCTGTCATTTTTAAATACCTTAGATTTTCTTACGGATAAAAATTGCTTGAAATTAATGTTATCGTCTCTGACTGTGTGAATAGCTTCAGGATTGAATGAGAATCTGTTTGTCTGTGTCTCTTCGAATTCTAAGTTGCGTGGTCTCTGTAAATTACTTAAGTTATACCGGCTGTGTGAGTGTGACAAATGTTCGGAATGTGCGGTATGCTGTGACGTGTTAGTGACCGAAACATTTTTCATTTCTGTCACTTTAAAACGTTCGTCAATTTGGCTGTTCTGTTGTTCACATTTCTTATCGACTTCCGTATCCAGAGTGTGTGAAAGTTCTGGTGACTTTAAATTAAACTCGTCGCGTAACTGTGTCGCATTTTCAGAACATTGTTCAGCGACTGCACTAATTTCATCTCTAAGAGATTCTGTTGTGGCTGCATCTGTATTACTTAATTCTTGTGCCACAGATCTAATTTCTTCACTACTGTTCCTAGCACAAGCCTTAATTTCCTCACGTAATTGTTCTTTAGTATCATGGCATTGCGCGGCAATGGCTGTAATCTGGCACTAAGTTGTTTGTTCTGCTCATTAAGATTGTCGTGTCTTTTATTCGTCTGTTTCAAACATTTATTAAATTGTTTGATATGATTGTCTATTATTTCATTCAACTGTTTGGAATTTTTGTCAAAACTTTCACTAAGTTGTTTGTAATGGTTGTCGTATTTTTCATTGAGTTGTAGAATTAATGCCATAACTTGATCCAACCCAATATTACCTACTCTATTCTCTGTGCTGTTTGATGGCGTACTTGCAATTGTCACATTTTGTGTAACCATTTGGTCATTCTGTGATTCTCGAAAGGGTTTCCCAATCGGATGTGCACTGTAAGTCACTACCTCGGAATCGGATAAATCTGTCGTATTTTGAGTACACTGTTCATTTTCGTTAGAAAAATTTATCTGTTCACAATTCAAATTTTGCAAACCGGGTGTGTCAAGCTGGGCAGCTTTCATTGTAACAGAACGTCCCGCGTCATCAATTGTCGTTAAATTAACAGAGGACACAATTGAATTTGTTTGCTCTTCATTAGCATTAAAATCATTACTAGTGGTCGGCACGCACTGATTATCTGTAAATGGAGGATTGTCATCATTACACTGAGTGTCGCAAATATTATCGGTCAAATTATTCGAGTGGGCTATTTCACTCATTGCGCATCGCGATGTACTGTTAACAGTTTTTCGCGGCATTTTCACTAATCAAAATTAAGCACAAATGAAACAAAAACAAAGCAAAAGAAATGGAACAAACAATTACAAGAAAGAGCAACAAATTGCCGACGATCTGTGAAAGAAAGAGGGAGAAATTAGTAGATGCGTTGCCCCAGATGCAAACTACATTTAAGTAAATAAGAGAAGATATATGACTACTTATCAGAAGATTCACAAAGAAATACGATCCTGGCCGGATGTCGCCAAGTATAACCTCCCCACAAAAATAAAAAAATTAAAATGAACCAAGTGTAACCTCCCCACGGAAATATTAATTAAAATGAATTTCACGTATTTTAACCTCTGAACAAAATTGGCTCCCATTTATTATCTCCGTGCAGAAACGCATTCACATTTGATGTACTCACAAAATTCAATTCCTAAACCCAGAAATAATAATAAAAAATTCAAGAACCTGGTAAATTTTATGACGACAGCAGCGCTGCGCCACGGCCCTGTACTCTGAATAAAAAAAGCAAAAATTCTTACCTCAATAAAAACTGCAAATATATCTGCTCTTACATAAAAAATTTTCGGCACAGCTCCGTGCAATGCTGGCCTATGCTTTGTGACTCGTGAAAGGAATTAATTATTCATTGGATAAAATCTTTAAATTGAAATGAATGCTTTTTTTAAAAAAATTACTTTATATTATAAAAATTATTATTGGGGCATTTTTTGAAAGAAATTGGATGACAGTTAACATACTTTACTAGATATACGCAAGGCTGCTTCTTTACTTTCTACAATAATACTCATCCTCCAGAGTCCCGACCAGAGCAGACTGCAGACACGCACAGACACGTGCAGACTACTGCCGACTACTGCATACTACTGCAGACTACTCAAGACTAATGCCGACTAGCGACAAGCAACAACTAACTACATACTGCTCTCTGGTCAGAGACTCTCCTAAGTCTTGCCTGTTGCAGGCAGCGCATACATCGCATACCTCTTACATCTTTTTCTGGCGTATTTTTCCCAAAAGCACTCGCTCCACACATAGTTCAAATCTTTCTAGTTGCCTCCTCTGCATTCACCCCTCAGTTATACGAAAAGTAAATATTGTGTTGTAGATGTTACACCTTTTCCCACTTGCGACTCAGTTTTACAATGTTTACCGGTAGTTAATGATTTTCGGGTATGCAAAATCCAATGCTGAACTGTAAGATGATAACTAGAACTTCAGACTCGAAAATGACAGTTGATACATACACTGACAGCGTCGCGCCGCGTTCACCTGGGCGGCGCCGGATTTCAGGCGGCGGGTGGCGTGTAGCCGGTGGCCGGTAGCCGCTGCAGCGCGAGGAAACGCTGGACCGTAAGGTGTTCCGATCGCGACGCAGCCACGAGCCGTCCTGCGGAATTGTTTCTGGAAGTACTTGTTGTTGCTGGTGGGTAGAATGTGAAGCGAATTATCTTCGATGTTCAATCACACTCATAACTTTACACGAGGGCCGAAATGTGGTTAAAAAAAAAACAGTTAGACGCAAATAGGCGACCAGAAGTTTAGAACGCTCGACGATTACCACTAGACCACGTGCTCACACATTCCAACAACATCTCGGAAGTAGACAACACGTTCTCTTAACACTTCCGCACCTTACAGTGTTGCCAGATTGTGCAGACGGCCGGACTTATAGTTGTCAAGGGCGGTAAGTTTTATTGGCCACCTTAAGTGAACGACTCGGACTTAATCTCTGTGGCGGCCGGCCGGCGGTCAGTTTTTATGCCTAAGACTGTACATTTGTCTCTGAGATTTCAAAATAGAGGTATCTTTTACAAATGTGGACAATTTAAAACTTGTAAGCATGAGAAATCAAGGCACAATTTTAAATTGGTAATATCGTACTACGGAAGAAAACCAAATATTCGTGATATCTCATACTCTTAAGCATTATAGCTTAAGTTTCAGTTTGTGTGTCATTTCGAATTAGCGCCTGAGCATGCTATCACTAAAGAGGAAACACAATAAGGAAAATAAAATACTGTTAGTGTACTGAGACAAAATATTTTATTAAAATGTGGAGTTTTACAGTAATAATGCCTGCATATTATCCTAAACAAATGTTTCATTATGTTTTAAATTTGATTGATTCCAGTCGTGAAGAATATCATTGCAGCTCCTTCAGCTGTCCAAGTTACAACTTAATCGACGTACTAATTATATCAACGGGCTATGCAAGTTGATGCACTCCGCGTGCCAGATGTTACCTCCGTTCTAATTTAATATTTATTTTCTGTGTAGCGCCTATGCCGGAGGAGTGTAACATCCTACCAGGAGGCAAACCACGTGGAGTGCCACAGCGAAATAGGGGCCTGCAGTGGATAAGAGCAAACGCATCGAGAGGTGTCTTGTATTTTGCTGACGACGACAACTCTTATGACATTCGGTTATTTGAAGAAGTAAGAAATCAATTTTTACACCGAAATTAATGGAATGTGAGTTCTTTGAAGTTACAGTTGTTTAAAAATTGTTTATGAACTTAAATCATCTCGTAATTCCAGTAGTTTCCACATATTTTCAAATGATTATCTTAAAGAAAAAATCTTCTGTAACTTCTTAAATTTCTAGTTTCTCTTGAATAGTATAACACACACGGCAGCCCACTAGTAGCTACATTATTTTCTTTTGTTCTGAGGAACGCAATTGCAGCCATACCTGGGAACAGATAAATGTTTTTATGCTGTAAGAGTGTACGAGAACTAAAGACTAATCCTTATAGCCCTATTTGTGTGTTTTCTGCAGAATATACTGCTTAATAGTACAAGAAATTTTGGAAGGCAGACTAACCTACTGCATAATGTATGCTTACTGGACACCACATCCACTAAGAGATGTCCATACCTAGTGAAAAATGTGCTGTGCTTCACAGTTTTCAACATGGTGCTATGAAAATGAGTCAGGATTGTTGCACACATATACGTGGATACAAACTGACAGTAAATGAAATGAGGGCATAAAATATCATCATGTTCAAAGCCACAGTGGCTTAGAGCACTTACGGCCATCACAGATTGTAACGATTTCCCCCACACAGTTAATGCAAAATTGTGTACTGCCGTGGGCTCTGGTGCAAGCAGCGCTGTATTAAGTATATTTCTAGACGACCTTGGCCTGCATAAACCCCCTTCCACCTTCCCTCCATTCCCCCCAACATATAATAAGGACACTAAACCATCAGTACTGTTTCAGGAACGAAGGGTCCAGCTATTTATGTAGTGGAAACCCTGGATCAATGGGAATCAAGTTCCTCGTCCTAAATCGATGTAGCATGGAAAAGATTGGATTAAATGAGGAAAGTTAAAATCGCATTTGATTATTCCTGATGAGAAAAATCACTGGTGATTTACAGGGAAAGAATATGATGAAGGCTAGTGTTGCGAATGTCGGAAACGCTAAACCACCAAAGTCAGGTTCCACGCCCGGCAGTAGCCTAACTGCGTAATGTACATCATCTGTCAGTGAGCGTCAATCCAAATTTACCAAACGTTTGGCAGTCATTGCGAATAATAAGTAACATAAAGTACAATTGGTCGTATTGATTTAAATAAATGGTATTGGGTGGCGTCACAGTTAAATGATGTGGCTAGTCAAATTTTAACTGTAATGACTCTTTATTCATTCAGCAGCTCTTTGAAATACAGTCTTTAAAGTTTGTGGTTTTATACAAATTATTAAAATAGTGAACAATAAAATAAATCCATCTGTGAAGCATGCTGTAGCGTATTAGTATGAAAATGTGATAGTTTTCCCTATACCAAATGCTTATAGAGCACAACTCGACAACACATCACAGCTGCTGAATTTTGACTAAGTCCCACAGCAGTTGTTAAAGTATCTAGTGCGACCACATGATGCCCAAGATAAACTATCAGTTAAAAGCTATTCATACAACCTAAGTACCACTTCACTTGTGTAACGTTCACTCCCATTTCCATACCACCTGCTGGCCACCAGTTGACCTCTGGCCACACCACCAGTGCCGCTCAGCGCCAAGGAGACATGCGACCTCTTATAGATCCACGCCAGTTGGCTAGAGTCTGTCTCCCTTTCAACTTATAGTCTTTCTTAAATCTCATGATTCATAAAATGGAATGATAAGTTAGATTAAGCACCACGCTTTGCCTAACATTGTTGCAGTAAAAGTTTTTACGCTACTGGAAAAGTCAATTCTCCCTAGTTCGAATAGTACCTGACATCACATATTACAATCAACAACTTCACATCAGTTATTAATAATGGACTTCTGCGCAGTGTTGTATTAAAGAAGTAATAGACAACTAGAATGTGTTGATGATTGATGATGAGAGTATAATGCAGGATGCATTGTTTGTGTTTACGTGGAAGTCATGATATCTGACCCCGGTATGCACTAAATAAATGTTACAACTTAATGCTACATTGATTGTGGCTGTGTAGCGTTCACTGCCAGTAGCAAGAGCACAATGCAATGGTGTGGTGCAATGTCTGTCAAGGTCGCGCATACTTCCTACTCGTTATGAAGCCTGATATATTTCTCAAATGATTTGCTTCCACTCTAAAGCTAACTTCCGTATTACTACGTATATCACAGACATGAATTGTAGATTAAAACTGAAGAAATTGCGGAAAGGTACGAATTTAAGGAGATGGAACATGGATAAACGGAAAGAACTAGAAGTCATAGAGAGTTTTACAGGGCACGTAAGGGAACGGTTGACAAGAATAGGTGAAAGGAATACAGTGGGAGAAGAATGGATAGCTTTTACAGATGAAATAGGGAAGGCAGTAGAGGATCAAGTAGGTAAAAAGACGAGGCCCAGTAGAAATCCTTGGATAACAAAAGAGATACTGAATTTAATTGACGAAAGGAGAAAATATAAAAATGCGGCAAATGAAGCAGGCGAAAATGAATACAAACATCTGAAACATGAGATCGACGGGGAGTGCAAAATAGTTAAGCGGGAATGGTTAGAGGACAAATGTGCAGATGTAGACGCATATATCACTAGGGGTACGATAGATGCCACCTATAGAAAAATTAAAGAGAGCTTTGGAGATAGGAGAACTGCATGTATGAATATCAAGTGCTCAGGTCTAAACCAGTCCGAAGCAAACAGGAGAAAGAGGAAAGCTTGAAGGAGTATTTAAACGGTCTGCACCAATGAAATGTACGTGAAGGCAATATTAGGGAAATTGAAGCCAACGTAGATGAAAATGAGGTGGGAGATATGATACTGTGTGAAGAATTAGATAGAGCACTGAAAGACCTAAGTATAAACAATTCCCCGGGAGTGGAAAACATTCCGTTATAACTACTGATAACCTTGGGAGAGCCAGCCATAAATAAACGCTTTCATCTGGTGAGCAAGATGTATGAGACAGGCGAAATACCCTCAGACTTCGAGAAGCATATAGTAATTCGAATTCCAAACAAGGCTGGTGCTGAGAAGTGCAAAAATTACCGAACTATCAGTTCAATAAGTCATACTAACACGAATTCTTCACAGACGAATGGAAAAACTTGTAGAAGCCGACCTCGGGCAAGATCAGTTTCGATTCCGTAAAAATGTAGGAACACGCAAGACAGTACTGACCCTATGACTATCTTAGAAGCTACGTTAAAGAAAGGCTAACGTACGTGTATAGCATTTGCAGACTTAGAGAAGGCTTTTGACAACGTTTACTGCAATACTCTCTTTCAAATACTGAAGGTGGCATGGGTGAAACACAGGAGCGAAAGGCTAATTCCAATATGTACAGAAATCAGGAGGCACTCATAAGAGTCGAGGGCTCTGGAAGGGAAGCAATTGTTGAGAAGGGAGTGAGACATGGTTGTAGCCTATACCCTACGTTATTCAATCTGTACATTGAGCAAGCAGTAAAGGAAACCAAAGAAAAAATTGGAAAAAATGGTTCAAATGGCTCTAAGCACTACGGGACTTAACATCTGAGGTCATCAGTCCCCTAGACTTAGAACTATTTAAAGCTAACTAACCTAAGGACATCACACACATCCATGCCCGAGGCAGGACTCGAACCTGCGACCGTAGCAGCAGCGCGGTTCCACACTGAAGCGCCTAGAACTTCTCGGCCACCGCGGCCGGCTGAAAAATTTGGAATTGGAATTAAAATCGAGGGAGCAGAAATAAGAACCACGAGGTTTGGCGATGAAATTGTAATTCTGTCAGAGACAGCAAAGTACTTCGGACAACAGCTGAACAGAATGGACAGTGTCCTCAAATGAGGATATTAGATGAACATCAACAAAAGGAAAATGAGGATAATGGAATTTAGTAGAATTAAGTCAGGTGAAACTGAGGGAATTACACTCCTGGAAATTGAAATAAGAACACCGTGAATTCATTGTCCCAGGAAGGGGAAACTTTATTGACACGTTCCTGGGGTCAGATACATCACATGATCACACTGACAGAACCACAGGCACATAGACACAGGCAACAGAGCATGCACAATGTCGGCACTAGTACAGTGTATATCCACCTTTCGCAGCAATGCAGGCTGCTATTCTCCCATGGAGACGATCGTAGAGATGCTGGATGTAGTCCTGTGGAACGGCTTGCCATGCCATTTCCACCTGGCGCCTCAGTTGGACCACCGTTCGTGCTGGACGTGCAGACCGCGTGAGACGACGCTTCATCCAGTCCCAAACATGCTCAATGGGGGACAGATCCGGAGATCTTGCTGGCCAGGGTAGTTGACTTACACCTTCTAGAGCACGTTGGGTGGCACGGGATACATGCGGACGTGCGTTGTCCTGTTGGAACAGCAAGTTCCCTTGCCGGTCTAGGAATGGTAGAACGATGGGTTCGATGACGGTTTGGATGTACCGTGCACTATTCAGTGTCCCCTCGACGATCACCAGTGGTGTACGGCCAGTGTAGGAGATCGCTCCCCACACCATGATGCCGGGTGTTGGCCCTGTGTGCCTCGGTCGTATGCAGTCCTGATTGTGGCGCTCACCTGAACGGCGCCAAACACGCATACGACCATCATTGGCACCAAGGCAGAAGCGACTCTCATCGCTGAAGACGACACGTCTCCATTCGTCCCTCCATTCACGCCTGTCGCGACACCACTGGAGGCGGGCTGCACGATGTTGGGGCGTGAGCGGAAGACGGCCTAACGGTGTGCGGGACCATAGCCCAGCTTCATGGAGACGGTTGCGAATGGTCCTCGCCGATACCCCAGGAGCAACAGTGTCCCTAATTTGCTGGGAAGTGGCGGTGCGGTCCCCTACGGCACTGCGTAGGATCCTACGGTCTTGGCGTGCATCCGTGCGTCGCTGCGGTCCGGTCCCAGGTCGACGGGCACGTGCACCTTCTGCTGACCACTGGCGACAACATCGATGTACTGTGGAGACCTCACGCCCCACGTGTTGAGCAATTCGGCGGTACGTCCACCCGGCCTCCCGCATGCCCACTATACGCCCTCGCTCAAAGTCCGTCAACTGCACATACGGTTCACGTCCACGCTGTCGCGGCATGCTACCAGTGTTAAAGACTGCGATGGAGCTCCGTATGCCACGGCAAACTGGCTGACACTGACGGCGGCGGTGCACAAATGCTGCGCAGCTAGCGCCATTCGACGGCCAACACCGCGGTTCCTGGTGTGTCCGCTGTGCCGTGCGTGTGATCATTGCTTGTACAGCCCTCTCGCAGTGTCCGGAGCAAGTATGGTGGGTCTGACACACCGGTGTGAATGTGTTCTTTTTTCCATTTCCAGGAGTGTAGATTAGGAAATGAGAACCTTAAAGTAGTAGAGGAGTTTTGCTATTTGGGAAGCAAATTAACTGATGACGGTTGAAGTACAGAGGATGTAAAATGTAGACTGGTAATGGCAAGGACAGCGTTTCTGAAGAAGAGAAATTTGTTAACGTCGAGTATAGATTTAAGTGTAGGGAAGTCTTTTCTGAAAGTATTTTTATGGAGTGTAGTCACGTATGGAAGTGATACATGGACAATAAATAGTTTAGACAAGAAGAGAATAGACGTTTTCTAAACATGGTGCTACACAAGAATGCTGAAAATTCGATGGGTAGATCACGTAATTAATGGGGAGGTACTGAACAGAACTGGGGAGAAGAGGTTGTTGTGGCACAACTTGATAAGAAAAAGGGATCGGTTGGTAGGACACGTTCTGAGGCGCAAGGGACCAGCACTTCAGTACTGGAGAAAAGCGTGGTGGGTAAAAATCGTAGAGGGAGACCAAGAGATGAATACACTAACAGATTCAGATGGATGTAGATTGTAGTAGTTACTCGGAGACGAAGAGGCTTGCACAGGATAGAGTAGCTTGGAGAGCTGCATCAAACCAGTCTATGAACTGAAGATCACAGCAACAACAACAACAACGTCACAGAGATCAGGATTTCAATATAAGCGTTAATCCTGCTTAGTGGTCTTTCGTGAACTGAGTGTAGTTGTAGAATCAGCAGCTGAATTAATATTTAGTCTTTAATTATTCGATATTCCTTAACTTTAAATGTCACATAAGTCTCAGTTCTCAGCGCTGACCCAGCTCCCTGTCCACCACTCTTGCCTTAACGAGCTGCACCTGCCAATCCTTTCTTTCAGCTGGTGAACCATCGTTGGATCAGCACAGCTCAGGTGACACCAACGGCCTTGCCACAATGGTACCAATGGTTGTCATCAGATCACCAAAGTTATGTCCTGTCGGGGCTTGGCTAGCACTTAGATGGTTGACCGTGCGGTCTGCCGAGTGCTGTAGGCCAATTAGGTGCACTTAGCCCTTGTGAGGCTAATTGAGTAGCTAGTTGATTGAGAAGTAGCAGCGCCCGTCGTGAAAGCCGACAATGGACAAGAGAGTGATTTTCTGACAACATGCCCCTGGTTTTTGCAAGAAGTGACAGATGTCGGCTGAGGATGAGATGGCTGTCGCTCGCTACCATTTAAACTTCTGAGGCCTGTTCAGACAAAGGAGGAGAAGGAAGTGGAGGAGCTGGCGAGGTGCTCGTGACCTCGGCACCACGTGTTCTACGCAACCGTCATATTACAGACGGGTCTTTATCAACAAGAAACCAGTCCTGGCGAATTTAAATTTCCGCTAGATCCGTTACTCATTAATACTACATTTGTTAAAATGACTTCTGTAGGCACACTATCGACAAAAAGGCGATGTTCCCTACCAGAAAATATGGTGTGGACATAGCCTTTTCGTCGACAAATAACGTCCAGCATCGGTACAACCATAACGAGCTATCTACCACAGACCCACGCAAACTCTGGGGTTTACACACACGTTTCGAAAAAAAAAAAAAAAAAAAAAAAAAAAAAAAAAAAAAAAAAAAAAAAAAAACAGAATACCTTGAACGACTAGAGATACGACGTTCGTATTCATATGACATGAAAACTAGTATGTTCTGCAGAAACGATTAGCATTTGAGTCGCCATTGTTGAGCATGTGTCCTGTTGCCCAGTAGGCAAAGGGTCCACCATGGGCCCTGATAACTTGTCCCATGCGTAGTGGCATCTATTAGGCGAGAATGGCGTCCTCTTGTATAGGCATCCAGGCTGCATTCACCTTATAACCCTCCAACATCTCCTGCTAATTAGACTTTTCTATATGACCGTGTACCTAAAGTCCCTGATCTGCAGGGAAAAGGCATTTACTCCGAAGAATAAAGCAAAACCGAGAGACGTCGATGAAGTTATAACCGAATCGCCATTGCTCAGTACTTTAGCAATGACGATTAGGAAAAAAAATTCCGGTTTACTATATGTATTTTTATAGCGTCTGTCACTACGGTTGGAAAGTCTTGTCTTTGCAGCTTCATTTTTTTTGTGGTCGGCTGCAAGGTCCGACGTATCTTGTGTTCTAGGGCTCTTTATATTTCTATATAAGTAGCAATTATGATTACAGGATAGTGTCATAACCTTAGCTTTCTCCATTTATATCGTAAAATTGCGCATAGAATTCCTTCGCTGTACGGAACGGTCCATGCTGCGGAACGCAGTGGCCTCCATATTATGTAAGCCTTGTAATTAACTTTTTTTTTTGTTTGTCACAGTTCTTCTTTCCGGTACATATTGTACTTATACTTAGCATTTTATTCCCGGTTTCAGGTCTCGTATCCTTTTTTATTTGCCTAATGACAACTCGTCGATGTTTCCTAATAATTTTGTCTTAAGCTCGTATGCTGCCATTGAAGGACAGATGTTGGCTCTTCACGTTACTTCTTACGTAAGTTCACAGTTATTGTTAGTTGTAAAGATAGCTACTCAGCCTGGCACGCTGCGTCACCGTACCCCTTGCCTCGTTTTAATGTACCTATGTCTCACAATGTTGTTTTACGTCTCTAGGTTAAACTGAAGATGCCCCACAAGAGCTAAACAAAACGTTTCCCATAAACACATAAAACAATTTCCGCGCTAGACTGACTTATTTTAAGAAGTTCATGACCAACCGCTGCACAAGGCACCCGGTATGGAATAGAACCAATTTTAAACGCACATCTATTTCATTATTCCAAACTGGTAAGGGCCTCAGACCGACGGGTAAATACTCTTATTAAAGATCAGACTAATACGTTGTTTGTAAGCCACTTCTTGCGTGGATGACAAAGTTCATTCCTGCAAGTACATCCGAGTCAGAAATATACTTTATGAACCCTACATCAGGTCGCTCCAGGCAATTACAACTAGGTATTTCGAGGCGTACATTAATTCCTCTAATGATCGATAAGCAAGCTCTACGGTGGAGATGACATAGTGGAGTAACACCTGGACTGTTCGATTTCAAGAGGTGTACTTTATTCGCCATAAAATCGCAGCATGGTCAATAACAACAACAAGCTCCTGTGATCTGTCATTATGAATCACTGATCGCTTTGTTGGTCAGAAACTCCATTTCAGAACCAGAATGGCTAATGGTGGAGGTGCTTATGCTAGTGATGCGTTTCGGAAGATGCTTTCAGATGTCAAGTGCTTTATTACACTGCTGGCCATTAAAATTGCTACACCACGAAGATGACGTGCTACAGACGCGAAATTTTACCGACAGGAAGAAGATGCTGTGATATGCAAACGATTAGCTTTTCAGAGCATTCACACAAGGTTGGCGACGGTGGCGACACCTACAACGTGCTGAAATGCGGAAAGTTTCCAACCGATTTCTAATACACAAACAGCAGTTGCCCGGAGTTGCTTTGTGAAACGTTGTTGAGATGCCTCGTGTAAGGAGGGAAAATGCGTACCATCACGTTTCCGACTTTGATAAAGGTCGGATTGTAGCCTATCACAATTGCGGTTTATCGTATCGCGACATTGCTGCTCGCGTTGCTCGAGATCCAATGACTGTTAGCAGAATATGGAATCGGTGGGTTCAGGAGGGTAATACGGAACGCCGTGCTGGATCCCAACGGCGTGGTATCACTAGCAGTCGAGATGACAAGCATCTTATCCGCATGGCTGTAACGGATCGTGCAGTCACGTCTCGATCCCTGAGTCAACAGATGGGGACGTTTGCAAGACAACAACCACCCGCACGAACAGTTCGACGACGTTTGCAGCAGCATGGACTATCAGCTCGGAGACCATGGCTGCTGTTACCCAGGAGCACCTGCGATGGTGTACTCAACGACGGACCCGGGTACACTAATGGCAAAACGTCATTTTTTCAGATGAATCCATGTTCTGTTTACAGCATCATACTGGTCGCATCCGTGTTTGGCGACATCGCGGTAAACGCACATTGGAAGCGTATATTCGTCATCGCCATACTGGCGTATCACCCGGCGTGATGGTATGTCGTGCCATTGTTTACACGTCTCGGTCACCTCTTGTTCGCATTGACGGCGCTTTGAACAGTGGACGTTACATTTCAGATGTTTTATGACCCGTGGCTCCATCTGATTTCTCAGGATCTATGCACCCAAATTGCATGAAAATGTAATCACATGTCAGTTCTAGTACGAGGGCAGTTCAATAAGTAATGCAACACATTTTTTTTCTGAAACAGGGGTTGTTTTATTCAGCATTGAAATACACCAGATTATTCCCCAATCTTTTAGCTACACAACACTATTTTTCAACGTAATCTCCATTCAATGTTACGGCCTTACGCCACCTTGAAATGAGGGCCTGTATGCCTGCACGGTACCATTCCACTGGTCGATGTCGGAGCCAACGTCGTACTGCATCAATAACTTCTTCATCATTCGCGTAGTGCCTCCCACGGATTGCGTCCTTCATTGGGCCAAACGTATCGAAATCCGACGGTGCGAGATCGGGGCTGTAGGGTGCATGAGGAAGAACAGTCCACTGAAGTTTTGTGAGCTCCTCTCGGGTGCGAAGACTTGTGTGAGGTCTTGCGTTGTCATGAAGAAGGAGAAGTTCGTTCAGATTTTTGTGCCTACGAACACGCTGAAGTCGTTTCTTCAATTTCTGAAGAGTAGCACAATACACTTCAGAGTTGATCGTTTGACCATGGGGAAGGACATCAAACAGAATAACCCCTTCAGCGTCCCAGAAGACTGTAACCATGACTTTACCGGCTGAGGGTATGGCTTTAAACTTTTTCTTGGTAGGGGAGTGGGTGTGGCGCCACTCCATTGATTGCCGTTTTGTTTCAGGTTCGAAGTGATGAACCCATGTTTCATCGCCTACAACAATCTTTGACAAGAAATTGTCACCCTCAGCCACATGACGAGCAAGCAATTCCGCACAGATGGTTCTCCTTTGCTCTTTATGGTGTTCGGTTAGACAACGAGGGACCCAGCGGGAAAAAAACCTTTGAATATCCCAACTGGTGAACAATTGTGACAGCACTACCAACAGAGATGTCAAGTTGAGCACTGAGTTATTTGATGGTGATCCGTCGATCATCTCAAACGAGTGTGTTCGCACGCTCCTCCATTGCAGGAGTCACAGCTGTGCACGGGCGGCCCGCACGCAGGAGAGCAGACAGTCTTGCTTGACCTTGCGGCGATGGTGACACACGCTTTGCCCAACGACTCACCGTGCTTTTGTCCACTGCCAGATCACCGTAGACATTCTGCAAGCGCCTATGAATATCTGAGATGCCCTGGTTTTCTGCCACAAGAAACTCGATCACTGCCCGTTGCTTGCAACGCACATCCGTTACAGACGCAATTTTAACAGCTCCGTACAGCGCTGCCACCTGTCGGAAGTCAATGAAACTACACGAGACGAAGCGGGAATGTTTGAAAATATTCCACAAGAAATTTCCGGTTTTTTCAACCAAAACTGGCCGCGAAAAAAAAATAAGTTGCATTACTTATTGAACTGCCCTCGTATAATATATTTGTCCAATGAATACCCGTTTATCATCTGCATTTCGTCTTGGTGTGGCAATTTTAATGGCCAGTAGTGTATGTGTGAAGACATTGCTAGCGGCAGTAATATGTTATTAATATTTCATTCGTGGAAATATCATCGATATTTAGAGACTTTTTGTTATATAGAATTATCGATACTTAATAGTTTGCCATTGAGCTCTGCTCCAGGTTGTCTCTTTGACAGGTAACGTCGTGCCTGACTTATCGTACTGCAGATGCCACAGGAAGTGTTTGAGCTTACTGTATCATTGGGAGAGACTGCGGAGAGGGAGTAGGTACACAGCCCGAGGCTAGGGCGTTAGTCTCTTCCCAGATGTTTTCCTGGTCGGTCGTGGGTGTGGACGCATTCCAGTAATGTGTATTACTCCTATCATATACTGTCCTTTACAGTGACAGATAGAGTGTTTAGAGTGCAATTCCCTGCTTGGGTGCTACACCGTGGTAGCTACACAATGGCACGCTAACAACAGAGGTGGCGGGCGGCGCCGGACATATGGAGGGGGCGGCCTGCGTGTTGCAGTCTGGCGCCGTTGCTCGACTGGTAACTTCTCTGTGACTCGCTGCGATCTCACCACCAATTAAAGAGACAAACAAAATATAGCAAGTGTGTATCTGTTGCATTGCGGAAATTGTTTCGCAGATACATCACAGTGTGCTGATTGATTATCGGTGCATTTTTTTTTTTTTTTTTTTTTTTTTTAGAATAATGTTCTGCGCCACTGGTTGAATCGTTTTTCTTAGAATAGGGGCGTGGGTATTTGGAGAAATTATAGCAAATAGCAATGGATTATCTGAAAATGTGGTGGCATCATTTTACTATAATATTTGGGAATCTGAAAGTGGCTTATCGCAGTAATATTTACCGCCATTTTCTAAGGATATCTATGCTGCTGATGTTTCTTGTGCAGACATCTAGTGAAGAAAAATAATGCCTCGGAGCACTATGGGACTTAACATCTTAGGTCATCAGTCCCCTAGAACTTAGAACTACTTAAACCTAACTAACCTAAGGACATCACACACATCCATGCCCGAGGCAGGATTCGAACCTGCGACCGTAGCAGTCCCGCGGTCCGGACTGCAGCGCCTAGAACCGCACGGCCACTGCGGCCGGCTCTAGTGAAGAGGAGGAGGATGGGACGAGCTGCGAAAAATTATTGTTAATAACGAATCTGATATTTAATCGTTATTACTATTTGTGAGAAATACAGTACCTTCCAAAGCAAACATGCTTCTTTCACTATAGCGTACGGAGTACAAATGATAATTGGTGTCATAAGGAGTTGGTGAGGGGAGGGGGAACTTGATTCCGATTGGTCCAGTAGGGTCGGCACGTGCACAGGTGACGCTTTGTTCTACGAACGGTTCTGTTGTCCCATGACTTCGGCACGTGGTAGGAGCAGAAGAGGGGAGGGTGAGGGACGGGCGTATCTGCGTCAGTCATATAAATCTCTCCTCGATATCCCCTGATAGCGTTGCCAGCTGGCGTATTCCATGTCGCCACTTCAAACACAACCATCAGTTATTATTATTTAGTATTGGTCATTTATCGAAGGTTCCTGATACATGATATGTTATATCAAACGCTTCAGTTAGGCAATGTAAATGTCATCACCTATTTGGAGAGGAAACGGAATACAATCGAGTAGATCATTGCTAAGATATGTGTATTCAGGAAACAAGTGTATTCCAGAACAGCAGTAAGTCAGTTGCACAACAGGCATTCATCAGTGTTTCCCAGAGTCGCCAGTCGTTCCCCAACGAAATGGCTGAAAGGATTCTACCGAGTCGACAAATACAACAAATCAGATGATATTATGTAATTGGCAAATGTATGCTTTACTTGGACAGTACAGCCCAGAAAAATGACTCGAGAACAACGAGGAGAAGCTCGTTAAATACAAAAAATTCAACGCCGAGCTGATGAAAACATTTGGTGACAATCAGCAACAAGTTCGCTTAGCAGAAGAACAATATCGAAGAACCCGGCCCGGAGACATGCCAAACGACAAAGCCATGCATATTCAATGATTTGGCACTTTGCAGCGTTGTAAATCCGAATATGACAGAAACCAACAAAATTTCATGTTTGATTGAAAGAAGTCACAGTACACAGGTACCAGTCTCTTCTGGTGAAGGATGTCATAAGAATACAAGAATTTATCAAGTTATGCCAGCACAACGTCGGACGAAAGAGGTATCATCGACTTCCAAATGTCGTCCCTATGGGAGTTGTGGAAGACCAGCATGACCTTGCTGCTCTCATAGGGCAGATAGTTTAATGAAAGAGAGACAGCAGTGTGTGGTAGCCAGAAATTCATCTTCTCAAATTAAACTCATAAAATGAGAACAGAGTAAGATTTATTAAAACATTGATATTATAATTATTTAGTAAGTTAACAAACTCGTCATAACAATATTGTCATAGAATAGGTAATACCATCAAATTCTGGAGCAGGAACAGTTTATCAGCAGTAAGCCGATACAATAAGACAAAGTTCATGATGCTTCAACTCCACTAAATTTAGAAAGCAACGCCACATGGGTCCCATAACAACCCCATAATACTAACAGGACATATTGGCCCCAAAATTAGTGCACCTAAGAACTATTTAAACACAGAGCTTAGTGAGAACCTTTAATATTCCCAGCCTTTCTGTAACCACACATTTTTCTATTATAATTTTCTACCGAGAGCCCCTTGCACTACCATTTGAAAATTTTCACTTAATGACAGTAATAGCATCACTAAAATATCACACCAACAATAGCATCACTAAAACCCAAAACTACAATCGAACTCATTGAGTAATAAATTTAGAAGCACATTAATACAAGACGTAAGAATCATCAAGATACAAAGCAAACGTTTACGCAACTTGCAAACATCGGCAAAATGGTTGGTACTGTTGTATCTTCTGTCAGTAGTGTGGTACATTTCGACTCATCTAACCTCTGTTACTTGTTCGTACCTTACAGGTTACTGTCCACAATGATAACTAGTGGGTATCATATCGAAGGCTGATATGAAACAGAGATGCTTTTTGATACATTTACTGCTGGGCAGCAAGATACGGAAAAGTTCACATGAGGTCCGGTGACACAGTTAGCTTCCCACACCTGGGTGAAAGTGATTTGATACCAAAAAATGCACTGTAACCCAGTCCCCACATCACTATACTGTTAACTGTATACTCACACCAAACATGATCATTAACCTGATAGGCAAACAACAACCAATAATGTCTGTTCCATCGTGTGAACTCTATATTACTTAGAGGGCCACAAGACAAAGACCAACTACA
Organism: Schistocerca piceifrons; assembly: GCF_021461385.2. Lineage (NCBI taxonomy): Eukaryota > Metazoa > Arthropoda > Insecta > Orthoptera > Acrididae > Schistocerca > Schistocerca piceifrons. The sequence continues at coordinate 297,397,054 of NC_060139.1, read as the reverse complement.
CCGCCTATGAGTTTGTCGCAAAACACAGTGACAACAAGCAATGCATGATGACAGTTTTGCGCCTCAAATTTGCTTCCATACTAATTTACTCAGAACAGTACCGACCACAGAACAGTCCCTTGACTCGGCCCATCCATACTACAGAACAGGAAGCTGTTCCCATCTACCATGTTCCATGAAGAGAAACACACCATCATGTCCGTGCTATATGGGTCTCGTTCCTCTCTGAAGGCAGTTACTCAAGGTCTCCACAAATATAACGGCAGTAATCACTGCAAGCTTCCACATCACGGAACACTGATTACCATAGCCGCACTAGCTGAACACGCATTTGGTTACGTACAGCCCCATATACAGCTTACACTTACTTTTTCACGCTCTGTGGTGCCGCATGTAACCACCATCCTTACTGTCGCCATCGCCCTCCCAGAGATGCACGACGCAGCCCATCGACCACCACAGAAGTGTCATTAGGCAAAGACATGCCAAAAAGCACAAATGTAGGATCCAGAACATAAGAGGCAGCAGCCGTGAATATCAGCCACATTCGTGAGAGGCTAACAGACGATGTCGATGAAGAGACGAATCGATCTTTGGTACCAATCACCACCACCTGTCAAACGCACTGTGAATAATGGACTCGGACAACGATGACTTATGCCACAGCCATCAAACGACAACACAGCATCCCCCCAATGCAGGTATAACCAGCTTCTAGACCAAGTAAGACGCAACGTGTAACAACAGCCGTCTGCTGGATGGACTATAACACGCCAGTCTGTTTTCACTGTGGACCCTCTGGACACAATATGCGCTACTGCAGAGAAAGAAGGCGAGTGTCTGATGAAGTTTACGTCGCAGGATGTTAATCATAACACATACTCATTCACGCCAGTAAACTACAGACGACTGCAGTCGACTTGTGGGCCTCAGATCATCCCCTTACCCTGGACGACGTTGGTCCCCAACACATCGTAGCCATTCTGCATCGCCATACAGAGGTAACAACCACTCGCCTGTACACCAAAATTAGGAAAACGAAGCGAAGCAATCACCGGAGGAGGTGTGGCCACCACAGATGAAAATCCTCCTCGGACGACAGTTACCTAGATGACATGAAAGCTCTTCGACATCATGATTGACGGCCAGACAGTCTCGATGCTAGT